>NC_088644.1:9249952-9364952 GCF_964019385.1 Sycon ciliatum
TTATGAATTTGAGGAGGGAGTTGAAGGCACCTTCAATTTACGTTTTAGATATTGCTTGGTAAAAGTTTCCAAAAAACAGTTTCAATTCAAGACTCTCGGGCACGTTGCATAAATCATCAACAACATTCATGTTTAGGCCGGGATCGGTTTTGGCTTCAAGAGTTGTTTTCTAAACGGATGGTAGCAGATGCTATTTATTATCACAGTGTGGTTGTTTGGCATGCTTCAAAGCTGTCTCCGGAGAGCTGCGAAACTTGTCTTAGGCCCGAGCCAGTTATCCCGCGTCGATATCCGGCACCCTGAGGATATACCGCTGGTAATTTCAGGTGACTCTCTTGATCCAGTCTGTCCGGGTGCAAAATCTGATCGCCGTCCCGGAGATAGTAGAAGTTTCCCTTCTGCTCCTCGGTGGACGAGTTTGTGTTCTGCCGAGATAAGTCCAGTTTTGCGTGATTGCCGTTGGTGTTGGTTGAGTTGGTGGCATTAGCCGCATTGCTCATGCTTCTCACAATACGGCTGTCTTGCCGTGCGTGTTCAGGCTTGGTGGCCGGTGCTGACTGCAGACCAGGCATCATGACATGTATTGCATACCCCTCATCATCACCACCGACTGGCTGCTCTTCATCACTGAACATGAAGATGTCTGATGGCTGCGGAGGCGGTGGTAAGTCCAGTGAGACCTGACTGTACGGGTTGGCGAGTGCCATGCCTTCTTCTTGCGACGACTTTGAAGTGGGCCGTTGACCGCGCAGAGCAGGTCGAATCGGCATGAATGTTGTTTCAATCGCCATGCCATTACGTGGGCGGTGTCTTTCCCCGTCAGGTTCATAAGAGTGGTTAGTGACAATGTGAGACTGAGGGGCAGTCCTCTCATTACTACCATAGTTTGGCACATTCCAGAAGCTGGATGATTTCAGTGGCTTTTGGCTACTATCAGGTAAGTGCACTGGCGCACTTCCCTCTGTTGTGGAGCTACTCTGCTCCGGCAGGCACGCCAACGACTCCTTCCTTGGTATCACTTTCTGAAGTAGTCTGGGCTTGGGTGCCACAGGAGGGCGCATGTGTTGACTGGTAGGTGCTGCTGATCCTTGCTTTCTTGATCCACTGTGTCCCAGCTGTCTCCTGTAATGACAGGAGAAGAGAATACCGCCAAAGGTAGAGTCATGCACCAAACAGCACAGTGGTAGCACCATGGCTCACAAAGTAGCAGAGTTATTGAACATTTACAGTACTACGGATGGTGGAAGGTTGGTGAATACCGCGTTGCAGTTTCCTATGACAATACCTAACTTAGCCCGCGGCTCAGACGGCTTCACATCGTGAAGTTTTCAATTTTGCTTCAACCAATGTGTGTACCCGTCCATTACATCCTTTGGGGTATTCACAAGGATAGTACAGTCGACATTCTGGGCACACCACATTTTGGATAATTATCTCACCAATCCTGTATTCCAGCCTCTTTGGGCCAAGAGCATTCCACATAGTGGCCAGAAGACCATTACTGCATTTGGTTCCTAACCCATTCTGAACAGTACAGATTTCATCCCAAACTTCCCCTTCCATCGGACACACAGACTGGAATTCTATGTTATCAACACTCACCTTTTCAACGACTTGTAACAAGCTATTTGTGCCTGCTCATTGTCGTGCATACCTGCATCACCGAGCCGCTCATTTGATATCTTGAGGGGCGCAGGTGGCCGTGGCGATCGAGACCTTCTCTCCTCGGAATCCAGGGCATTCGGAGTGACACAGCGCCGCGTACTGATGGCTGATGCAAGGCTCTGCCTGGATTGTGAATCGGCAATGCCACCATTGTTAGAGTCAGGATGATTCGAAAGTCGAGATCTCCGGCCACTCTCTTCAATGGCCTCTTCGATGTGTATATTCAGGGGCTTCCTTCTAGCGCTCAGTTTCTTCATTTTAGGATCAGAAGCAGGCGCACTCATTGCCGTGTTGGAACTCTGATCTGCAGGCCTTTCACCCTTGATCAATTTTCGCCTGGACGGGCGGTGCAGGTCTGCTTCACTGCGGAGCTGCTGTTGCTGTTGCTGCTGTTGGTGCTGCTGCTGTTGCTGCTGCTGTTGGTGCTGTTGCTGCTGTTGGTGCTGTTGCTGCTGTTGGTGCTGTTGGTGCTGTTGGTGGCGTTGCTGCTGTTGCTGCTGTTGGTGGCGTTGCTGGTCGTGGCCACCCTGCCGATCACAGCGGTTTGTCTCTTGCTGTCTGGTCTCCGCCTGGGCAGGCAACAGGATGGTGGCACCGCCTTTGTGTGGTGTGCCAACCACTATTGCATCATTTACCGTGTGGGGACTTGGCCCACCTGTAGGAAGCACAGGCAAAGAAGAAATAACATAACACAAAGGATTGTCATTTCAAAAATAGCCAGCAATTGCACGAACATGTTATGAGTCGTGAGTTCTGCTAAAAACACCGTTAAAATACCTGCATGTACATGAACTCCTGGAGCTGAATAGAGGTACGTCTTGATTGAAAAATATGCCGCAAAATTGACCCTGAGCCCTGCTGTGTACTCAAATCGGAAGATACCAGGCTGCCTGCATAGTCAGTCAGCAGTGAACATGATGCAACAGTGATTTCCAGCAGAGGAACTCGCTAGTGATCGTACCACTGGTGTGGTATGACAACACATGTCTGATATCAGGACAATACACGTGGTACACGTTAGCAATTGCAGCGAGATTGGTCTGATTGTATGGAACTCTCGGATGTAGATATGGTGTCTGAAAAGCACATTGTAGGGATGGAACGGAGATCTCAGTGATTCCATTGTATTGAACTCTTAGATGTACTTACAACACGTACATCGGAGGCGAAAGGCTGTGCAGCAGTAACTTCACGTTTCACGAATTTTAATGATCATCAGACACAGGCAATTGGCATTCAGATGTAGTTATGTACTTGAAACATTGTGGGGACCCACAGGAGCTCTCAGTGCTTCCATTGTATTGATCTTACCTGGTGATGATCCAATGTATCCTGACGACTCGTCGCAGTCCTGGAGGCGAGCCAGAGTGGACGAGTTGCTAGCTTCTGAATGTGGCATTGTGGTGGCGCTAACGCTGCGTGGGATTCTGCGATCCAGAGACATGCCCTTGGCCAGGTTCTGTGCCTGTGTCAGCATGGAGAGCAGCAGGTCAGCGGCAATGTCACCTTGGTGATCATCACCACGACGATCATGGCTGCCCATGCCTCGAAGTGTAGAGTTCTTATGCAGATGCTTAGTACGGCTGCTGTTCTGTTCAGTTGCACACAAAGCAGAGCTAGCACGTGAGCACTGGACATCACCACATCGACATTGGTAGTCTGCGACTTGATAGTGTACGTCACAAGCACTGCCATATGGGTAATGGCAGTCACTGGTGCTGGTATCCACCCAGCCTGAGCAATCAGGGCACTGTGCAGAACAAGACGAGAAATCCTCCGGCATAAACACACCCGCATCTCTTGGAAGGTGGCCGCCGGGAGTGGACTGAACTTCGGGAGTCATACACACCGTGTGCAGCGGATTGAAGTGCACTGTAGCCTGGGAATTATCAGCAGGGTATCTCTGCTGCTGACGCTGATCAACCTGCCTTTTCGCCTGCCGCTCACAGCATCCGGCTTGAGATTCCCAGCACTGCTCCGGCATCTCACAGTCGCATACGTAGCTCGGATTGCCTTGCTGATAGCCAAAACCATGAGGTGAGTACATCTCCGAGTCCTTAGCGATGTCGCCAGTGCTAGCAGCTTGCCTCAGGCCACCGGACCACCTTTTGCCCGAAGACTTTCCAATTGAACGCCACTTAGCCTTTATGCTGGCTGTAGCACTGCTGGCTGATCGCCGGCGACCTTGAGGGTCATTCTTGCCGCTGCCCTTTTTGCGAAGCAACGTGCCAGAAGGAGTTGATTTGCCCGATGCCATGTGCAGGTGACTGTTTGATCCGAATGAAAAGCCTCGCGATCTCCACTCTTTTGTCAGTGGGGAGCAGGGACGGATATTCATGTAGCTTTCAGGCCTGGAACAGCATTAGAAGCACACAGAGAACAGTAATTATTTGTGTTGCAGAAAGTGACAATGAACCATGTGCATTTCAAATAGAGTGAAACTTGTGTAAGACGACCGCTCAAGGGACCTGCAAAATGTGGTCCCTGTTGCCAGGTGGTCTCCTTATCCAGGGTCGTTTGGCTGCAAATAGCATCCCGTGGTCCTGGTTATAGCGGTCTTCTGAGGCAGGTGGTCGCCTTGACAGGTTTTACTGTAAGGATAAAAATCACAAGCGGGTTTGGTAGCCCAGAGGATGGGGGGGGGGGGGGTCAGGGGCACGTGTACGTCAACGTGAAGAAGTATACAATCAACTCACCCATTCATATCTTCACCAGGATACGCCAGTCCAGCTTGGAACACTACACAGTGAAAGAGGAACAAGCAGACGTGTGATTGATGCACAGAAATCCCTGTGTGTGCCAGGTTTGGCACTGATATACTACTCCATCATGCATCCCCAGAGACAAAATTTTAGAGACAAATACAATAATAACTCACTAGTTGAGGCAATGGAAAAAGGGGAAAGGTCTGAAGAAAAAATTGACTGTCACCACCAGGATTCAAACCAGGGACCTTTGCTTGAGGCCAGCAATACGTTAGCTACTGAGTTATGGTGTAACTGTCATCCTAGCAGAGACCGTTCAACACCAATCATTATTATTATGTAAAGGTGCAGGGACATGGACCGAGGTTTTTGGGTGTGGTGGTGGTGATGATAATGATGCATAAGACAATCATTGAACTTCACTATCAATAAGTCATCTACATTCTCCCCCATTGACTTTTGCTCATGAAAGGCCGCAACCAACCAAGATTCAACCAATGCGGTGAGTGGTATTCAGACTGAATTTGTCTCTCATGATTATATGCTCTGAAATCAGTGAGCAAATCATCAATATGTTTAGAAGGTTCATTCCCTTACCAAGATCTTGCATTTTCCTGTGCTTGTGAATGTCCAGGACACGCAAACAGATGATGAAAACACAGACTATTGTCAGTAGTAGTGCAGCACCACCGGCAAAGATGTACCACTTCACTGAGTCATGGTGGGCGCTCACCAGCGGAGGAATGTCAGGCCGTGTTCCAAGCAATAACCGTGATGTGGGAGTCACAAACGAAGTGGTGCTAGTTGAGGATGGGACTTGGTTCGTGTCAGGGCTGGCCGGGGTATCCTTGGTCTGGGCTGGTTTCAATCCTGTCATGACCGGCCCCATTGAATCTTCATCGTTTGGATTCAAGATTGGGTCCGGGCTCTTGGGGCGTTCTCCAGGCCACCGTGAATCTGTAGTATGTCGCATGTTTGTACTCGCCATTGGCAGGTCGCGTGTAGATCCGTGCTCCACGGGATTATGTAGCGCTTCGGTCGTTGCTGTTGACGTAGCTTCCACGTTTGACGTCGGCGTCACCTTTGCTATGCTCTCTTGTGTGCGTGGAGGCTGGACGCTGGTAGCCAGTACCATGGGAACACTGGATAATAGATCACCGCGGCCACTGCCGAACAGAGGTATTGGCGGTCCTTTCACTGTGCCAACAACAGATTTGACATCAAGAAGAGAGAACGGCTTGGTCATCACAACTTCCTTCTGACCAGTTACTTAGCTATACATCCAGATAGAACGGTTTGGTGATGACAACTTCCTTCTGACCAGTTACCTGTCTATACGTGCAAACAGACCCTCCTGGTGTAATATACAGTAGTCGGTAGTTTAAAAACCTTTCCAGATTTGTCAGATGTCTGTTACACTGTATTGTCATGCGGTATCTGAAGGCAACATTAGTCGTGTTTTGAACGTGGGCCAAGAGCGCAGTGTGGAGAGGTGGAAAGTTCAGATTATTTTCAAAGGGCCGAGTTTGTCACTACCGTCAAGTAGCGCCAGAGCGCCCCGTCTCGCGAGAGCGCCCCACCTTGATTTTACAGCCAGGGAAAGGAAAATCGTATGGCAGAGTGCAACGAAGTTTGTACGATGTGAGAATCTTAGTGTACTAAGGTCACGCTTGGCAGGGTTTTGTGTGGAGCTTGTGTCCGCTCGAAGGTACGGATTGACTGCAAAACGTGCTATATGTGTACAAGGTTCATGTCGTATGACCTACAGACAGCAGACTACCTCCACAATACGACCACGAAAGGATGAGATGGTGGGGCGCTCTGGCGGTACTTTACGGTACTTCCGTACTTGAAGACATACATACGTGTATAATACAATCCTTCTTATCAAATGCCGACTATAAGTCGCACTCGATTGTAAGTCGCATCCCCATTTTCAGGTTTGACAATCAATGTTGATATCAATGCCGATATCAATGCCAAGCATTCATATCAACGTCCCTCGGAAGTCCACTCTACTGACGTCTGACTGCAGTACATACCAATGAATGCGGTGGATCCATTTGCCATGATGATGCTGACAAACACCGCAATCGCTCCGTAGCGCTCGCAGGAGACTTTACTCAAGCCTCTCAGGGCAGTGTCGAACTTCAGCATTAGTAGGAACGGCATTGTGTCCGGCTGCTTGGTACCCGGTTGTGGCTGTATGCGGATTACACGCACATACACAGCACACCTACAAGTTAGCACAATGTCATTTACAGGGCTGCTCACTGAAATCCAGTCGCGTCACTCAAGTTTGCGCCTTGCACCATTTCGCAGCCCAGTGTTTGCAGGTCTAGGGCTGTGCATTGACCAGCATGCACTTGAGTGATGCGACTGGATTTCATTGAGCAGCACTGTAGTATGGTGTAGGACAATCAGGCAATGGATACATGACTCATGAGGTGCACAGGAATCTACTGCGTCTAACTCCAATACAATGTAACAACTTATTCAGTACTACAAGAATTCAAACTTCCAAACACTCATTATCCCATAGGAACCTTCAGAGCCTTGCACATAGGCCGAAATGCTTCATCTAGGTAAACCTTCCTTGATGAGATGCCAAGAACTCACAGGGACAAGTGGATGTAGCCATATTTTCCCCGATGGCACGGCTTCGTCCACACTGCTTCGCGGAGGGCAGATTAGGAAGGGAACAGCTAGCAGCAAACAGCAACCGACAGCCGCCATGCTCGACCTCAAAAGTGAGCGACATGCGAAGAACCTTGCACTTCTCCTCCAGGTTTTTTCGCCTCTTCGTCATTTCGGTAGCAGTGCTGGGCAAAGCTGGACGAAACTCAGTTCAGTTGCTTATGTAGCTCTTTCGGCTTGACTAGCACCTCTAGTGTGCATGACCGGGAAGAGCGTGACATGCATCGATAAGACAAAGTCTCACTGAGTAACTGAGGCGACCCTCAAGTCGAGTTGCTACACCAACACAAGGGCGAAAGAGTTGCGACATCTACAATGCAGGTCTACATGGCTTCAACAAGCCACGGAGTCCCATCTCTTTTGTAAGGGAGGGAGGGTGTGGGACATTTCTACACCACCTTAGCGCCCTATGTTCATGTTGCAACACGGACTTCTGCAGAGCACACTGAGTTAACACACGCGCACACCGCTAGGCACAAAGAGTGGCAATCAGATAAACTCACCTCACCGATTGGCAGCCGAGCCACGGTGGTGCACAATATTCACATTTCGTTCCATCGACGACTTCGAGTCTCCCCTTTCTCGCTCATTCTTCAGTTCATAACACCAGCTCGGGCGGGGGAAAAAATGGACAAGAGTCTACCGCAGCCAGACGAATGTAGGACATAGAAAGCGTCAGGAACAGAGTGCCTCGCTTCTCATGGAGATGCAGTACGGCGGGTTCAAAACGACGAAAGGCAGTTTCTTCTTTTCCCCAATCTACAGCCAGGTTTGGTCAATACGCAGAGTGAAGCAACACCCAAGCAGATACACGAAAAGCTTGGTCAATCTGCGATCCGTTAGTACCTTCAAGAGGCCGTGATACCTTCGCCGATCACACGCTCCTCGCGGAGTTAGAACCGTGGGTAGCAACGAGGTGACCGTCGATCTAAAAGCGTCCGCGCACACTCTCCAACACACGGTGGTGTGTGCTTGACGCTTAGTTCAACTACACTGCTCCACAGCACAAGCAGCAGCCACCGACCAGCTCACTGCAGCCGATCTGCGCTACGTCCGTCCAAGGGGTTTCTTCGCCAGGCCGGTTTCACTTTCTTCCAGTGGCAGTTGACCTTCGGCCTGCAGCGGATCAGAAGACGCTGCTCTAAGATCCAGTGAAACAATGCCCCAGCCCAAGGGACAGATCGAAGAAAGCTGCCAGGGTGGAAGACGATCTTTGGAGCTTGCTTGCCACTGCGTGTAACGTTATCACCATACTGTAACGGTATCACCATACACAGCTAGCTACAGGGTTCGAGCTAGACGAGAGACAAAGAACACTAGACGTCTGTGTGTTCAGCTTCCACGTCTGCCAAAGGCGGACCAGTGCAGCTGTGCAACATCAACGTAACCACGTCGTTGCACTTACACCTGTTAGTTGCAGCTCAAGACAAGAGCTAGCTGTCCGCCTGACACTGTGACCTAGTGACCTGGCCTAGGCCCCATCCAATCATTGGACAGCGCTTTCCCCGCCGGTGCAACGACTGCCTGGACTGCAGATCTACATGTCATTGTCGTGACCTTGTCTTTACGTACATGTACAGTAGATCTACGTGTTCATGCTTCGGTGCTAGATTTCATGCCCTTCTATGACCAGATCGTTGACCATAGGCATAGGCCATGGCCATGATGACTTTTCACTGTCATCAGGCCCGGATGTAGAGCAAACCACTACGTGTACCGCCGGTTCTGGCACTAGGCAGAACTGATGATGATGCTAGAGGAATGACAGTCAGTACGTCTTCATGGGCCATGATTCAAGGTCTTCATTTCTTATCATGGTCTGTGAAGATGGTTTGATGCGGCTACTCTGAGATTGAGGTATATTGTTGAAAACAGTGACATTCATGTTTCCAATGCCAATGGTCAATGTACATGAAAAAAGAACAAGGGGCTTGACTATAGCCCTTTGACCGGGAACATCATTCACTGTTCAGTTACCTGATGATGGCCATGTGCCGAAACGTTGTTTAATAATGGAAGTGGTTCAGATTTGCAGTGAGACTGGAGTGGGTGTGTCCACCCAAACTGCTTTTGTATCATGAAGCTGCAGTAAGCCTCAAGACTTCTTTTGACATCATCTCTTCCCGAGATAATGGGGATAGAGAGAAGTACTGCTAACCTGCCACATACAGAAACAATCGAGTGTACATTGTACATTGTAGTGCTGTTGCAAATCCATGTACATGTACATTCCTTTGACCCGGTCGGTCGCCTAGATTCGGCTAGGTCCAGCCTACACTACAGCCGAAACCATGGTGCCTCCCCCCCCCCCCCTGCCCCTGGCAAGACTGGCTGTGGTCGTGTACATGTACATGACTGTTATGTGCGTGTGGATCTGCATACGGCACAAGGCCAGGCAGCCATGGATGGCTTTGGCACGGGGTAGCGCGCCGGGGTCTCGACCGTCTCGCGGGTAGGCCAAGGCATGGCAGAACATGGTAGACCCGGTTGACAGCGGGAAAGAGTCGGCGGCGGTATCACTTCCTCTCCCCGGGCAGGCAGAGTGATGGACGCAGGCAAGCCACCAGTGCAGTTTCACCATGCATTGACTTGTGGATGAGCTCGCTCGCTATGGCTAACGAACTGCGTAATAACCTGCCGCCGCTGTACATCAAGGCATCATTGACCTAACATAGCTATTATTAGCTACATGTATGGCATATTGCTCACTATGAGTATGATATTATAGTACCTATTGCTAGGTTCTGACAAGGGCCCATCAGTAGCAGAGTGTGTCCTTGCTAACATGTTTGCCCGGTCGCTGGAACATTGTACGGAGCTGGAAGGCACATGTTGCAGCCAGGGAGTCGCGGGCATTCACGACTCTAATAATAATAACTCTAGTCCCTGATTGCGAAAAAGGAATTAATAATCCTACATCATCTCCTTCTCGATAATTGGACATGGTCACACGTACGTGTACCCGTGGCCGTGGCTGTATTCTCCGAGATGCATACATGTATTGCCAACTGCGCAATTCGAGCACTGCAAGAATTTCACGTCCAAAATCATGGTTCGTAAGTAAGTTGGTACATCTCATTGTTCAATTTTACGGGCACCGATGAGCAAGTGCGAAGAGGAATGGGAAGGACACCTCCTTTCCAACAAGAAACCGCAATCCTCCTGTATCAAGAACAGAGTACTCCATGGTAGAGGTGGCTGCAGTCACGGCTGTCGTGATGAGGCTGGAGTATCTCCGCCGACCTGAGCCTGGGGTCTCGGCTTCACTTCAGTGACACTGCAAGCACCAGGGGTGAGGAACAGTAGACAGAGGGGAGAGGCAGAGTACATTGTACAGAGGGAAATTGAAATTGAAAGATGATCAGAACATAACCAAAATGGGGAGCCAGGGTGTGATCAGAGAGGGTCTCCACTCTCCAGGGACGGTTCAGAGGTCATACATGTACATGTTTATCTGTGGCTGAAGCCAGTCTCGACTGCGGAGAGACTTGTACTAAGTATTGTGCTTGTAGGCACCTTCCTTGAAACGTTGACTGCCTGCATGCGCTTCCTGCACACAACGTAGATCTACGCAATGATGGGTAGCCAACATAATAGGCTACAATAACAAAGTCATGTACAATGTAGGTCTACATGCACAATGGACTAAATCTGCCAGTACACTGTACTACAAGTAGGCAGTACAGTAGTTCCCGCTTATCTGCGCATACAGAGACAGTGACCATGGTGACGCTCAGTGCCTGTGGTTGCGGAGTGTTTCCCACAAAACTACTTGAAGTATGATACTTGTCTTGTGGATGACACTCTACCACCATCGGCATAATAATTATTACGATAAGATCGTTACTAGTACTTGGCGGATGTTGCTGCCATATTTAAAGGTTTCTTGCAAAAGAAAAACGGCAATCATCAGGCAACGGCTGTGTACAATGGACTACCATCGTAAACAGTACACTGCCCGTGCAGATTATACACAAAGTCAGTCCAAACGTTGGCAATTAGCTGCCTGTTGTATGCACCACACCACACGGCAAACATACATGACAACTACATCACGGTACGTAAGAAAGAGAAAGAAGTCCGGTTGGAATTTGTCACGTACACGTACATTTCAAGTTTTCTCCAAAGCCTAACTTACTAGTTGCATTTCAAATGGAGGGTCCCAAGGAACAAAAGAGATAAGACATTTACTTTTCGAAGTAGAAAAAAGAGAGAAAATACTGAACGCCAATAAGCTCAGTGAGTTGGTGGACAAGCCATTGGTTAGCCACGCTCATCGTATTCAAAAAAAGTATTCTTTCTAGACCAAAGAGTGGTATATTTGATTAATAAAGATACCCAATAGAAATATTTACGATACTTTTCCAAACGTTTCGGTGTCTGAACAACATCGTCAGTGGATTTTTATCCATGGACGATGTTGTTCAGAACAACGAAACGTCTGGAAAAGTATCGTAAATATTTCTATCTTTATTAATCAAATATACTACTCTTTGGTCTAGAAAGAATACGTTTTTGATAATAAGCTCAGTGCACAATGACTTCGACCCCGTGCATTTTCATCATCCACCAAATTCATTGCACGGCTACGTTTAGACTCATAGAAATTTAGAGCAATACAATGAGCACAGGCCCCATACAAAGTCAATACCCCCTCGTCACGAAAATACATCTTGACCTGCCGCGCGCAGTGCTATGACAAGTACATTATTATTATGTACCTCTCCGTGCTTTTTTTGCTGGCGTTTGCACCCTGATAGCTTCTGGCTACTACAGTCGACCTACCCAATATAACGATATTTGCGTCAGACCAAGAAATATTGTTATAAGGGTTAAGGGTTATAAGGGTAATACTGTTATAACTTTTATAAGGGTAACTGGTTCATTTCATACACATACATCATAATGCATGGATTTTGTTCATTTTTTACGACTTTTCATAGCATAAAAACTGCCATACATGCCCATTACGTACACAGCAAGGTGCCCACGTCCACTAGCACTGGTGGCCCCATTAAGCATTTCGTCATGTCCCTGCGACTTATCAAGTGAAGCTTGGCCTACCTGGATAGTGTGATCTACATATTCCCTGCTAGATATTGTTATAAAATGGAAAATGTCGATAGGTCAGCCCATTTTATAATATTATTATAGTTATAGGGGTAATATCGTTATAGCAATATTGTTATAGAGGTAAGGCATTGTATACAAAAGTCAATGGAGTGATTTGGTTTGACAGAAAAATATCGTTATAAGGGTAATATCGTTATAGGGGTTATTGTTATAAGGTAGGTCGACTGTACTAGTACTAGTATCTTGTAAACAGATTTAAAAAAACACTCCATCTCAATTGCACTTGGTAGCCGCTTTTTATGTGCTTAAAGGCCATCTCTGGTCTCTTCAGTGTACTTTGCAAAATGCATTTCGTAGCAGAAGAAAAGACAGGGCCCTGAGGGCTAGGGGTGCCCTGGGTTCACAATTTTATCCAACCAAACCAGGCGCGTGCGCCGGTGCCCTTCAAGGGGGGCCTCCCCCGGGATAATTTTCAAAAAATGAAGCAAAATCCTGCATTTTGAGCGAAAAAGGGGGGTTCCGGGCACCCATACGGGGCACGCGCCTGCAAACTAGAGTGCAAAACGTGTGCTCAGATGAAGATAAAGACCTATTGAAAATACTCTTTGTGCTGAGACAAAAAAAATGTGGTACGGCAACACCAGCTTGCAAGAATTCCTAGAGTGAGGAGATGCTATTTAAGCATCGTCATCAGCGGCAGGTTGCACACGTATAATTAATGGAAGCACTGTTAATTTAAAAAAAACTATCCTAAGTCGAAAATGTACTAGAATATCAAAGGAATTTGGCTGAAAATACTTCATAGTAATGCAGCTAAGCATGCAACATGTTTATTTACAACAGGATTTGCTTCACGACCATCGACCACTATCAATTATTATGGTAGAGAGCATTGCCATACTCGTGATTATGATGATCACTGGTGAACCTCTACAATTAACCATGCACCTGACATATTATCTGGCTGCAAGTCTGAACGCATCCGGTAAATCAGGTCAAGTCTTTTCGCCTATATGGACATACAATCATGAAGATCAAAAGTACAATGCCGCACAGAGCACTGTACAGGAGTAGCACCCTAGGCACAAACCATCATCAAGATGGTGACTGGCGTGGTACTCCTCAAAGGCCTAAGTGACGTCGGCATTGTCTTGCTCTCCCCTTATCTTCGATCATGATTTGCTCTATTGCTCCACACAGCTTCTCCAAAGTCGCATTGCCGTCTCTATCCATCCAAACCTTTAACATCTCTGTAAGGAACACAGCATCTGTCAGCTGCCGTGAGCGAGGAAGTCGGTTCTCGACGAGGATGTTTGCACGTCCACCGGAAACGATGAATGGCGAGATGAGATACTCAGAGACCAGGCGCATCTCAGCCCCGTCAATGAGCTCCATCAGGCAGTCTTGCAGTCTCATCAGATCTCGCTGCGACCATAGTGCCAGCTTCTTATCCCTATCACCAGAGAAAGAAAGGCACATCACAAGGGGTTGAGTGTGTTTTACTGGCTTCTTGAGTTACTCGGGTCTACCACGGATTGCCGAAAACCAGTTCACAGAATGACAGTTCACAGAACGACAGTTCACAGAACGACAGTTCACCGAACGACTCTACCTCGAACGATGATTCACAGTACAGTCAACTTCGCTTATGACGACACTCGGCGGGGCATCAGAAAAGTGTCCTTATTCGCGATGTCTTGTTGTACCCGAAGTCTCATTATACGTGTCACAGTTGGATGGGACTTTGCTCTGGGCATGAAAATTATGTCGTTATTCGCGAATTGTCGTTATATCCGCAGTCGTTATAAGCGAAGTTGACTGCACGTCATTTCACCGAAATTCATGCCTCACCGCAGAGACAACTCACCGAAATCACATCCCCACAGAGGTCCCCACACCGAAAGACATTTCACATATGTCTCTTTGACCGTATGACCCGTTCACAGAATAGAACCCAGTCACGAACAACACCTTTGGTGCTCACAATTTTATGTCATCATCATTGGATATTGCACGCAAAAAATGGAAAAAATAAAGAAACAAACCAATTCAACGTTGAAGTTTAGTTCAACATGCATATAATTTTAATACCGAAAAGTTCTGCCGGTCTCCGATTCTCGAGGATCGACAAATAAGGCCAAATTATGTGCATTTCCTGAGAATTTTCCTCTTAGGAACCCGGCTTCGGTTTGAATGGGGAAAGTAGTTATGAAGTTGCATAACCGTTGGTCGATTCGAGAATAGCGCTGTCGCGGCTTTGGTCCAGTATTCCCCGCAACCAGTTGTTCCAGCTTTCAGAGCATGCCCCGCTCCTCCTTTACCAGACTGTCGATGCATGTCCAGATATTCGGGTGGGGACAATTGACGACTGACGCAAACCGACGACGCCAACAATTGCCAAGCCCCTTGAGGGTTGTTTGTGCGGTGCGTTCCAGCTGTTGTCCAGTCACTGACATTCCACCGATCATGTAGAAAGCGTGGTGTTCATCTACCACTATAAGCCCTTAGTGTTTCGATGCAGTACGTTTCAAAATAGGTCAATACATCTTTCGCTTCAGGAGAGAAGTTTTTACGAGATGCTCAAAGCAGTTGACTACTTGATCCAAGGGTGCGATCGCGAGCGCAGCAATGGACTTGAGCTTCAGCTCAAACTCAGTGTCTTGACAGTTGCGATTTGCAAGACCTGCAGCTTGGATGTGCCAGAAATATATTTTGCAACAGGTGAAAATTAATTTTATTATTATTATTATTGCAAATAACGCTGAGCAATTACACGAATGTATAAAGACCAGCATTTGCTTCCGGGAAGGATTCACAAAAATAAGATAAAAACACCGAGAATAGCATCCATGAATTTCAACATGTGGAAATTTCAGCCAAAGACAGCTAAACTTTGCACATTTTTCGATGTACATGTGCGTGAGGGAAATAGTGCCAATTTCGGTGAAAGGATCGTTCGGTGTGGTGTAAAATTCTGCGAAATGACGTTCGATGTGATGGCTCACTGTGAACCTGGTTTCGGTGAGACAGGTTTTCGGTGAATTGGTCTGTCGGTGTAGAATGCATTCTGCGAACCGTCTTTCGGTGTCACGTCGTTCGGTGAACTGTCGTTCGGTGAAGTTGTTTTCGAGGAACAGTCGGTATCCCACACTACGGGTGGTGCAGTTAATCCGTTGTGTCCATTATCCGAACACAGCACGATAGGTCCAACACTCATTTTGGAATTTTTAATCTACAAGGGCAACCACTGAACACGAAGTGAACATTTTCTTGTTATATTTTACCTCTGTTAGCATGGAACTCTTGACACACACCCTGGTCGGCAGTTTCAAAGTAAAGGGAAGAAAAGATTGCACATTCCCGTTACCGCCCGCTACAAATATTTGCCGAGACGCGCAACCAGCTTAGGAAGTTTCGCACGTGCCAGCCAGTTTTTTTGTTGACGTCACATTATTCAAAACCGTTGACGCATGTAGCGCAACGCATATGCTGGAAGGCGACAACTTGTTCTCCAGCTACTGTAGCTTTTTACCACGCTCACAGTGCAAGTTTATGGAAACCTTGCCAAGTTCACGATGCCACAGACTCGCAGTGCATGTCTCGTACGGTATTGCTCATGCTCTGCACAAAAGCCTCAATGTGACGTCAACAAAAATGGCACCGTGGGCCCAGCCAAGCGGAGTTGCACACTCTTGAGGTTTGTGCACTCTTGTTGCTATGCGGCACAAATCCCAAACACCTAACATTTCAGAGGTTATTATTTCTCGCGTAACATTTTTTTCCTCTTGCAAATATGGCGTGATGTTTTTTCTTCTTTTGTTCTTTTTTGCTGACTTCTTCAGTTAATTTTTTAGTCTCACCAGTATCCCCGCCCTCCCACCCTTCATGTCTATACACCTCCCCCCCCCCCCCCCCCCCCGGTTTCTATCTTTGCTGTGGATATGATGTGCCAGGCTGTGCCTTGCACCGCGATGCAGTGTTGCCACTTGGGGCTGTACACTCGGTTTTTCCCTCATTCATGCGCACGTCGGCGCGAGGGATATTCCCAGCTGGCTCAGTCCAGATAAATTTATCTGACGGTCCCAAGCGGTGTTTATCCTGGCCTATTTCTGTTAGCCAAGTGTATTCATTCTTTACTCCTGGGGCCCTGTTCCCTTATTGTTGCTCCTAGTGTTTGTCTGCAATCCCGTTCACATTTGGCTGCGGCCTACTACCCCTCACGTTGTGTGCTCCTGCCTCCGCTATCTGTGTCTAGTTGTATGCCGGTGTATGTGGAGTGAGAAGCATAGGTGAACTATCTTATCATCAGATGTCAGTTTGTATACTCTCGTGAGTCTCAAAATTGCTTGTGCAGTTGGAACGCGTCCCTGTGTTCCGTGATCAATAACTAGTTAGTATCGTGACGTTTCTGACCCATTTTACCAGCCGGATCGCAAATATTTTTATTACTATTTATTTTACATCGGAAGCTCAACAATGCAGCTGCACAAGTATAAAGAGGCCGATGGGACCACAAATAAAAATACTATTTATCCATAAGTGCGCATCTCCAATATTAAAACAGTCTCCAATAGTAGTACAGATCTGACCCCTTCTAAACTTAACAAATGTACTGTTCTAGTTGGGACAGCAGTCAGTACGGTAATTTATGCTGTGCGCTCGCTACTCCGCACCAGCTTCCCAGTCTCACACTAGCCAACCTGGTAAGAGATCCAATGCCAATGGCCCATCAACACAAACACCGTGCAAACTTACGCATCGAAGCGAGGATTCTGACCGCCTCTAGCACCGCTCATCTCGAGTTAGCCAGCCAGTTAGTGGAGTTTAAACAAAAGACACAGTTACACGGCAACGTCCAACAACGATCAACGAACACAAACTCAGTAGATCTACCATTCAACAGGTCTATTTCAGATACTAATATTACTAATAATAGTCTATGTTTGGTCATGCACGGTCCGTTATTATAAAAATCCCGAAGTTTTGTCGAGAGGGGAAATTATTTTTTGAAATGAGGCGTCGATCGAGGTCTTTCATGCATGAGATGCATGCATGCACTCGCGCGCGCGCTGGACATCGATCGACATGACATGAATCGGCGCGGTGTCAATAATTTTCGCATTATTTTCAAGCGCGGGGTCGGGAGTCTTTTACACAAACTGCAAATAATTAAAGTCTACTTCTTGACTTCAGTCTGTTCAGACTTTTAGTTCTAATTCTGGGGTAGTACTACTACTAGTACTACTACTAGTACTAGTAGGTGAGTAGAGGTGAAAGTAGCGCTAGCACCTACGCTACAGCTACGCCGGTTTTCTTGCTGCCTCGATACCCCTTGCTTTCCGTCCGAATCAAGCAAGGGTCCCTGCACTAGCCGCATGTCATGATGGCGTCTGGAAATGAAGCATGCAGAAAGCTGACTTTAGCGCGAGATGGTCTAATACAAGATCTCAGCCCTATTCTCTTTCTCGACCAACTGGTACATCGAGAAGTAGTGGTGCCAGGCGCAGCCGTGGACAGGACACACGCTGCAATGAAAAATCTGGGCAGAACGGACGCTGCACGTGTGTTACTTGAATACCTTGAACGTAAAGTCGCTGCGGACGCGAGCGTTCTGGACAAGCTCATCGATTCCCTTAAAGAATCGAATCAAAAGCACTTAGCCGAACTGCTCAGAAGACCTGTCCCACCTCCTGTGCAAGGTAAGGTGCACTCAGATCTCTCCGGAACCGCGTACCATAACGGGCACCGCTCATAAATTTTAGAAATTTAATGTCAGTAACCACATACATGATTGGGTAATCATGGGTACGTTTCAATGGGGAAGAGCCAGAGATCTCGCATATGACACTAACTAACTTACTTCGAGGTCTGAATAAAAGAGATGTGCGTGTACTGTAATGTGTATTCATCCACACTGGCTACGACTGTTGCCTGTTATCACAGCGGAAATACCATAATGTTATGGTGCCCAATGCTGTGGACAGCAAGCTGTTTCAGCCATAAAGGCCTCATCAGTACAGCTACGAGCTTTTTAAAAGCAAGTCGAGCTACCAGCCATGGTGCAAAGGAGGCATCACAGACATTAAGATAGCTCGTCCATCTAGCGCCAGAGTGCTCTACCTACTAAAAGAAGCGGGCAATGCGTAATGCAGCAGCACTAGAGCAGCCTACCGAGAGTGCTCAAGAAGACAAATGTCGAGGAGCGCAATACTGTAAAATGATGGTAAAAATATCTATCTATCTATGCACACATTAAAGCTGTGCTGCTTTGAGGTGTGCATAGAGCTATGTATTCAGCTGTACTCTTATGTCCTGATCACGGCAAGTTGTACAGGACACCGCATTCCTGTGACGACGTCACTGAGACTGGCCAGAGATGCATGCATGACGTTGCATGTACACATTGATTGTAGAAATGGCCGGTTGCGGAGTCCGTTCGGTTGAGGAACAGCTTTGCCCGGTGTTCTCAGGTCGAGTATAAATCTAAACTCACCTAACAAAGCATGTCACACCGTGGCACACGCTTAATTGTTCTTCCCGTCAGGGGATTTCCAGGATGCCCAAGATGATGACAATTGTCCCCGGGAAACTAAAGTTATGTCCGATTCAAGGGAAAAATTTGAGGGCACAATTCTCCACATACATTGAATTTAGTCCACAAAGGGTTAAACCAGTACTGTAGCATAATATACATATACTGCTGCATTGAAGTGTCTGTATGGTACTATGGTGTGCATATCACCTTTTCCTTCTTCTCTGCATAACCAGCAGCCGGGGCAACGCCAGGAAATGATACCACATTCACCGCAGTGCAACCTACAGGCATTAATGAGCTTGACAGCTGCCCGCCCAAGGATATAGCTGCCGGAAGTGAACTGTACGATCTTAGTAAAGGTGTGTACGTGTGTGTACGTGTATATATATGTGGTGGGTGTATGCATGTGTGTATGTTCGTGCATGTGTGTTTGTGCGTGCATGTGTGTTTGTGCATGCATGTGTACTTGAGTGTGAATGGGTGAGTGAGACAGATACCATCGGCGCACTTGCTATGCACCTTGTCCTTACTCCCCTACTGTGGTTTTGTGAGCTTATATGTGGGATCTCATTAAGTTCGAGTCCTGGTGGTGACCAGGGGCGTGCTCAGCCCCCCCCCCCCCAACTAGGGGGGAGCCGAGGGGAGCCCCCCCGGCAATTTTCTACAATTTCTTTGCAACCTTTCTTGAATTTTAGAGCATATTTGCATACATTACAATTGCAATTACCCAGATTGAAAATTTTTGGGGGGTGCACGTGCCCCCCGTGCCCATCGCCGAGCACGCGCCTGGTGACAGTCAATTTTTTCTTCAGACTTTTCCCGTTTGTGTCTTTCCCTCAAACCAATGAATATCATAAAGTCCACCTGGAAATAATTCTTTTTTTTTGGGGGGGGGGGGTGTCGGCCTTCGGGAAGTTCACTAGTCGGGTGAGTCTTCTTTCAGGAGTATTTCTGAATCTCTTCTCTTCTCTCCTAGGTAGACGCACGTGTCGCGCTTCTGGTACTGCACGGATACTGCCAACTGCGTTTCCTAAAGCTGTCTTGCAAACTCCTGTCCCCCCCCCCCCCACACATATACTGGCAAAGCACCTGCAGACAACTTGTTGTCTGTGGATCTGGATGTGTCTTTGCGGTACTAAGCAATCAAGTATGGCGTTGCTATCTTGACTCCTCTTCATGCAGAGTCGCTTCAGGATAAGAGCGATCATGCAGACTCTTCCGAATGTGTACCGTCAGGAGTGGATGTGCTTCGCCGAGGTCGTCCAAACATGTAAGTCTAGTTTGAAGTATATCTGTGCATAGCATAGTAGATGTAATGTTTTCACAGTTATTGGGGACCTGAACTACTCTGCCAATCGCTCCGTGGCAGTGATGGTCACTGCTTGGTACTCAACAGTCTAGAGATGGACGGATCAAGTGCTCTTTTTGCTCACTGGCGTGTATTTTGTTTGGAATGCAGGGAGATGGAGTTGACGTGGCTTCTTGATGTGGAGGAGTTTGGTAGATCCATAGAGAAACATTTATCCTCAGCTAGCTGTGGTAAGACATGCATTTTCGGCAGCTGCATTCCAAAGTCCCAACCTATGCTTCAGTTACTAATGCATCTGTAAATTTCCTCTGAATGTCCTGATATACCAAATGGAAATATTGCAGTCAGTTACCCTACATTTGAAACGTCTTTGCAATACGATTATCGGGTGCTTGTTTTTGTATTGCAAAACACATTTCTACTTGAATAAATTCGAGTAACACACATGATGACCTACAATGTAAGTAAAAAGAAAGTATAGAGAGGGCCCCTGGGCTTTCAAGCCCTCTCGTTCTGTCTTTTGGCCAAAGGAAGAAATGAGACCATACAGCAAAGCAACAATTCCTGTGTTTCTGGCAAAGTGAAAAAGAATGTTCCAACCAACCTGCGGGCCTGTTTAACAGTAATGAAGCAGTTCTTGAAATGTATGAATGTGATGTAACCATCCAATACTGTCGTCGAAGACTTTATTCGTACTTGCATATCCGACCTAACGTCTCGGTGTCCGTTTGTCTCTCTGTGTGGCTGTACACTTGTTTCTTTGGCTAATTCGTGAATGTGCCTGTGTATGTTGTCTTGCTGTGCACCTTGCAGAGGATTTAGCACGTCATGCTGTGAAGGCGGTCGACGATCCGGTGCATAATTTTCGCAACATTGTGACAAGATGGATTCGGGACAACGAGAAGGGCAGGGCTGAACTCGACAACGTTCCTGGTGTTCTCGCGTACTACATGACTAGCAAGTCCAAACCTACCTGCCAACATCTTCTAAACATCATCGAGAAGATCAATCCAGGCATTGCACCCAAAGTCAAAGTCATTATCAAGTAAGTTAGTTCAGATCACACGTGGCATGGAATGCCGATGTATCCACTGATGCTGTGTTCCTACAGTGGCATATCCAGATATGTGAAATGACTGCCAAAGATTGAAGTCAGTTAGCAAGGCGAAGGTTGAGTGGTCTTGTCCAGCACTTTCCACCACTTCCATGGTCCTCCACGTGATGGATATCCTGTGCACAACATCATGTGGATATGTTGGGGATGTTTGCGTGACAGAGTATTTCCACTGTTTCATTCTTTCTTTTCTGTCCAGCTCTGCAAAATTCGACCGATCAATGCTAACCCAGTGTTGAGAGTTTAGTTGAGAGCCATTTCTTCGATGGATGAAGTCATTGAAGGTTTAGTTGTGGACCTTCCGATGTTGGCAAGGGAAGAGAGACAGAGACTTGGAGAGAAATAGAAGCAGATAGTAAGAGAGAGAGAGAGACAGAGAGAGAGAGAAAGAGAAAGAGAGAGAGAGAGAGAGAGAGAGAGAGAGAGAGAGAGAGAGAGAGAGGGGCAGGCACTCGAGTGCACCTACGTTTTCCCACTCACCTAGCACAGCATGAGTGCTGCACGACTTGCCTGCCAAATCTGCCGTATCTATTCACGGTATAAACTATTAAGGACGTCGAAACCTTCCGTTCTATTAATTGTTCTATGGCTTAGCGCAAAAATTAAGATATCACCAGGCCAATTATCGCCAGTGCTGGGGCCATTATCATCAATATAATTTTAATTTTCATAAGAGCGATGCCGACATTAGCTAATTAGTAGTTGTGGCATTAGTACGAAGTATTAGCAGTGCATGTTGATTCGATGATATCTAGTTTGGCTTGCAATCGAAAGAGATGGAATGGACCACATAGACGTCCTTGCCACTCGTAATTTCTCTTCCTAGCACTTGAAAGGAACTGTGAAATTAACATGCTGCTGGAATATTTACTTATGTATAGTGCACAATCTTTCAAGCTTGATATCCCGCGTGTATGTGTGCATGCGTGTGGGATACGGGAAAATCTTAAAATGCACCGTGCATTGGCTGAGCTGTCCAAATGGGGGTGACCCCGGTCTGCCGACGGTGCTCCCCTCGTGTGGTATTCGCTCTGCACGCGGCATGATCTCTTCTATGCTGTACTAATAAAGTTGACCTGGTAATCGAGGGAAGCATGGATGCAGCTTTGACTATTTTGTGGTGGGTCTGATCTACTCACTTCCCACCGCTAAGGGGCTGCATCTGCGTCTTGATCCATACAGGGTGGTCGCATTCCTATGGATGCGGAAAACTCGGCTGGAACCGTGATTTTTTGGTTATTCATCATGGCATCTTTCTAATAAACTAACTATGTGTGGCACCTACACGGACCACAATTCTTGTAGGTTTGTCATTCCTACTTGAAGTAGCTTGTAGCATGTTTCTATTCTTATTGGCGTAAATCGTTCTCCTCTCCCTGGTGTAGAGTTTTAGCCACAAGCAGCATAGATATCAAGAGTTTGTTGGATGTGCTAAAACGATGTGATTCAGCTGCTGCGGATATCGACATGCCGCACTGGCTACCCGTATGAAGGTCACTGTTTTTTAATGAACACACAAGAGATGAAGAAGTCTCACATGACACTGTGTTACCGGTGAACAGGTGAAAGCTAGACTGATTTATTTTATTTTTATTTATCGTCTCCACTTCATGGGGTCGTTTTCTGCACTTGTGCCAGTGGTTGTGAGACTTGCCCACTCACCCCCACCGTTAGGCGCTGCATCTGTCGCTAGGGTTTATCGGGTGTTAGCGGCCGTCGTGAGTTCCCTTCGGGAACGGATCATGTGACGATAATTTCCTTCTTTTTTTTTACTTCATGGCACATAATAATACATAGCCAATACAAGAAAGGGAGGGTGAATCCAACCACGGAAAACAGCTTTAATGCAGCAAAGGCTTGATCTGGGAACTGTGACGGTCTTTGTAAACAAGCTACATCATGTAGCTGTAGGCATGTCATGAACAGTGAATCAAAGATAATAGTAGTGTAATTTTGATGTGTTCAACTGATTGTCTACACACATGCACAAGTCACAGAGCACCATACACCACGCATTTTTGTTGTTTTTAGAAACTAGTGATAAACGTAAAGTTCACACATTCGCGTTACCACCGGCTTTGCAATTGTGTTGAAGAACACAACCAGCTTAGGAAGTTTCGCTTGTGTCAGGCCACCGCCATGTCTGGTATACCAAGGTGGCAGACGCTAGTGATAGTGTCATATTACTCCGGCATGAGATAACTGTAAAAAAATGTCTTTCGTGCGATAAGCGCGATGCGCCATGTCCATTATTATTATTATACAGTCGACTGCGGATATAACGACAATTCGCGAATAACGACAGAGTTTCCATGCCCAGAGCAAAGTCCATTCCACCTGTATACATTATTATTATAATGAGACTTCGGCCCGGGTACGTGTATAAGGACACTTCACGAATAAGGACACTTTTCTCATGCCCCGCGAGTGTCGTTATACTGTATACGCAAAGTAACACAGTAGTTGACTGTACATGTGCATATGGTACATGAGCCATGACAGTACACAAGGAGGTACGTGCAGACTCAGTCATCATGGTCATAATAATATTTACTGCATACAAAATTAATGTATGCATGCCACTGCCAGGACCGCCCAGGTCATGTACTGTACAGTGTACTACTATACTGAGTACTGTCTTTGTCAGTTTGTGATGTAGTGCTAGTGTTGTTCTTTTTAAAAATTAATTTCTAAAAAATTCAGCCGACTCAGTGCATGCAGTCTACGGAGTACTGTACTGTCTACAACTGTAGGAGACTCTACTACTCCGTAGTACTCGATCTAGTCTACAAGTACAAAGTAACTGTTAGTTACTTACAAGTAACTAGTTAGCCTCTACTGTACTGCTCAACCACCGGTGCACCTAGCTTTACGTCACCAAACATTTTTTCACAAAAGATGGCTTGTGCAAGCATACATAGCCATAATTATGCATGCACCAAGTCAGTTCTTGCCTTTGGTTTTGGCGTTGGGCCCGGTGGGAGGCGGTATGCTCTGACTCCGGCTTGGAGCGGGGTGACGAAGGAAGCCTTTAGTCTTCGCTGTCAACCTCCTCGGCCTAGTTCAGAATGAGCTATTACAGGACGCCCGGTGCTAGCGGAGGTCGCCGATTCGATACGTACGTAATTTCAGGACAATTTCCTGTATTATTTTATCGGACTGTTCAGTTTTGTGCTTTCCCTCACTGAAATACTGTAGTGAACAGCAAGCTACGTTCACTAGATATGGGGCGGTACAGGCATAGCCGTTCCGGCTCTACCGAGGGGCAGTTTGGGAACACCCAAGACGATTTAAGTTTGTTTCAACCAAACGTTTGTGACTCTTTGTGAATTGTGCAACAGACTAAACAATCCTCAAAAATAACTGTATGGCATCTACAAAGTACGATCATAGTACGGATGCAAGGCTGCAAGCTCACACGCGGTCATGCGCTCACACAAAAATCGATAATCGTGGCTTCGGAATTTTGTTGTAATCCAGGCACTTTTGTTGAACCGTCAAGTGTATACGAGTCGTGCAATCCACAATCTATTTGGAATCGATTGAGGTCATAGATATACATGAGAAGATAATTTTAAGAATACTATCAGTGTAGAACTGAAATTCTGCCTGTGCATGGGGCCTGACATCTTCACTAGAATCACTGCCTACTTTCATGCTATGCTGAGGCTGGCAGTACTGAGCCCTGTTGTGATAAGGAATGAGCAGTTGTGGGGTTCCATGATGTTACAAACAACAAATCACGACATGCCTAGGTTGCTGCTGCGTAAACACTGGCGTGTTGCAAAAAAACAGAACTGGTTCAGATGTGCAGCGCTATGGGCATGGGTGCGTCCACCCGAATTCCTTTGACAGATGAAGCTGCAGGAAGCCTCAGCCCTTCTTCAGATGTTGCAAAACGTTAGTACATGTCACGCAGTAACCTAGGAAGATGTTTTGGTTGAGCCGGGGGGGGGGGGGGGGGGGGCTTACTTTCAGGGACTGAATTGCTCGTATACTGGTGTACGATCATGTTGTACGTGAACCGGTATACCGGTGATCCTTCTACGGGGAGCTGTATTTGTTTATAACTTTACTGTACTTCACTCTACGTCATCATCGGATGTACATGTACGTGCACATGGACATTAACGGAGCAATCGTGAAGCCCGAGTACAGTACTCGAATCTGGACAGGAATAATGAAAGTGCTGTGGATGCATGTTGAACATGCAGAGAGATCGCATGCAGCTGAACCGCAGGACAAGCAGATCTGACTGACAGCCCAACGTCCAAAGTACCATCCAATCTTCACTCTCCGAGGGCCGAGAACTACTGCCTTGAAGATTTCTGCTGGAAAGTGATCTTCTCTGGAATGCTGCACCATATCTGTGGCACAGCAGTGAGAAGAACTGACTCTGACTAAAGAAAAGTACTCCTGCCTTTCAGATTTCGAAGGAAACTGCCCCCCCCCCCCCCAAAAAAGCTTCATCAGCAGCTACGAGCAAGAGACAGTCGGAGAGTACATAACCCGGGGGCTACTGATGTACTTTTGCTACGAGGAAAAAGCGACCCAGCGGTGATCTAAGTGACTGTGTTTCACGCAGGTGGTACGCGCATTTCTTGTAGATCTCATAGAGTCGACACTGCGTGGCCTGTACTCGTCTGACTGAATCCGGCACTGTATTCCATACCGGATCAGCTCTGACTACAATCGATCTGAGTGTATGTACTGGCTGGGCTGTGTGCATATATGCACTGGCTGGTCTCAGTGCTCCTCACTTGCGCTTGCACACATAACATGTTCATCGACTTTCAGCCCTACATCCGCCAACAGGTATTTGCCCCCTTCCAATCCTACGCCACTGTTGTGTGGGGATGTATCTACGTCGTGTCAAGAGTTATACTTTTGTATAGAGTGAGTAATCACACCTGTTTGACTCCTTGCCATGCTGTTGGCGTGTTGCGTGTTGTGTGTTTGCTCTCCTTTTTGTCTCCAGAAAGAAGAAACTTGCAATTTGGACGTCGTTGGAAATAATGCGGCTGTGCGATGACCTCAGGGAATGCTTCAATGGTGAGCAGATGCGCCTGATGAGTGATGTTCTTCTCCGTCCCTTTCTCAAGCACGGTGGAAATGCGAGCAATCTCGTGGAGGCTCGTATTGATCGGACAAGGCAATTGACCGATGAGCTATACCTGAACCATCTGATTCGTTTATGGATCGCCAAGGATGGGCATGCTACGTGCAAGAAGCTATATGATGCAATGGTGATCATCTTCCCCGAAGACGAGGTCAAGCAGTACCGGCGTCTTCTTGGCGTGGACACAGACTGATTCCCACTGCTGTTTAAGCTCACTACCCAGAGCTGTTGCCAGGATATTTCTTACAGAGTCTCCGAGGACTAAGCCATGTCCGGGGCCTGCTCTCCAGTGCCCGCTTATGCAGGACTGCACCTGCACCTTGTATACTTTACCTCAAAGTGCTTTCATCGGATACAAACCGAGCCTGAGACTACGTAACTTCAGACCGTGTTCTCTTGCGCCTTACTTACCGGCATGTACTGACAATATTTCTGGGCTTGATATCTTGTTTCAATTTAGGACTGACACCTTGACTTGCATCAAATGCATTGTTGATATATTATCTGTGATATTTATCTAGTCATGTGTGGCGAGAATTGCAAGCTGTTGTATATATTTTTAAGCGCTGGGACTGTCTTGATGAAGTGTGAGGCTAGACTAGTATAAGACTTAATGCCTGTAGTTGTGAACTGAATAGTGTCGAGTTGACTGCACAGCCCAGTGTTTGCTATGCAAGTGCCGTGCAGCGCTGGGCTTGGTCTAGTGACCATGGTGACGGCTTGGATAATCTCGACCCGTGTGTGTGTGGGGGGGGGGGGGGGGTTGAGCTGTCCAATGAACTGTACGTGTTTTCCAGTTTGATGTGGTTCTTCAGGAGCACATGTCTTTTTTTAAATACCAGGCCTTTCTGTGCCCTTCAGCAGAGCATGGTTCATAAGCCTATGCAAGTATTGTGTTGTCATCGGCAGGAAAGGCTATGGCTCCTTTATTACTATTATTACTATTATGATTTTCATTTGCCTCTCTGCATTTGAGTCAGGTATGGTATTACGAAACGCCAACAATTTACTATTCCACCCCTACCTTTTGCCCAGGTCGCTCACCAAGCCAGGGGAGAATAAAGTCTGGACCGTCAAAGCGAGGGAAGGGGGGGGGGGGGGAGATCACCTGACTGGTGTCTGGACATCCGATACAATCGCGTGTAATGAATCTTCGCTGTAATATAGCTAATAACTGGAGAGAATATCTTCTCTGGTTCATTCCTTTCTGCAGTTATACATTGATATTTGGCTACTACAGTAAGATCGGGCGCCGAAGAACGCAGGGGCTCGAGCGCAGCCTAGGAAAGTTCTTAAATTTTTGATTCTAGCCAGACCGTTCTTATTCCCACACGTGCGGCGAGTCGAGTGACGTCATGACGTTTGTCATGTACATGTACATGTACATGTACATGTAGTGCAATGTAGTACTTCTAAACTAGTGGGTGTCGTAAATAGGAGTGACTGTACATGTAGCAGTTACTGTTTACACGTGTACATGACATGTAGAGGGGACGGTTTCAAATAGGACACCGGTTGCAAACCGGAACGGACTCAATATTCACTTTCTCTCTTGGTATTTTGATTAGAAAACATATGTCACAGTGAGACTACTATGTGTTATACTCCGAGCCAAAATTTCATGGCTCTGCGATGACCAGAAGCGCCATATCAAGCAGGTGAGTTTTTGACGTGTTGCTTCGCACTGCGACTTGAGTTTTACGACTTTCGAAAAATCAACTTCTTGTCGCAGGTAAACAGCGGCTCGCCTCTCGCCAATAAAGCACCGCATACCAATCAAAACTAATGGAAGCACACACAAGGCTTATTGTTACTCTATACTGGCCGTCGTGGAGCGATAGCAATTACCTAATTTCAGACCCAGAGTGAATTTGACGTGCACTCTAAAACGTGTCCGGTTTGGAGCCACCTCTGATTTGAACTTTTTTGAAGCGAAAAATTGGGCAACTTGGAGGCAATGGGTCAACACAAAGGAGTGGCTCAGTTCGATCGACTCTGGCCCCAGAGCAAACTTCAACATGCCAGTTTCCTTCCACAAACATATTTCGAGTGAAAAATCAACGCCGATGATCGGTTTGGGTCTATACAAATTTGGCTGTCAAAACGTCCCGGTATCGAGCCGTCTCCTCTACTCACCTCCCATACATGTACAATGTATACAATTTTTAAAAGTGTTCTTAAATCTGATAATTCTAGCCTGGACTGTTCTTAAATTTTGCCGGTTTTCCAGCCTGGGTGTTCTTCGGCGAGGTGTTCTTCGGCGCCCGATCTTACTGTAGTACTCGTTCCCCTTTACCACGTCACTTTCTTACTCCTCCCCGCCACACTCCCCCATGCTTTCTCGCCGCAAGTATATACATGTTGTTGGTTTGACAGCATGAAACAAGGTGGAGGACACTGTGTTTGATTATCTAGTAACATGTGACACTCCCATGATAAGCATGTGTAGTGTCTGCCAGCTTGCTCGTGTCTGAAGCACTTTGGACTTATACCAGAAAGTGTAACAGGCTGACAGCACTAGCCGGAGGAACTTGCAAGCTCTGAGGCTTCACAACTCTTTACTCTCGAAATCAATTCCACACAGAACTGAGAAGAATCAGCGGGTTATATAGGCCAGGGAGAGAGAGCAGCTGGGAGTGAGGGCAAAAGAAAGCAGGAGGACAGCAGGACAAGAGACAGTGTGGGAGGAAGAATGGACCTAAGTGGCGAGCAAGGTTTATGCAACAGGAATGCAATCTAAAAGTATGGAGGAAACGAATGTGAATGGCAGGCAGGGTAATGGGGCATAAAGATTACTAGGAAGACAACTGTTGGAAGATCTAAGGAAAAGGCATTTGAATGTGTGTGAGCTAGGGCTGATCAATAACATGGGTTCGGGGAAGAAACCTGTAACCTGTTGGATGCATACATGTAGAACCGGGAAGGTATCTCGCAAGTGATCAAAAGGGTCAGTGAGGGGGAACAGACTACACAGGAATCAATGTAATGTATATTTACAGCATGAATGCAATAGGTCAAGCCGTACCGGTCTGCAAGCAGGGTTGTCTAGTAGTCCTACTTCAAAGTAAGTGGTTGCTGGGAGAAGCACTTAGCATGTACTAGTACATGTAAACTCCAAGTAGCTAGTAATACCAGGAGGTTGTGTGATGACTGTTCAGTGATACTGATAGAGCTAGAGATACTACACGTGCACATCAAAACGTACATAGAAGGTACAGATTATAGTTTTTGTAGTCACCGGCCCGTAATACCCTATGGCTATGGGCAGTGCCTGGCATGGTTCCGGACGTGTATGGTTTTTTTACCATGGTGGGGGGGGGGGGGGGTGACGCCCAGGCCTGCGCTAGCGCTAGGATAGGCTGCATGCTGCACCATGCCGGCATGGGCCGATGATCATCACGATCATGCAGCCTAACCTAGCCCAGGCATGGCATACCATAGTATACCATGTATACTATGCCTGGGTCCCGGGCGGCGGGGGGCGGGGCTTGCACTGAGCTGGAGTCGACTTGATCTTGAGTCGAGAACGGTTGAGTTGAGTCGGCACTAGTACTAGTACTACTACTACTAGTGTGATAACTCCGGCGCTCGGACAGCGTTCCGGTTAGTCTCGCCCATGGCTGTGTCGTCTCTAACCCTTGGAACGTTTTGTGACAAGTATAGTCACGGCTGGCATAACGCAACTTCACCCAGTCCTAACCCAACACACACATAACCAACTGATCTCGTCAGAGCAGAGAATATGATCCTGTTTGGAAGAAGAGCACCGAAAGAACCTCTCGCTAAAAGCAACAGCATGCTATGATATAACACATTGTAGAAAACAGCAAGCAGCGGCAGTAGCGATAGTACTTGCTAAACATGCAGCTAAACTGCTACTTTGTGACTTTGTCCGCTGCACGGAACGGCGATCGGACACGCACACGCACACACATACACGCACAGGTCTGCGTGATCTAGAAGCGGCTGTCATCATAAGATACGCAAAGTGTGAAAGGGTATTAGAACGGGGCAAGCCTAGACCCGGCGTCTGGACCGCAACATGTACTTGATTAAAAGCATAGCCAGTCAATGGTCAAGCAGGTGCAATCACGCACATCCACACCTAGCGTACTACAGTCGTCCCTCTCTAATCCGGCAATTTATAATCCAGCACCCTCGATAAACCAGCACAATTTTCAGTAGCCAAAATGTCCTCTTCATGCACATTGCAGCAGTAAATCAGATTTGTTAATCCAGCACCCTCCCTAATCCAGCAGATTTTCGTGGCACAAATGGTGCCGGATTATAGAGGGACCACTGTACTACTATAAAGCGAATTCATAACTACAGGTATTGCACTTTCTCCTGCAAATACACAGTCGTGCGCTTCATCTATTGACAGCAGCCAAACCTATCATTTTACAGTCTCACTGGGTAGGTGACCTCGCCGGCACACACCGTATAGTATATTGTACAATAACTGTTCCAACTACGGTCCGGAAGACGCACAGTAGCTATCAGCAGTAAGTTAAAAGTTACAAGCCCTCACTCTCGGGCTATGACACTAGTACTAGTACAAGTCTAGGGTACTGTAAAAGCCATAATAATTATAACGAAGTGCTAACTGGAGAAATCTGTCGTTATACAGAAATCGATACAATCGTCATAATATATACTGTCCTATTGAGCGTTGAGAATGAGTGAGAATCGTTACCTTCGGTACTCGTAAACTAGTCGGGGACGGGGGAATCGTTATACATGTATGCCGCTATGCGCCTCGTTATGGCTTTTACAGTCATGACAATGTCATGTCGACAGTAGTCTACATGACACTGCACTTTGTAGTTCTGCAGACTGACATTGTAGTGTACATGTATACAGTCGAGTCATGCACAGATGCACTCACTGACTCGGCTGAGGGGATCAGTCAAGGAAGACGCGGTCCCTGCCGGCATACCATGCCATGCGCGATATGCCACGCCATTTCAAGTCCAGGATGACTCTACATCGACTGCCGCGCCGGGCTGGAGCCAGTTAGCGAAGTAGTTAGTTGACTGTACACATGTGTACAGTCATGTACTAATAGTAGATAAACAAGAGTGTGCAACTCCGGATCTCTCCTGCACAATCTGCAGATACCCCCGCCACGGCGGAATTTTTTGTTGACGTCACCTTTTTTTAGAAGAACGCGCATTTTGCTGCAGTGTGGGAGCACGTGCTGGGCACCGACTTTGTAGTGCAAATGCGGCCAAGTGCACGAGGGAAAACTAACCGTTTACTGTTACTTTCCAAAAGACTCATACTCAGAGTCATAGTCATAGCGCGTGCGTCGTCGAAAAGATTACGTCAACAAAAAATTCCGCCGTTGGCCAACCCATCCGCGAGTTGCACACTCTAGTCTAGTCTTGTTTATCTACTCTTGCTATTACTAGTAATAGTAATAGTAATACCAGGGAGTCGTATACCCTGGGTCTCTATACGACTCCCTGGTAGTGGTAATCATGGTAATACCATGATTACTAGTACTAGTATACCATGGTATACTACTGTTGCGGACATGGAAATCCAGTCCATTGACCGGGGCCGGCGCCCTCAGCGCGTATACAGAACGCTGCGTGCAGTGCACTTGCTGATCCGATACGCGCTGCAGCGCATAAGTGCATGTACATGTGTGTACCGCTTATCTACGGCTGCATGGCCAGCGCCCTGGGGCCGCTAGACGTGCGACCGGATTTCCATGTCCACGACAGTACTATTACTATTAGTATTAGTACTATAGTAGTTGTACATCATTACAATGTAGGCAGTGCCAGTATTCATGGCATGCATTGATGGCCTATGGCTATGGCCAGTATGGGTCTTCTTCCCCGGGACTCTCATGTGTCAGCTTTCGTTCTTCGGGATTTCCCGCCGAGGCCAGTGCAGGGTGCATGCAGTACTCAACACTACAAAATTAATGTACAATACAACAGTAGATCTACCGGTAACGGAAAACATCTACAAACGCAAAGTACCATTATAATACAATCATGTACAATACTGTGCTGAGAAAAAATCTGAGTTTTCGGTTTTTTACGAGTAGTAATGACTTGGTGCCCATTGGCATTACTCTCGATCTCCTCATCAGCCCACCACAGTTAACTAGTTGCTGGAAGTTGAACTCTTTCTACAAATAATTGATTCCACGGCTCTCTCCCAATGGCAGAGATCGACGGAATTGAAGCCGGGCGGCGCTTGAAGAGACATCATGACGCCCTTCTAGCGGACATGAATCCCATCAAGGTGATGGACCATTTGATGACTCCAGACCTTCTGAAAGACGAAGTCGTGCAGAATGTCAGTGCAGCGACGAGAGAGCACGGTCAGATCGAGGGGTCGAGGAGGCTTCTCGAATACTTGCGCCCGCTCGTCAGACACCAACCGAGAGCGCTGGACGAAATAATCGCGGCGCTCCGAAGGGCAAGCACGGAGCACTTGGCAGACCTGCTGGCGCAGCCTCTCTCCCCGATCCGCCCAGGTAATGTTAGTATTGTTACCACTTACACTGGTGAGGACTGGGGGTATGAGCAAGAGGAGACAGTGAGTCACTGTTGCTACTACATGTACCCGGCCCTCCCGGCAAGTTGAAGTAGGAGAACAGCTATCAACCAAGGCGTTACCGCCTGTTTGTGCTGTTACTATAAATAATAAAAATTATAAAATACAACAGCAACAGCAACAACAACTTTTTTTAGATGCTCAACCCAAATACTAGAAGACCAGCATGCAAGAGGCTGATTTATGATGTTGCATTTGATTGCATGGTTTGTGGGGAAACAGGCTAGCATGAAGAGTCATGACTGAGCCAGACTGGAAATCGCTGGGAAATCCGGAATCATGGGGCTGACCCGAATAGGCGGTACAAATTATTTGGGCAGAGGCGTGAAGATGGAATTTTACTTTTCGGGTGGTAATACTCGAATGAGGAACATGATGACAGGAGGGAGCTCCCCTCCTGTCATTCGTTCGAGTGTTCAAATACATTAATAAAAATACGTGTGCGGTAACTACGTGACTGCTGTGAGTGCGCTTAGCCGGATTGTGTTGTATTCTTTTATTTCGTTCGGTGCACCGGCAATACTGCCTTCTCACTGGAAAGACGATTTTCTGATACGTACCAAATTGATAAAACAATTCACGTATATGTCGATCCAGCTTGTATTACTGATTGCGGTTATCAAATTCACGTATAATTATGATTGTATGAGAATAACATTATTATGAGTGGTTTTGATACTCTACATGGTGACGTGTATCGTGACACAAACTTTTAAAACATTTCACTGAAACAGTGAGTGTCAAGTTCGGCAGGGCTAGGAGGCGTAAGCTCCACATGTACAGTCAACTTCGCTAATAACGACTTCGGATATAACGACAATTCGCGAATAACGACAGCATTTCCATGCCCAGAGCAAAGTCCCTTCCAACTGTAATACATATAATGAGACTTTGGGTACAACGACACTTCGCGAATAAGGACACTTTTTTGATGCCCCGCCGAGTGTCGTTATAAGCGAAGTTGACTGTAACAGTTATTTTTAAGAGCATGGACTACATGTGATTTCAAGGTTTGTTGGCATGATGGCGTGCATCACCTACTAGTATCTTCCACAGAATCCAGCTTCCAACTCTCTTGGTTCAAATTTACAACAGCATACATCTTACCATCTATGGTAACATGTACTTCCAGGTTCAGGGCTACAATGAAGGGTGGTGAATAATTTCCTCGTAGAACAGTTTCCATTGCAAGGTTGGTTTCACAAAGAGTGCTGCTTGGTGCTAAGTACAGCCGTGACCGTAAAGAAATCCACCCGCGGGTCAAAAGCAGCGCGGCGTTTCGATATCAATTACACCGTGCACGCTCCAAACACACATCCGAGGGCCGCATGAGCCTTGGCGCTGCTTTCGGCTCACGGGTCGAAATTCTTTGGCCACAACTCTACTCTTCAGTGAAATCTAACACGGCTGGATTGCAGTAAAATGGTAAGTTAGTCGTAGTGGGAAAGAAGACCAGCTTGTGTTGTTGTGTTCTATTTAAAATCAGAGCTGGAGCTAGGAAAGGAAGCTGCACTCGAGGAGATGAATAGAGGCAATGGCAACGCCGACATGCAAGTGGCACGACAGGGAAGTTCTCTCAAGCGTCGATCCGATGACTGGAGCACGGGTAAGAAGTGTGAGGACATTGCACTAGTATTGTGTCCTTTGAGGCTGTGAGGCACACTGAGAACTGGTCATCTTGGATGTAGATGCGTGCATAATACTATTTCAATTTTTGCATTGCCCCATTGTGTGGGAATACAGTACTTGGTATCAATGTGTGGAAATGCAGTGCCTGGTCTCAATATGTGTAAATGTAGTGCCTGACCCTAGTCCGCTGCCCAGGCAAGGGTAGGTCCACTGCATGTTTACTTTGGGTATTCTGTCAGTGGTTGACTCCATTCAAACGTACCTTGTTGAATGTGGGTTTCTACCTTCTTTTTTTCCTACTGTGTACCAGCGTCATCTCCGAAGAGAGCGATCAGGGAAGAGTCCCAAACAGATGGTGAGCAATGTTCTTGTTCCTTGCAATATCATACCCGATCTCTCCTTTGGGCAGTTAAGGACTGCAGTATTCAGCGCGTGTGCAAAATCCTCAAATGCTCAGCTCATGAAGCAACATACTAAGTATTACCATACCAATATGAATGAGGGAGGTGCTTAGCTTAGGCTGTCATCACACTATGGTGCAAAGTGCTGCGTCTATTTCCACGTAAGGAAGTTTTGGTCGGTTGCCATAATGATCCGTGTGTCTGTACTGGATGAAAGCGGGAGCAGATTAAACGGGAAACGTAGATGTGGCCAGGGGTGGGGTATACAACTTTTCTGAAGAACGTGCGTATCTCCCCCAGTCTCTTTCTAAGCGACCTTGTACGTGCCTTGGAATTTCTCCGAAACGTGACCGCGTGTACGGGTCAAGAACTGTGCCTGTGCGATGACACGACCACCCGTTTTGTAATTTTCACCGCGGACGTGGACATCCCTTTGACAAATGCCAGCAACCTAGAAGGAGCCCGAGCATTTGCTGCAGACAAGTCGAAATGGATATTGTTTATGGATGAGTTTTTGTTGACTGGAGACAGAAGCGGACTTGGAGGAGACGGGACCTGATTGCTCCAGGGCAGGACGTCGTTGAGGAGGATTCGACCAGTGAGTCCAGTGAGTCCGGTGAGTGTGAGAGCGAGAATGATTGTGTGAGTAAGAGTGGGTGCGAGCGTGTGTTTTCTAGTAGGAAGTCATCAGTGTATAAGCATCTTGTATCTCGTCCTGATTGCTGCAAGGTGTATTCTGATTTTTCTTTTTCTGTTTTGTGCAGTGCTCGTCATGGTTATAAGTTGCAGTTGAGTGTGTTAGAAGCTGTTTGTCAACGTATTCATAAGCCTAACCTGTGTGTCCAGAAGGACAGCATTATTCGTTTGAAATTGTTCTAGTAGCAGCTTGTTCTGTTTGTTTGGCCCTGGTTGGCCATGGTGTCATATCTTGTGTCACAGTATACTAGTAGTCTTTACAAGTTCGTTAAGTGCTTTCGCAGTTTTTCCTGTTATTACCTTAGTGCTAGGATTATCATTTTCATAGGTGTTGTTTCTTCTCACTCCATTTCTCTTTATTAGTATCTTTCTGGATTGTTTTTCAATATTATTATTATTATTATGATTGTGAGTCAGTCAAGTGTCAAGTAAAGTCGGCGGAATAGCGCGAGCTCCGGTGTGGGGAGCAAACCCTTTCTTACAAATTATCGCCGAAGTCGCAACCACTACTTCGTACTGTTGTGCCCAGCGCGGGCTTGCGACTAGTTGGTTTGGAGGTGACAGCGTTGCGAATGACCGAGGGTCCTCGACGTCTGTCTCACCGTCCAGGAGCGACACTGACTCACGCTGCTATCTGGTGTTCACGAGGTGTTTGTCGCGCTGAAAACGGAGCGTCTCTGTAAGTTTGTATCCCTGGTGATGTTTGTGCCTGGAGAGCACTATATAAGTGGTGCTCTTCAGGCACAATCTTCCTCAGCCTACTCAAGCTCAACTGATGAGGGGTGAATTCCCCGAAACACTGTGTATTGAGCAGGGAGTGGTGCTTTCTTGCAGGTTTGCCGAGTCGAAGGTTCGATGGACATCTCGTGTGCTCTGGATGGCAGTCGTGAGTCAGTCAAGTGTCAAGTAAAGTCGGCGGAATAGCGCGAGCTCCGGTGTGGGGAGCAAACCCTTTCTTATTATTATTATTATTATTATTATTATTATTATTATTATTATTATTATTATTATTATTATTATCTCTCCTTTATTCACTTCTTTCGAAGGCGATAAGCCAGACCCACCGGGAAATATTTCCATGGGTGGGACAGCAAAAAGAAAGTGAAAAAAAATGAATAAATAAATAAAACCTAAAAACCAAAGGACAAGAAATAGTTGAAGGAAGAGGAAGAAAGGAAAGAAACTCAATCCGAACTCCAACATCAAAACAATAATACAGAATTTGCAGCGACAGGCAAAATACATCAACCAATGAAGGGAGTAACAAAGGAAATATCAGTCTTTATCAGTCGTTATTCAAGTCTCTTAGCTATTGAACATGCAAACGCAGCAGAGGTGCATCTACATGTTAAGGATAGTTCTTAGTATTTTAAAGGGGAAGTTAAGGCAAAAATTAAAATTTCACCAGTTGTAGTCTTCGGGGTGCTGAGTCGAATGGTCGTGGTCCGAGGAAGCTGAGACGCTCCCTTCCTACTTGAATCCCAATCGAACTCGCGCACTTCCACCGAAACTGGGTGACTGCGCCCTACTAGATGGGGATTTGTATGCAAAATGTCACTAAAAGCGCCATTTCGTTCTTATAAAAGCACGGATGACCGCGATTGGCCCATATGTTGTAGTCTTTTGGACGCTGAGTCGACTGGTTTTGGTCCGAAAAGGCTGAGATGCGGCGTTCCTCCTTTATTCCCAATCGAACATGGTTGAAGAAGCGGTCACTTGCTCCTGCGTACACCAGTCACCTGGTCACCGTGCCTGCAGGGTACAACTTACTAGCCTGTTTGACCTTTTTTGGGTGCAGTCCTGTCACTCGAGTTAAACTCGAGTTGAACCTTGGTGTGAAAGTTGTCACCTGCTGGCGTGGTGACCAGGTGATTTGGGCACCCAGGACCACGTGACCGCTTCTTCAACCATGTTCGATTGGGAATAAAGGAGGAACGCTGCATCGCAGCCTTTTCGGACCAAAACCAGTCGACTCAGCGTCCAAAAGACTACAACATATGGGCCAATCGCGGTCATCCGTGCTTTTATAAGAACGAAATGGCGCTTTTAGTGACATTTTGCATACAAATCCCCATCTCGTAGGGCGCAGTCACCCAGTTTCGGTGGAAGTGCGCGAGTTCGATTGGGATTCAAGTAGGAAGGGAGCGTCTCAGCTTCCTCGGACCAAGACCATTCGACTCAGCACCCCGAAGACTACAACTGGTGAAATTTTAATTTTTGCCTTAACTTCCCCTTTAATCGAACCTTGTATAGCCTCCTGTTGCACACTAGCCAGGTCTCCTCCCTGCACAGTCCGAAGGCATTGAGGAGTCTCCCCCACCAAGCCTCCCAGGGCACCGACAACCACAGGGACCACGTCAACCTGGGTGAGGGACCATATCCTCGAAATCTCCCGCTTCAAATCATAATATTTCGAGCGCTTTTCAGCCATTTTCTTATTGATGTTGTTCTCACCAGGAACGCTGATGTCTATAATGTAGGCGATGCGCTCCTTGTCATCAACAAGGAGCAGATCGGGCCTGTTTGCTGATAGTTTCAGGTCAGTTGGGACCGAATACTCCCAATAGAGGCGATACCGATCACTTTTGACCAATGCCTTGAGCTGGTGGTCGAATCGTGAAGCACCAGTAGGTAGATCTCGTGCTCTACACATTTCGAAGTGCACATACTTTACTAACCGGTTATGACGTTCGATGTAACTGGTCCGAGCAAGAACTGGGCAGGCACTGACAATGTGGTCAATTGTTTCTAAGCTGCCCTTGCAAAGCCTGCAGTTGGCATCAGTTCGAGCAATTGACTTCATTATGGCGTATTGGTAATTTTTCGTTTTGAGGGATTGGTCTTATGCTGCCATAATCATGCCTTCAGTTGAAGGTTTCAGTGTCCTTGATTTCAACCACATGAAGGTAAGCTCCTTATCTAGGTGATTCTCCTCCAATCGGCTCCAATATCTCCCATGCAGCGGCATAGTGGAAAGTGTTTTGGATTTTCGCTCAGCGCACGCTTGTTTAATGGTATGCTTATTGGGTAAAGCTGGTCCAGCTGCTGGCAGATCCAAACTCGACAGGAACTTAGCGGCTTATTATTATTATGAAGTAGTGGTTGCGACTTCGGCGATGATTTGTAAGAAAGGGTTTGCTCCCCACACCGGAGCTCGAGCTATTCCGCCGACTTTACTTGACACTTGACTGACTCACGACTGCCATCCAGAGCACACGAGAAGTCCATCGAACCTTCGACTCGGCAAACCTATTATTATTATTATTATTATTATTATTATTATTATTATTATTATTATTATTATTATTATTATTATTATTATTATTATTATTATTATTATTATTATTATTATTATTATTATTATTATTTTAATAACGAAGGTACGTGTTAGGTCGTAAGTATCCACGCAAACACACATCCAGTCAAAATAAGGCACTTGTCAAAGTATCCGAACGTTTTCGGTCCCTTCTCATCAAGGATTATACAGGGAATGGCTCAAGTTGAAAAGACTAAAACTTATATAGCGTAAAGATATGAGATAACAACACTCGTGACAAGGTGAAAAAAGTATCAAGTTCAGCACGACACAAAACTCGAAGGACATAATAATAGCGACAAGAACATAGTGAGCAAATTAAGTTACATTGTTAACACCTCGACGAGGAGTAACACCAAACAATTGTAGCGACAACACATTTTCTTTTTGTACGCAAAGTTCAGGATCTAACTTACGGATATACAAAGCTTCTAACACAGCCAGATGCAACGCACATCTACCACGTGACAATATTGAGAACACATTATCACTGTACAACTCACGACAATTGGTACGGGCTGACAGATGTTGCTTGATGGACGAAGTGCGATCCCTAGCTCCGTTGGGTGTAGTCTCCTCCAATGTCCCGTCATCTCGCCTCTTCGCGGCATCACCACTATCCGTCTCTTTGCTTTTCCGCGGCCTTCCACGTTTTCTGACACTAGCCGTTGTGTGCGCGATGCCCAGTGTCCTTTCAGCTACGTCTCCTCCATTGCGGATTTCTATTGATCTTCTTACTCCAACTTGTCCGGTGTTCGATATTGAGGTTCGTTTTCGCGGTCTACCACGTTTTCGAATATTGACTGTTGTTGTCACTTCCGTTGTCGTTGTACGTGCGTCCTCACCAGTCCGTATTTTTACTTGGCTTCGCGTAACCCTTCCCGACGCAGACAGATCCTTTGTCAATTTCGGTGGTTTACGTGTCGGTCTTTCACCATCTTTCACGCTGTTCTCAGCTGGACCCTGCGCTATACACGCGGAGGAGGACGGGCATGCAGTGACATCTTCACAGGAAGAGGAAGATCCACCGATGGACTGGACAGCACATTTTGGAGGACGACCACGGCGAGGACGACACTCACGCGCATCAAGCGGAACAAAACTTAACGGCACATGTTGACGAATGCGCGCGCCCAGGTGCTGAAGGGTTCTACCTACATACCGATCTTCACATTGTCGGCATTGAAAGAAATAGATAAGGTTACTTTTACTAAGGGTAGGTAGAACATCCTTCTTCACACTGAACGCACGCACTGTCCCAAATACGACTCGGCAAACCTATTATTATTATTATTATTATTATTATTATTATTATTATTATTATTATTATTATTATTATTATTATTATTATTATTATTATTATTATTATTATTATTATTATTATTATTATTATTATTATTATTATTATTATTTTAATAACGAAGGTACGTGTTAGGTCGTAAGTATCCACGCAAACACACATCCAGTCAAAATAAGGCACTTGTCAAAGTATCCGAACGTTTTCGGTCCCTTCTCATCAAGGATTATACAGGGAATGGCTCAAGTTGAAAAGACTAAAACTTATATAGCGTAAAGATATGAGATAACAACACTCGTGACAAGGTGAAAAAAGTATCAAGTTCAGCACGACACAAAACTCGAAGGACATAATAATAGCGACAAGAACATAGTGAGCAAATTAAGTTACATTGTTAACACCTCGACGAGGAGTAACACCAAACAATTGTAGCGACAACACATTTTCTTTTTGTACGCAAAGTTCAGGATCTAACTTACGGATATACAAAGCTTCTAACACAGCCAGATGCAACGCACATCTACCACGTGACAATATTGAGAACACATTATCACTGTACAACTCACGACAATTGGTACGGGCTGACAGATGTTGCTTGATGGACGAAGTGCGATCCCTAGCTCCGTTGGGTGTAGTCTCCTCCAATGTCCCGTCATCTCGCCTCTTCGCGGCATCACCACTATCCGTCTCTTTGCTTTTCCGCGGCCTTCCACGTTTTCTGACACTAGCCGTTGTGTGCGCGATGCCCAGTGTCCTTTCAGCTACGTCTCCTCCATTGCGGATTTCTATTGATCTTCTTACTCCAACTTGTCCGGTGTTCGATATTGAGGTTCGTTTTCGCGGTCTACCACGTTTTCGAATATTGACTGTTGTTGTCACTTCCGTTGTCGTTGTACGTGCGTCCTCACCAGTCCGTATTTTTACTTGGCTTCGCGTAACCCTTCCCGACGCAGACAGATCCTTTGTCAATTTCGGTGGTTTACGTGTCGGTCTTTCACCATCTTTCACGCTGTTCTCAGCTGGACCCTGCGCTATACACGCGGAGGAGGACGGGCATGCAGTGACATCTTCACAGGAAGAGGAAGATCCACCGATGGACTGGACAGCACATTTTGGAGGACGACCACGGCGAGGACGACACTCACGCGCATCAAGCGGAACAAAACTTAACGGCACATGTTGACGAATGCGCGCGCCCAGGTGCTGAAGGGTTCTACCTACATACCGATCTTCACATTGTCGGCATTGAAAGAAATAGATAAGGTTACTTTTACTAAGGGTAGGTAGAACATCCTTCTTCACACTGAACGCACGCACTGTCCCAAAAACGTGGAAGGCCGCGGAAAAGCAAAGAGACGGATAGTGGTGATGCCGCGAAGAGGCGAGATGACGGGACATTGGAGGAGACTACACCCAACGGAGCTAGGGATCGCACTTCGTCCATCAAGCAACATCTGTCAGCCCGTACCAATTGTCGTGAGTTGTACAGTGATAATGTGTTCTCAATATTGTCACGTGGTAGATGTGCGTTGCATCTGGCTGTGTTAGAAGCTTTGTATATCCGTAAGTTAGATCCTGAACTTTGCGTACAAAAAGAAAATGTGTTGTCGCTACAATTGTTTGGTGTTACTCCTCGTCGAGGTGTTAACAATGTAACTTAATTTGCTCACTATGTTCTTGTCGCTATTATTATGTCCTTCGAGTTTTGTGTCGTGCTGAACTTGATACTTTTTTCACCTTGTCACGAGTGTTGTTATCTCATATCTTTACGCTATATAAGTTTTAGTCTTTGTTTTAGTCTTTTCAACTTGAGCCATTCCCTGTATAATCCTTGATGAGAAGGGACCGAAAACGTTCGGATACTTTGACAAGTGCCTTATTTTGACTGGATGTGTGTTTGCGTGGATACTTACGACCTAACACGTACCTTCGTTATTAAAGTATTATCCGCCTCCGACTTCTTGTAAAATTATTATTATTATTATTATTATTATTATTATTATTATTATTATTATTTTACAAGAAGTCGGAGGCGGATAATACTTTAATAACGAAGGTACGTGTTAGGTCGTAAGTATCCACGCAAACACACATCCAGTTAAAATAAGGCACTTGTCAAAGTATCCGAACGTTTTCGGTCCCTTCTCATCAAGGATTATACAGGGAATGGCTCAAGTTGAAAAGACTAAAACTTATATAGCGTAAAGATATGAGATAACAACACTCGTGACAAAGTGAAAAAAGTTTGGTGTTACTCCTCGTCGAGGTGTTAACAATGTAACTTAATTTGCTCACTATGTTCTTGTCGCTATTATTATGTCCTTCGAGTTTTGTGTCGTGCTGAACTTGATACTTTTTTCACTTTGTCACGAGTGTTGTTATCTCATATCTTTACGCTATATAAGTTTTAGTCTTTTCAACTTGAGCCATTCCCTGTATAATCCTTGATGAGAAGGGACCGAAAACGTTCGGATACTTTGACAAGTGCCTTATTTTAACTGGATGTGTGTTTGCGTGGATACTTACGACCTAACACGTACCTTCGTTATTAAATTATTATTATTATTATTATTATTATTATTATTATTATTATTATTATTATGTGAACATAAACGGGAGTCAGCGAACGTACTTGTGATGACGGCCTTTTACACACTTGCTGGTGTGCGTACGCACATACATGTCATTCCAATATCCACGAGGGAGGTGCTGAGGACAATGATGCCGGGATGCCACACAGGATGAAAGAAAGAGATGGAAAAGCATAGATAGGCGGCAGTGGGTGTTTTTGCCATCACTAGGAGCCATCAGAGACCCGTAACACTCTGTGTTCGTGTGTAACAAGGCAGGTACCGAAACAAGTACACCGTGTATCATACTGTATGTAACTCGCTGTGCCACTCACTGCCAGAACATTCTAAATCCTCATTCACAGTCTTCTTTCTTGTAATGAAAAAAAACCCAGAGGTGGTTGCCACCCATCAACAAAATGTCTTCCATGCATTGTTGGCATGTTGTTGCTGCAACCAGAATCAAACTTCGCACAGGAAACTCTGGATCCCACTAGTGGTAAGGTGAAAGATTATATATTTTAATTTAAAATGTGGCTAGGCAGTAACCTGAACTGCGGCTACACATGTGCGTGGTGCATGGCTCTCTCTCTCTCTCTCTCTCTCTCTCTCTCTCTCTCTCTCTCAGTCTCTCTCTCGCTCTCTCGCTCTCTCTCTCTCTCTCTCTCTCTCTCTCTCTCTCTCTCTCTCTCTCTCTCTCTCTCTCTCTCTCTCTCTCTCTCTCTCCCTTCCCACTCTGTCTGTCTGTCTGTCTGTCCGTCTCCCTTCCACTCTGCATGGCCTTCTATGGTTTTCTTTTATGGGTTTGTTTTTTCTCGGATGGATGGTACGTCTGTACATTATTTCCTATTTTGTTTGTACACAAAGGCACACAATGAAAACCTTGGGCAAATTCCGTTGTGACTCAGAGTTTCATGGCTGAACCAATCATCAGACAACGATAGTGGAATAGGAGACAGTGCTGGTATATCTAAGTTGAGAGAGGTGTGATAACCGCAACCGCATCTGCCTCTGAAAATAGCCTGTCCCTGCATACATTCCCGCGGTTACTCCTCCCGCTATCATAGTATTATTATCACACCTCTCTCAACTTAGATATACCAGCGCGGTCTCCTATTCCACTATCGTTGTCTGATGATTGGTTCTGCCATGAAACTCTGAGTCACAACGGAATTTGCCCAAGGTTTTCATTGTGTGCCTTTGTGTACGCCGCTCTGCCTGAATCAGGTATTGAGCACTTTCGCAGAACCTAAGCAAATACTGCCTCTGTATTTTGTTTGTACTTCATAATTCAGGGCAGCCTGGCGATGCCTCGTGTGGGGCTGACGACAGTCTTTGTGATGTGGGTGGTGATGATGCTCATGAAGAGCGTAACAATGATATTCAAACTAAAAGCATACGCACGCGCTGGACGAACCACAAGTGAGCTCCGCCGGAGGCGGTGGGGCCAGTCTCAATCCGTGTCATTCCGAGGGTCACTCAAAGTACAACGTCAGTGATAAATCTCCGCTCGATGAGCCCCCAAATGCCTCAGTCGAAGCGGTTGAAATGACAGCGACAGACTGGCGACTTGAGCAAATCTGCGAGCAATGCTCTGGCAAATGGCAGCAATTGGCCAGGAGCATACGGACAACGTATAATGGTAACACCGGATTCTTTGAACCGAGCAAAGTGGATGAAATTGCGAAGGACGGTGGTGGATGTAGGAACTGCTGTCGCAAAATGCTGGACCATTGGGTGACGAATGCGGAGGACAAGTCATCGAAAATCCTTAAGCAGGCAATGTACGATGCTGGATATAGACGGGCTGCTGACGACATTTTCGGAGTTTAAGGAATGAGTGGCGTTGAACTGTAAGCTTGTCACTGATACTCAGTCTTCCGGTTCAAGTGTTATCGATGTACAAAGAACTAACAAACAATCGAGTAATGCCAAGTGCATACTTCTGCTTGGTGATTTTCTTTTCTTCTTTTAATAATATTATGTACTTGTTAAATATATTTTACACGGAAACTTGACCTTCATGTATTTTGAATTTTCCTTCTTTACATGCGTATGTACTGCCAGTTAAAGTTTTTTTTCTTCTGCAGAAAACAATCATTAGCAGTAGAGAATTCCTGTAGGACGAGACCTCATGAATAAAACCATGGTGGTATTTGTATGGGTAGCTTGTAGGGTGTCTATGTTGCTCAGTGCGGATTTGAACTATTTTGCTTATGCTGTGTTTGCTTTGTTCATTTTGGTGTTTTTAGTCATTTCTACTTCTTTTGAAGTATATATACTAACATTATAGTATTTTAATAGGAAGCTACGATGAAATTGGTTATTGCATACATACAGATAGTTGTTCTAAGTACTTAGTACTTAGTGCAGTTGCAATCGAATTTATACCTGTGTAGTTTGCACGCGTACTTTCTGGCGAAATAAGAGTACAGTCACGACAGTGTACTGCCGCTTATGCGACAGCCAAATGTTTGTAGTGTGTGTGTGTGTGTGTGTGTGTGTGTGTGTGTGTGTGTGTGTGTGTGTGTGTGTGTGTGTGTGTGTGTGTGTGTGTGTGTGTGTGTGTGTGTGTGTGTGTGTGTGTGTGTGTGTGTGTGTGTGTGTGTGTGTGTGTGTGTGTGTGTGTGAGGTCGTTGGCTCTGGGTTGCCAGTATGTACTCAGTAGTCGAGACTGGTTGGTAAAGAGACTCCAATTTCACTTCAAGGTACCAGTGCATCTAGTGTCTGCTTCTATCAAAGCAGCGTGCTGTATATACTGGTTACCATGGTTACCCCAGCAAGTGTAGGGCGTGCATAGGAAACTGTCTTGGCCGTTTTATGCCGATGTACTCCGTGTGGTGTCGACCAGGTGTGCATTGCTGGTCGGTTCACATGGCTTTGCAGGATGGGAATTGGACAGTTATCTGGCGCTAGTCTAGATCTTGTCCATTATCGTTGCTGTAAGAGAAAATCTGTGGGTGCACATCCAGTGCATTTGCAGATTTGCGTGCTTCTCTTGCGACGGGCGTACACATGCCACATGGTGTGCTTGTATGTATGTATGTATGTATGTGTGCACGCCCGCACATGCGTGTGTGTTTGCATGTGTGTGGAGGAGGAGGGGTTCTGTTCCAATCAGGGTATGTGGCAACACGAACTCCGGCTTACAATTACACCGATGACCGATCTTGAAAAATCAGGCTCACAATCCAAACGGGCTTGGTACTACTGCATTGCAAGACAGCATGCAAAAAACTATTTTGATTGCAATAGATCAATCCTTGTGACAAATCTGTAGAAAGATGTTGCCCTATAATATTCGAACAGTAAATGGCAAGGAGCCAACTTACTTATCGTGGTGGCAAGATATTAAATATTTAGAAGATATAAAATCCATTTGCAGGTCCATGACTGTCTGTAGTGATAATGATCGCAAGTCAAGAGAAGTGTAATTATCACATGAGATTGAACTGAACGCATGGTTGCAGGTCAATATTTTGACAAATAGTCTAATAGATAATAAAGTTTGTTCGCTCACGCAGGTCACACGAGCCGAGCACGTTTGAGCTCGTTCGCGCAAGTACACGTACAGTGCGAATCACAAGCTGACAAACTCACTGTAAATAGAAAGAAAAAAAGGATAATAATCGCCACGTCCGGCGTGCGTGTCTAGGCACATCATAGCATCATGTGGCATGTATTGTATAAGTGAAAGCCTACACACCTCTGAAAATCAGTGAATAAATATGAAGCGTTCTAACATGTTAAAATAATAACTCAATTATCATGAAGGCAAAGACAAAATTCTCCATAGACAATCAAAATTATGAAATAGAAGAAAAAATAAAAAATATTTACATGAAGTACATGTACAATGTATGTGCCAGCAGTACTAAAGAAGGCGTGAAGAATGTATGTGCCAGCAGCTATACTAAAGAAAGCGTGTAGAATGAATTCCAGAGGAAAAGAAAAGCTAAATCAGTCCCTCTGGTCCAGCCAGGGAATTACAAAAGACAGTTTAATGCGTTACATTGATTTACTAGGAACATCTGTAGTCCCATAGTTAATACTTTTAGGCTTGTCGTCGCCAGAAGAGGAAGTCGCCGATCCGGCAGCATCAACCTGGCTTCGGCGGTACGTCTCACGATAGAATATCACCACCAAGCTAGAAGAGCACACGGCAAACGCAGGGACACGAGGAATTGTAAAATATAATTATATTATTTAGAAATCACATGGAAACGAGTCATGAAGCAACTATCCACGACTGTAACAAGATAGTAAGCAGTCAGAAAGTGCGATAACAGGGCACAACAGTGACATGTTACTGAGCTAGAGGCATTCAACATTCAACGACCGGAGACCTAGGTCCCACACACCTCTCGTGCGCAGTCGGCATTCTTTGTTGCCGTGGGACTTACCTTGTGCACAGTTCCGCTGCGCTCACCTTCCCCTCATTGGTCCTACCATAACCTTGAACCTTCCAAGCTGGAAGGCTGTTGGTTTGCGCACTGGAGGTGTGTGGGAGCTAGGTCTCAGGTCGTTGAATGTCTCAGTAACATGTCAGTTGTGTGCCCTGTTATCGCACTTTCTGACTGCTTATTAGCTTGTTACAGTCGTGGATAGTGGCTTCATAACTCGTTTCCATGTGATTTTTCCTATTTAAAATTTTAAATCATATGTATTGGCTCAGTATCCGAGTTAAATATATAACACTATACAAGAGTGATTGGAAACTGTGTTATAATATTTTTACTCTCCAGTGCGAGAAATTACATTTCAAGTCGCATAAAATGAAACAAATTAAACCTGCTGTGCTTACCCGCACGCCGCTATAGACCCCACCAGGACGAAGTTCATTGCCCTGGCTCTCTCGGGATGTGAGGCGTTGAACACGCCCGCCATGCCAATAATCTGAACAGAGCAGAAGCAACATAAGTTAATGCACAGTACAACCTGTGCTTAGTGACCACTGTGATGCGCGTCCACCTGTCTAACGAGACCACTGCGATAAGCGTGTGCACGAGATCGGTCGTTTCAGGACCTAGACCATGTTGCCACATACGTTTGAACCTGACAATGCGTCTTGGGTCCTTGCCGCAAATAGTACTCTATACCCAAGCTAGGGCAGAGCGTACATGTAACACACAACGAAAAAAAAAAAACAGAGCTGAGGGTGGAGAGGTTCCTGCAGGTGTGGAAAAGCCAGACTACCGAACCCCGATAAGAACCATGACACCATGACATTTCATGCTAATCATGGTAACATGGCATTAGCAGAAGACGGCAGTTTAGTCATTTAAAGGTAGTTACCTGGAAGAGTAGACATCCTATGTTGTTGAGTAGGGTCAGAACACCAGCCGCAGTTCCTGAAACATGGGAGTGTAATGTGAAATAGCCGTTGCAGCAACAACAAACATGCACACACACACACACACATGTACACGTGCACACACACACACACACACACACACACACACACGTGCACACACACACACGTGCACACACACACACATCCACACAAACGCACAGTGCAAGAAGCAGCCATAGCAACACTTGTCACGCCTTGAATTCGCAATGATTCTGATGGTCATCTGCTGATATTGTGTGTCGACAGCACACGTCCGACAGGTGAAGAGGGCGCGGGATAACAGAAAACAGGTACATGCACTTGCTGTAAATTCACCCTTCTCAACTTCCCACCAGTTAAAAGGTACACCTTGAAGTACGATTACAGTAGGCACAATGAGGAACAGAATAGGAACTATAACCATGCTGGTATTTTTCTTTAAAAAATATATTTACTTCCTGTCTTGTGTCTGCACTTCATAGCACATACTGAATACAGCCAATAGAAGGAAGTGAGCGTGAACCCAGTCGTCGGTCTAGACGGATGCACTACTGATACATAGTGCAGGTGGACCGACAGCAGAGCAGCCTGTATCTTGTGTTGAGAAAAAAAACCCGCAAACATCTGGCTTCAATAGACGCTTGCCCCTCACATTGCCTTCAACAGGATTGTGCAATACATGACTTTGCATCGGTAATCGTGCCGCAGAACATTATCAACGCTACAATGGCCAGTAGATATCTACGAACCACTTGAAAACGGGCAACCATAGTATCTTTAAAAGCGGAACGGAAGTTGAGAGACAAATCAACAAGAAAACCACTACAGTTCATGTCATATCAAACATACCCTCCGGTACTGGGTAGGCGACCTCTACGGCTGCCTCGTAAAACAGCGGGTTGGTGGCTCCGAGAAACGAGCTGCCCAGGACACAGCTTATGAAGGCACTTCCTGAAGGAACCAAAAGGCAGACCAAAGCAGCGGCGTAACGTAGTTGCACAGACAACATATCTATATGCACGCACACGCACACACACACACACACACACACACACACACACACACACACACACACACACACAAGTCTATGTCCAAATGTACAAGAATAACTAAATGGTATTCTAGCTTGGGTATTTTACGCACTTTGCTTTGTTACAAAAAAATAAAAAAGTAAGACTATAACAGTGAATCGAGTACATCATTGAGGTACCCCTGGAAACAATATCACTATTCTTTGGAAGCAAGTACCGGTATACGCATTGCTATGTGCATGCTAACGTGTGAATGGGTAGGCAGTGCTAACCGATACTCATAACTTGAGTTTTACATGCGTACATGTGCATGTAGTGTCTGAACTCGCCCACATAAGTATTGCACGCTCACACAGACACACAAACATGTACACACATCCGTACTCAGACTGAGACATGCCCATTGCAGAAACGATGATAGCGAACAGCTATGTAAGACGAAGCAACTTGTGCTGGGATTACACCATTCAACAGCTTGCAAGGCTGATGAATTGACCGCCACTAATCTTAGCCTGGAATCCACCACACAGCTGATTGAAGTGGCTTTTTCTGGCCAGTGAATCCCACACACGTACACAGTGTGTCACGTACACACACGTGCGCACGTGATCTCGTGCACGCACGCACATACAGAGTTTCTTACCTAGCCAGTTAACATGTGCTACCTTGTACACGGACAGCACAAACCATGTGAAGCAGGCAACACAGGCAAACAGAAGCACCAGGATCAGACGCTTCAAATTCCGAGGCAGCCTACAGCACAGGTGAATAAAAACACAGCGATAAAGATGAATATAGTGTCCACAAATCTTTCAAAGAACATGCACACGATCGATAGTCACAGATTACAATGCTGTAGCTGTATTGTTTATAGTCTGCACACAACTTCCATCACATTGACGTGGGAAGAAAGGAGAAAGAAAAAAAGAAAGAAAAGAGAGAGAGAGAGAGAGAGAGAGAGAGAGAGAGAGAGAGAGAACAGCAGGAATACAGAGAGGATGGTGCTATGCTAGAACATACAGGTCGGCGATGAATCCAAAGGTCAGTCCAGCAATGATTCCAATGATAGTTGAGAGGCAGCCTAACCAGGCTGTGCTCTTCACAAACATCTCCTTGCCACTGACACTGACGTCATCGTTGTAGCCACTCTGTTTATTCAGGATAATGGAGAGAACACTACTCCAGCCGCTGCAAGAACAAAGCCAAGAGTCAGTTACATACACTGCCATCATGAGACCGTGCACACCACAGACAAGCACGTAAACCAACACCCACACCACCAACACACCCACCCGCATTCACACACACCAGGGTTCTAGTCGAAGGAGGGGGGGGGGGGGGGGGGCACAGCGCCCCCTACTCTGATTGAGCGCCCCCTCCCCTGTGAAAATGTGCCCCTTACTCAAACTCTACTGCAAAACCACCTATCATCAAGAGCCTGAAGCTGTAGCATGGTAGCAACAGTGTAACACTAGGCTACGCTGTGGTCAGTACATTGCCTAGCTGGCAAGCTCACCTGAAAATGCCTTGACTAACACCGCCGCAGATGCACAGGATCCAAAACGTGGAGTTGGATGACGCCGCCAGCAGCGACTCCTTAAACGGCAGTCGCTCTGTTTGAGAACTGAGGCTGGGCGGCGTGGGTGGATGGGCGGGGAAGTACGCAAAGACCATGGCGCAAATCGCGGCGGTCATCCAGAACTCGGTGAACACCATGTACTGTACGCCGGCATAGCCCATCGCGTTGAAGCTGGACACTAACGCGGGCACGAGCAGGAAGCCAAACGCCACGCCAAACGAATTGGACACGGCGCTAATGGCCGTGGCGGACGTACGCTGGCTGGCAGGAAACCAGTCGACGCTCAGCTTGGGCGGCGTTGCCATGACGATTGGGCCGACGGCGGCGTTCAGGATCTGTCCGATATGAACCAGGAAGAACAGGTCAGTCTCATAGCCACGTGGAATGAGGCAGCGTAGACCAGTGCCGATGAGAACCAGCCAGGCGCCTAGCCGCACAAGAGAACGGAGGCCATACCGCTGAAGGTACCACGATGAAAAGAAGACAAATGGAATGAAGATGATCGGTCCCCACGCTGTACACATAGAAAAGGGCAAGATATCAAACGAAGTTAGTACAGGACTACCAGCTGAGTCGGTAGAAAACAGCAGTCTGACACGAGAGATGCTTTAACACCAAGATAAGTACTCAGTAGCCGGTATCTGCGCCATGTTTATGTTGCTTAAATATCATTAGGCATTCTAAGGCTGCGTGGTCCATCTAAAGTAGCATAAGTGCACGCGTGGCATTTCCCTATCTGTGCGAGTGTGTGTGTGTACATGGTGTGCATGTGGCCGGGCGGGTGCGTGTGTGCGCGCATGCGTGTGTGTGTGTGTATGCATGCGTGCGTGTGTGTATGCATGCGTGTCTGTGTGCGTGCATGTGTGTTTGTGTGCACACGCGTGCGTGTGCATGTGTGCGTGTGTGTGTGTGTGTGTGTGTGTGTGTGCCAGCTAGTTCGGTTGGTGGGTACACTTATGCCGGATAGTGTTGGGTCTGTTGCCAACGGGTTCGGCTGCTTGAAGGTGTAATGTTGTACCTACCACCTTTGTTGGTTTCAGGGTTCATATACTTTCTATTTGAAGTATACATACCTGTTGACCATGGACTACTTCTGGCTAGATTAACTCTTGTGTAATCATGGTGCTAGTGAAGCTTGTATCAGATCCACTCTGATTCAGCCACCCACACTAGTAGCAAGTATTACCTTCACTGGGGGCAGGGGTAACTGCAGTTGGACCCCGGGACGGATGCCCTGATGCCGTCAATCCTTTTTCTGCACCTTGTCCTCACCCACTTACTGAGGTGTGGTGAGCCCATAAGTGGGATCATTTTCAAGTCCACCCAGAGTTTTGGGGATTTCAGGGGGTGTCGGCCGTTGGGCGGTTCAATAGCCAATTGAGTCATCTTTCCAAGATTCCTTTTGAGTCTCTCTCCCCTCTCCCGGGGAGACCCACGTGACCAGTTTTGGCAGTGAGCAACAAGTAAGTACAAGTACAAGTGTGTGTGTGTGTGTGTGTGTGTGTGTGTGTGTGTGTGTTATCCACCATGCCATACGACACAGTTTCACAAATACAGGCAAGAGTCCATATTAAACCCAAGATTGTGCACTTATGGTGTACTTTCTATGTGACAACAAGCAGTGGAGTGTTGCCCACAATACAGCACACAGCTGCATCAGGACAGTGGGGAAGACCAAAAACACATCGTTCCCATACTCATAGCTTGAAAGTGACGAGCTGTGAAGAGTGCTTTTGAACCAGATTTGCACACAGGTTATGTAATGCTGGCAATGCACTGTAACGCATAGCTCGCACATCCCGTATACTCCTGGGCCACGGACAATTGCGATACTGGTAGACCAAACACAATGTATGCCTGCACGGTGGTGGAAAGGGTGAACTTGCCGCGTACATACATGTATGGGCAAAGCACAGCCGTTCTTTACACACGGGTCGTAGACCGTGGTGCTAGCCTGTTAGGGTCGCTCAGGTCCCGAGGTTGGCAAAGATGTCATGGGGATTATGCCACTCAAATATCATAATAGACCGAAGATGATGTCATTCGCATTATTCAACCTCTGTAATTAAATTATTTATTCATGAGGCCGATTAGTCATAAAATTAATGTTGTGTCCGAGCTTGTTTTAAAATAATTATTTAAAAACTTTGATCTCATGATTGTTTGCAGGATCTACGGTATCTTGTTGCGCATCTCACCTGCCAGTAAATCCACTTGCCAGGAATCCACACCGTAATAGTCACAAGTCTCATTCGGAATAACGCCATAGGTAAGCCAAATATTGCTCTGCTGGGCTGACAACAGGGAGAAGGCAAATAGCACCCAGAATCGACGTTTGTAGACCTTCAGACCTTGCGTCGTGGCCTCAGGCTCAGGGTCTTCGCAAACTCTAGCACTGGAAAGGACTGGAGTTATTTCGTCCTCCATCCTGAGAGAAATCACAGCCCAAGGCTGGCTTTGCAGTGAACTCAAAGAAAGGGTGTGGAGTTGTCCCTCACTCCACTAGCCATTTCGCGGATGATTAATTTTGTCCACGTCAATGCCAAAAAGAAATTGACAAGACTGAAGATGGGGAACTGGCACGGGTGTCCACCCGTCTGATCGTGACAACAACAAAAAGGAGGACCAGGGGCCGACATCCAGGTCTCAAGCCTCAAGTCTTGTCAAGGTACGTGAGTGTGAAACGCCTATATTTAGTCGAGAAAGTTTTAGACCATGGCGCACTCGCACTTTTTTGAACGGAAGACAAGAAGCGCCGCCTTGGCGTCACATGTCACTGTCACCAAGAGTCCATAAACAGTTTTATTCCCGTAGCTATGCAGAAGACGTTACTTCAGTAACGTCTGGCACTAGCCAGGGTCCACACAGCTTTAATTTGGTGTTTGTTTGTTTGTGTGTTTGTGTCACGCCTGGCGCTATCCCGTATCTGTCCCGTACCGTACCATCAAACACAGCTGGCCACATACAGCTGGCCGCAATATTCAAATAGGGCTTTCAAACGCAAGATCATATTGTGAAGCAACTTGGAAGAATGAGTATGAGTGCGAAGTGTATGGGGGAATGCATGTAGGGCGATAGTGCGGGTTCGAATCCCAGGTAATGCCTGAAAAAAGATAGGAGAATTGAAAAATTTATAACATCCCCTTTCTTTTTTTGCCGTCATCAAGGCGGTAGACGGTGTCGTATTACCCTCGACCGTACCTGTCCCGTACCTGTCCCGTACCTATCCCGTACCGTACCATACAATCAAAGACGACTGGCCACAATGCATATTATAGCAATAAAAACTGCTTTATGGCAGCTTTCTAAAAAAGTTATTGTGTTCTAGTCTTGGGTCCGGCATAGGCTATAGAAAATTTATAAAATTGCTTATCAACTGGCTTGGACTCCGTCTAAAAATTAAGAAATTAACGAAATGTGATTGCAGAAAATTAAAATTTCACACAAAACCTCACAATAATCACAACACTTGAAATGCTGCTTTCAACCAGGGAGTCGTAAAATACCGGTATTTTACGACTCCCTGCTTTCAACACTAAACTAACGTGTACTGCACAACAATTGGCAACATGCATGTTATGCATGCATAGGAAAGAGGATCACGAGGGGAAAAGGTCTTCTAGCTTTTCATCCTGTGTGTGATTATTGTGAGGTTTTGTGTGAAATTTTAATTTTCTGCAATCACATTTCGTTAATTTCTTAATTTTTAGACGGAGTCCAAGCCAGTTGATAAGCAATTTTATAAATTTTCTATAGCCTATGCCGGACCCAGGACTAGAACACAATAACTTTTTTAGAAAGCTGCCATAAAGCAGTTTTTATTGCTATAATTTCTTTTGTTTTTTCTGTCACCAATCAATGGAATGCCCTTATGTGTAAATGATGGCCTTCACATCATATCAATACCGTATTTATTGATGTGCAAGCCTTTTCTTGCAGAAAATGGCACTAGCACAACGCATGTTCTTCTGCTGGGGAAACATGTGGTTAGTGGTGGTGATACTTTTTTTTATACGCAGGTCATTCTGTGCATGTTGCTGTTGCAGAATTTCATAAAATTGTCTTGCCTTTCAGATATTTCAGATTTCCCCACCCTCGATCAGATATACTTGAGAAATGTAGGTGCGTGTCGCAGATGTTATGGTTGATTCTGTGTTTATTGGTTATCGTGATAAGGTCATCCTGCATCATATTGCACTGAAATCGTAATCCTGTTGATGTCGATACAACTTTTGGAAGTAGTTCAATGACTTCAAACTGGTAGTCCACGATTTTCTAAAACAACACAGCAAAGGAGGAGGAGGAACAATAAACATGTATTAAAATGTAAACAAATACATTGTTGAGTCCGGCACCTCATTCCAACAACTACACTGATCCTGAGGATAAAAGGGGCAAGCCTGAGGCCTTCTTACAGGGTACCCTGGAGGTACTGAGAGATAAACAAGGCACTCCATAATAATAAAATGTTACACATCTTTTGCCGTGAGTATGAATGATATCCAGTCGAACCTCTTTAGGACGAACACCAAGGGACCGATGGTATTTATTCTGTAAGTTTGTCTTAACCTATTTTATAACCAGTGAATACATTTCTCCAATAGACATACATGCACGAATAGATTTTCTACAGCGAAGGATTCTAAGCTACACCGACTCGTCTCGTATGAAACAAATGAGTCACTGAACCTTTCTTTAGCAACATGACGGCAACTGAAACAGCAACAGAGAAAGTACGATACATGTACAGCACATTCTTGCAGGTACTACAAACAGATTGCAGATCGTATTTTTTTGCTTTGGCGGCACGCAACTTTATTTGGGGCAGTGCAATCTCGGCGGTACTCACAAATCGAACAGCCCAGACTCGAGTAAACAAATCCAATCATACAAGTACGAGATTTTCACGAGGCGAGACTGCACCCATTGGCTTGTTTCGTATGAAGCAAACAAGTCACTGAACCTCGACATAATGGAGATTTTCCCTGATATGCGAATTTATTTTGCATACTCGGTCAATGGGTCCTTGAACCTTTCCCTCCAAATTGGGAACTGCCAACGATAGTATGCCACTGACCAGTGCCTTACTTGTAACGTACCAATGTACAATGAACATGAGTATTTCGACAACACATCTATTAAAGCCTCAGCAGCAACATAAGCCTTACCGTCAAGAAGGTGAACTCGCGTTCTTCGCACACTGTAGGCAAGGGCAAAGAGATAAAATGGATCTAAATCCGAATAAAATCAGCACATGTTTCCGTAAATGAAAGGGTGAGCATAAGCAAATGAATCGAAGGAAACTGGTCAACTCAGAGATCACCTGTCATTGAGTATTCGGTAAAAGGAGGCCTCGGCAGCGGAAAAGCTAAATTGAGAAAGGAGATCCTGTCAGCTTTTCCATTATTTATTGCATTCCGCCCAAAATCAGCACACTTTTCGTAAATGAAAGAGTCAACACAAGCAAATGTATCAAAGGGAACTGGTCAACTCACCTGTCATTGAGTAATATTCCGCGAAAGGAGGTCTCAGCAACGCCGAAACGAAATAAGCCAGGCCAGGAGACGAAATATCCGAAACAGCTCATGCAAGAAGCAGTTCCAAAGAAGGAAGTGTAGTGATAGTGACTGCGTTGTTCTTACACCACCTAGCTGTCATATGTTGCATTCTACACATCACTGCATGTGTCGTACTCACACCTTCATGATGTGCTACATTCACACTGCTGTATGTTATAGTCTCTTGTCATTCCAGTAATCATTACATTCTGGCCAGCTCACTACACTGGCGCAGTGAACAGCTCAAGCAACTTGACGCTATGGCAAAGGGACGACCTCCGAAAGAATTTTCTCCTGGCTATGGTGGAGATACGGGCGCAGACTTCAATCTCTGGCTAGAAGATGTCGATGATTATATGAAGATCTGCCAAGTGACGGACCCAGGAGAAAAGAAGTGCCTTTTCTTGAATCTCGCCGGTCTCAATGTCAGGAGGATCGTCAAAGGTTTAGTCGTTCCCGTTCCAGACGATGCAACTGACGATAACCCGGGAGACACTTACAAAGCCCTCACTGAGTCACTTCGTTGCCATTTTCGACCGTCCATCAATGCGACGTCAGAGCGGCACAAGTTTCGTCAGATTAGGCAGCTGCCGGACGAATCGGTTTCAACCTTCATGAGTCGGCTGAGAGAGAAAGTGGAACTGTGTAGTTTCGCATCGACAGATGTTGACACGGTAGTCAATACTCAAGTCCGCGACCAGTTAATTGCTGGATTGAGGTCGCAAGACTCGAGGCGCGAACTATTGAAGGAGCCTAAGCTGACTTTGGCGGACGCTCTCTCGAAGGCAGTTGCTATGGAAGCATCACTTTTGGACTCCAACTTGTACAACAGTGAACCAGGACCTAGTGTAGCAGCATGTGTGAAGCCAGAGACCACAGCGGCTGTGTCAGGCAGTGAACCCAAGCACCAGCTCAAGAGGAAAATGACGAAAGGTCCTGGCTGCAAGTACTGTGGTCGACTGCATGCCAATGGAAAGCAGTTCTGCCCAGCAGCACATGTCCGTTGCAACAGCTGCAGGAAAGTTGGCCATTTCGAAGCGGTTTGTCTCTCACGCAAGCCTAACAAAGCCAATGCAGTAGATGCGGAGGAAGACCGCTTCTTGGGTATGGTCACATACTTAGGAAAGTTTGTTCCTCGCCTGACTGAAGCCACAGAGCCGTTACGCCAGCTGATGAAGCGTGAACCATTCACTGTGAACGATGATCTTCTCAAAGCGTTCTCCACAGCTAAGCAAGCTGTAGTCTCTTCATTGCAAACACTTGCATATTTCCAGCCGGATGTAAACGTACCGACAGCAATCAGCTCCGATGCCTCACCTTCTGGTCTGGGAGCTATTCTGTGGCAGCAAAGCAAGGCTGGACAATGGCTGCCCATTACATGCGCCAGCCGCACGCTCACGGACACAGAGTCCCGATATTCGCAGATGGAGCGCGAGATGCTCGGCATAGTGTTTGCACTGACCCGTTTTCGCCAGTATGTTCTGGGTCGTCATGTACAGGTGTACACTGATCACAAACCTCTCATACCGATTGTGCAGAAGGCATTTGACGATGTGCCGCCTCGATTGCAGCGCTGGTTAGTCGCGCTCATGCCGTACGATTACTCCCTCAAGCATGTTCCAGGGAAGGAGCTCTTCTGTACTGATGCACTTTCCAGAGCCCCGGTAGCGTCTACTGATGCTTCTCCAGCCGAATCGCGTTCTCTCCATGAGTATGTTGGCCTAGTTTTGGAAGCCGCTCTAGTAGGCATTGCAGACATTCGTTGTGCTGCACAAGATGATCCAGTAGTGAGCAAAGTGATTCAACGTGTACTGTATGATTCGTGGCTTGACATTTTGCCACCGGAGCACCCCTACTATCTCGTCCGTGATCAGCTGACAGTGGTAGATGGCATCTTAATGTTCGGTGGCAGATTCGTTATTCCTGAAGGTTTACGAACAGCGATCATGACCCTAGCACACGAAGGACATCCTGGACAAGAGGCCTTCCAAGACACCCTGCGCCAGAGAGTCTGGTGGCCAGGAATGACTAAGGATGCAAGCACATACGTGGAACGCTGCTCTGAATGCTGGAGGAGACGTACCAATAATGCGCAAGAGCTCCAACCGACTGAGGTTGTTGGCGTCTGGAGAAAGCTGGCAGTGGACATCGTATCCATTGAGGGGTACTCGATTCTCTCCATAGTCGATTATGGCTCCAGGTACCCTATTCTGAAGATAATGCGCTCGACAACCTCAGCTTCCGTCATCAATGAACTTGATGAGGTATTCTCTGCATTTGGTCTTCCCGAGACTTTAGTTTCGGACAACGGCCCTCAGTTTGTCTCTGGGGAGATGTCTTCATTTCTCAGCCGGCTTACAATTACACATGTACGATCCAGCCCAAGGCATGCCCGCTCGAATGGCATGGTGGAGCGTCTGCATCGAGTGTTAAGGGAGAGACTGTCTGCTCTTAAGCCACATCTCCCTTTCCAGAGGCGTCTTAACCAAGTGTTGTTTGACATTCGATGTTCGAGGCATAGAATGCTCGGTACATCACCAAGTGAAGCTTTGTTCTCTCGACCACTGCGTACAAGAGTCCCGGCACAACTCCACCCCACCGTTGTGAATCCCCAGCACCAGCTGAAAGCAAAAGCTGAAATGTCTGCACAACACGACTCCCGACGTGGCGTGAGAATGCTTTCTGAGCTTCGGCCTGGCACAAAAGTCACTGTGCAGGACGGGTACTGCGACAAGTCTCAGTCATGGACCGTGGTGAACCAGTTCGGCCGTCAGGTAGGAGTGACCGATGGCTCTCGCTACCTACTGAGGAATAGGCAGCATGTACGAGAGTTTGTTTCACCGCATCGCCCGGACGATTCTCCACCAATGTCGTCAGCGAACCCGTCTTTCAGCCGTCATGAGGTGGACCTTGAGCGAGCGCCAGCACAGGCGGCTCCTCGGATCGGTCAGCCTTCAGTGCCAGAACCAGATAGAACCGGAACTGGACAGTCTGCTCGGATTGGTCAGTCTACAGTGCCAGGTGCTGTTTCGGCATGTCTACCGTCTGTGGATCTGCCTCCGGGCTCGCCATGCCACAACATGCCACTCTCCCAACCTTCATCTGCACGTGAAAGCCAGCCTGCTTCGAAGGAACACACTCCAGCTGCTTCCGGCAAGCGCTCATTCGTCGATGGTTCAGTCACTCGCTCCGGACGGCATATCAAATTTACTGAGAAGGCACGGCTCTACGCAGACAGTTTATCCTAAAAGATTATTGCAAAAAATGCATCATACTCACTCTGAAAGTTCAACTTGACAACTTTTTGTGTTTTTTGAAGTTGAGTTCCTATCTTCCTCCATTGGGTGCTTTGAAATTCAAAACTTCATATTGTGTTCTCTCTTCTTCTTCTTTTTTTTAAATTCCTTCTATTGCTTTCCCCGGCACCGGCTTTTTGTTTGGGAGAAGGAGTGATGTAGTGATAGTGACTGCGTTGTTCTTACACCACCTAGCTGTCATATGTTGCATTCTACACATCACTGCATGTGTCGTACTCACACCTTCATGATGTGCTACATTCACACTGCTGTATGTTATAGTCTCTTGTCATTCCAGTAATCATTACATTCTGGCCAGCTCACTACAGGAAGTACCTCGTGCATGCACATCCGAAAAGGCAACAACAAAAAGTCTGCAATGCACACGCATGCGGCCAGCCGGCCGCGCGATGGTAGGAGCCATGGAGTAGCTCCCTGGTCCAGGACCAGGTACCGAGCATCTTACGTAGAAACTTACGTAGCTACGTAGACAACGTGTCTGAATAGCGGTGTCGTTAGGTAGCGCCATGTGAACACAATAATAGAAAAGCTGACAGGATCGCTTTTCTAAATTCAAATAGGGCTTCCTATACAAGATCATAACGTGCAGCAACTTGGAAGAATTAGTATGTATGCGAAGTGTATCCGGGGATGCATGCAGCAGGGCGATAGTGTGGGTTCGAATCCCAGGTTATGTCTAAAAACAAAAAATAGAAACTTATAAGAATTTATAACATCCCTATGCTTTTTTTGTCTAGGTCATCAAGGCAAAAAATCATAGCGTAGGGCCCTGAGCTTCCAAGCTCTCTCGTTTATGGACTCTTGCTGTCACCCACTACTAGTATGTGGCGACAGTAGGGTAAGGAATGAGCAGTTGTGGGGTTCCATGATGTTACAAACAACAAATCACGACATGCCTAGATTGCTGCTGCGTAAACACTGGCATGTTGCAAAAAAAAACAGAACCGGTTCAGATGTGCAGCGCTATAGGCATGGGTGCGTCCACCCGAATTCCTTTGACAGATGAAGCTGCAGGAAGCCTCAGCCCTTCTTCAGATGTTGCAAAACGTTAGTACATGTCACGCAGTAACCTAGGAAGATGTTTTGGTTGAGCCGGGGGGGGGGGGCTTACTTTCAGGGACTGAATTGCTCGTATACTGGTGTACGATCATGTTGTACGTGAACCGGTATACCGGTGATCCTTCTACGGGGAGCTGTATTTGTTTATAACTTTACTGTACTTCACTCTACGTCATCATCGGATGTACATGTACGTGCACATGGACATTAACGGAGCAATCGTGAAGCCCGAGTACAGTACTCGAATCTGGACAGGAATAATGAAAGTGCTGTGGATGCATGTTGAACATGCAGAGAGATCGCATGCAGCTGAACCGCAGGACAAGCAGATCTGACTGACAGCCCAACGTCCAAAGTACCATCCAATCGTCACTCTCCGAGGGCCAAGAACTACTGTACTAAGGCTTGAAGATTTCTGCTGGAAAGTGATCTTCTCTGGAATGCTGCACCATATCTGTGGCATAGCAGTGAGAAGAACTGACTCTGAGTAAAGCAAAGTACTCCTGCCTTTCAGATTTCGAAGGAAACTGCCCCCCAAAAAAGCTTCATCAGCAGCTACGAGCAAGAGACAGTTGGAGAGTACATAACCTGGGGGCTACTGATGTACTTTTGCTACGAGGAAAAAGCGACCCAGCGGTGATCTAAGTGACTGTGTTTCACGCAGTTGGTACGCGCATTTCTTGTAGATCTCATAGAGTCGACACTGCGTGGCCTGTACTCGTCTGACTGAATCCGGCACTGTATTCCATACCGGATCAGCTCTGACTACAGTCGATCTGAGTGTATGTACTGGCTGGACTGTGTGCATATAAGCACTGGCTGGTCTCAGTGCTCCTCACTTGCGCTTGCACACATAACATGTTCATCGACTTTCAGCCCTACATCCGCCAACAGGTATTTGCCCCCCCCCCCTCCAATCCTACGCTACTGTTGTGTGGGGATGTATCTACGTCGTGTCAAGAGTTATACATTTGTATAGAGTGAGTAATCACACCTATTTGACTCCTTGCCATGCTGTTGGCGTGTTGTGTGTTTGCTCTCCTTTTTGTCTCCAGAAAGAAGAAACTTGCAATTTGGACGTCGTTGGAAATAATGCGGCCCTAGGCTGTGCGATGACCTCAGGGAATGCTTCAATGGTGAGCAGATGCGCCTGATGAGTGATGTTCTTCTCCGTCCCTTTCTCAAGCACGGTGGAAATGCGAGCAATCTCGTGGAGGCTCGTATTGATCGGACAAGGCAATTGACCGATGAGCTATACCTGAACCATCTGATTCGTTTATGGATCGCCAAGGATGGGCATGCTACGTGCAAGAAGCTATATGATGCAATGGTGATCATCTTCCCCGAAGAAGAGGTCAAGCAGTACAGGCGTCTTCTTGGTGTAGACACAGACTGATTCCCACTGCTGTTTAAGCTGACTACCCATCACTACCCAGAGCTGTTGCCAGGATATTTCTTACAGAGTCTCTGAGGACTAAGCATGTCAGGGGCCTGGTTTCCAGTAGCCGCTTATGCAGGACGGGACCTTGTATGCTTTACTTCAAAGTGCTTTCATCGGATACAAACCGAGCCTGAGACTACGTATCTTCAGACCGTGTTCTCTTGCGCCTTACTTACCGGTATGTACTGACAATATTTCTGGGCTTGATATCTTCTTTCAATTTAGGACTGACACCTTGACTTGCATAAAATGCATTGTGGATATATTATCTGTGATATTTATCTAGTCATGTGTGGCGAGAATTGCAAGCTGTTGTGTATATTTTTAAGCACTGGGACTGTCTTGATGAAGTGTGAGGCTAGACTAGTACTGTATAAGACTATAAGCCCAGTGTTGTAAACTGAATAGTGTCGAGTTGACTGCACAGCCCAGGGTTTGCTATGCAAGTGCCGTGCAGCGCTGGGCTTGGTCCAGTGACGGCTTGGATAATCTCAACCCGTGTGTGTGTGTAGGGGGGGGGGGGTGAGCTGTCCAATGAACTGTACGTGTTTTCCAGTTTTATGTGGTTCTTCAGGAGCACATGTCTTTTTTTAAACACCAGGCTGTTCTGTGCCCTTCAGCAGAGCATGGTTCATAAGCCTATGCAAGTACTGTATTGTGTTGTCATCGGCAGGAAAGGCTATGGCTCCTTTATTACTATTATGATTTTCATTTGCCTCTCTGCATTTGAGTCAGGTCTGGTATTACGAAACGCCAACAATTTACTATTCCACCCCTACCTTTTGCCCAGGTCGCTCACCAAGCCAGGGGAGAATAAAGTCTGGACCGTCAAAGCGAGGGAGGGGGGATCACCTGACTGGTGTCTGGACATCCGATACATTCTCGTGTAATGAATCTTCGCTGTTGTTCATCTTATAGCTATTATTAAATAACTGGAGAGAATATCTTCTCTGGTTCATTCCTTTCTGCAGTTATACATTGATGTTTAGCTACTAGTACTTGTTCCCCTTTCCAACGTCACTTTCTTACTCTGTTTCATCTCCTCTCTGCCACACTCCCCATGCTTTCTCGCCGCAAGTACATAATTATATGTTGTTGGTTTGACAGCATGAAACAAGGTGGAGGACACTGTGTTTGATTATCTAGTAAGTATATACATGTAGGACACCCCCATGATAAGCATGCAACAAACAACATGTTCGGGTACCCATAGTGCCATACAGTGTTCTCCCATACATGTATCTCTCCTAGCCGGAATTCGAAGTGGAACGTCGCCCTCGGTCTGCCATTGGGCACCCTGGGGGTGAATTTTACTCTAGTGCTACAGTACCGTAGTGCAACTAATATACTTGTAGAAATACGAAATAGTGATGTCATATGCCAGATTTCTGGTCATGCTCCATCGTGCACATCAAAACGTACATAGAAGGTACAGATATAGTTTTTGTAGTCACCGCGGCCCGTGATACCCTATGCCTATGGGCAGTGCCTGGCATGGTTCCGGACGTGTATGTTTTTTTTTACCATGGTGGTGGGGATGCTCAGGCCTGCGCTAGCGCTAGGATAATAATAATGCATCCTGCACCATGCCGGCATGGGCCTAGTGTTAGTAGTGAGTAGTGCAACATGCACACTGACCAGGGCAAAAACTTTGACTCCAGATTGTTCAGAGATGTCTGTTCAATGCTTGGTATTAAAGGGGAAGTATACCCTAAAATCAAATTTTCACCAGTTGTAGTCTTCGGGGTGCTGAGTCGAATGGTCGTGGTCCGAGGAAGCTGAGACGCTCCCTTCCTCCTTTATTCCTAATCGAACTCGCGCACTTCCACCGAAACTGGGTGACTGCGCCCTACTAGATGGGGATTTGTATGCAAAATGTCACTAAAAGCGCCATTTCGTTCTTATAAAAGCACGGATGACCGCCATTAATCATTGGCCCATATGTTGTAGTCTTTTGGACGCTGAGTCGACTGGTTTTGGTCCGAAAAGGCTGCGATGCAGCGTTCCTCCTTTATTCCCAATCGAACATGGTTGAACAAGCGGTCACGTGCTCCTGCGTACACCAGTCACCTGGTCACCGTGCCTGCAGGGTACAACTTACTAGCCTGTTTGACCTTTTTTGGGTGCAGTCCTGTCACTTGAACTTTTTGGTTGGTTGGTTGGTTTTTATTTCACTTCGCACATTCAAACGGGATGACGACCCAATAAAATGACGGCGAAGGCTTAGCCTAGAAGTGGCTATGGAAGAACATAGTAAAAGCTATGGAAGGACATAGTAAGAGAATAGGATACTAATAACTGCGGGTAAACGGGGGGAGAGAGAGAATACGATGTATCTGTGATACTATGTGCGGGTTACTGAACTGCACGGGGAGGGAGAGCAGACCGATCAGCAGCAACTCGAACTACTCCCTACAGGCGTATGGTACACATGCATGCTTAAACTCAGGTAGCCGGGTAATTGTGCGGACCTCACCAGGGAGAGCGTTCCACAGCAGAGCACCAGCAACAGAAAATCTCCGCTGACCGCGGCGGCTACGGTTTGCCTGGCCTAGTAGGCCATTTGACTGCTGATGGCGGGTAGGGGTGCTTTGTGCCGGGGTCAGAAGCTGGGCGAGCACATGGCTGGTGCGGGCGTGGATGCACCGCCAGATGGTGATCAATATTTTCTGCCTGTAGAGCTCGCTGACACGGTACAGGGAGTGAGCAGTGAGCAGCGGCTGCATGGCTGTCCGGGGCGGGTTGCCATCGATACAGCGGATGGTTCTGTTTTGCGTGGTTTGCAGTCGTTTCAGTTGACCCTCTCGCATTGCGGCTGAGAAACAGCAGGAGCCATAAAGCAGGTCGGGCATTATGACCGCCTTCACATACACCTGACGAGAGCGTCTTGATAGCCTTCGGCGTGCCCGCCACAAGGCGCCAATTTTCTTGGCAACCTTGGTGACCACATAGTTTACATGGGTGTCCCAATCTAGGCGATTGTCAAGGTGAACGCCGAGGTAGCGCGCAGAAGACGCTGAGGGGAGGAGACAGTCGCCGCTTTTGACTGTTACTTCCTGTACATGCTGCTGGGGAGAGATAGTCAGAACCTGGCTCTTGGTGGCGTTCAAGATGAGGCCTCGGGACTTCAGCCAACCGGCCAGAGCAGTTGCCGCTGTGGTGAGGGTTCTGGACGCTTCCGCCGCTGAGGCCTGGGGGTCGTACAGGGCTATGTCATCTGCAAATTGTACACTTGGTACAGGCGAGGAAACCAAAGGGACATCGCGTGTGTATATACTGAAGAGGACAGGGCCGAGAACAGAGCCTTGGGGTACTCCGCAGGTGCAAGCCAGAGCAGGGCTGGTTAAAGGCGAGATGAGGATCTGCTGCTTGCGGCCGGACAAGTAGTCGACGAACCAACTAAGGGCTTTTCCAGAAATTCCAACCGCAAGGAGGTCTTGAATTAACTTGTCGTGGTGCACTTTATCAAAAGCCTTCGACATGTCTAACAGGCACAGCCCTGTGGTCTTGCCACTGTCTCTCGCCTTCTGCAGATTATCAGTCAGCACACAGAGGGCGTCTTCCGTGGAACATTTCTTGCGGAAGGCAAATTGTGTTTCGGGTAATGCCTGGGTCAAGTCCAAATGACGAACTAACTGGTGTTGCACTACCCTCTCCAGCAACTTGGACACTATTGGGAGAAGGGATACAGGTCTATAGTTGGTGGGGACTGATGGGTCACCGGCCTTGTACAGTGGCACGACAGACGCCAATTTAAATGCGGATGGAATGGTTCCAGTCCTCAGCGAGGTGCAGAACAGCACAGCAAGAGAATATGAAAGCAAGTCAGCACACTGCTGTAGCAGAGAGCCCGGTATGCCGTCACTACCTGTGGCTTTCCGCGCATCCAACTTCTCAAGGAGACGTCGGACGTCAGCAGGAGTCACAGGATCAAGTTCGGTCAAGGAGACGGGTCCAGCGGGACCGTGCGGGGTACTCGAGTTGAACCTTGGTGTGAAAGTTGTCGCCTGCTGGCGCGGTGACCAGGTGATTTGGGCAACCAGGAGCACGTGACCGCTTCTTCAACCATGTTCGATTGGGAATAAAGGAGGAACGCTGCATCGCAGCCTTCTCGGACCAAAACCAGTCGACTCAGCGTCCAAAAGACTACAACATATGGGCCAATCGCGGTCATCCGTGCTTTTATAAGAACGAAATGGCGCTTTTAGTGACATTTTGCATACAAATCCCCATCTAGTAGGGCGCAGTCACCCAGTTTCGGTGGAAGTGCGCGAGTTCGATTGGGATTCAAGTAGGAAGGGAGCGTCGCAGCTTCCTCGGACCAAGACCATTCGACTCACCACCCAGAAGACTACAACTGGTGAAATTTGATTTTAGGGTATACTTCTAGGCGCTGCATCTGCAGCTAGGGTTTATCGGGTGTTAGCGGCCGTCGTGAGTTCCCTTCGGGAACGGATACGATAATTTACTTTTTTTGTTTTACTTCTGGGTGGCGAGTCGAATGGTCTTCGTCCGAGGAAGCTGCGACGCTCCCTTCCTACTTGAATCCCAATCGAACTCGCGCACTTCCACCGAAACTGGGTGACTGCGCCCTACTAGATGGGGATTTGTATGCAAAATGTCACTAAAAGCGCCATTTCGTTCTTATAAAAGCACGGATGACCGCGATTGGCCCATATGTTGTAGTCTTTTGGACGCTGAGTCGACTGGTTTTGGTCCGAGAAGGCTGCGATGCAGCGTTCCTCCTTTATTCCCAATCGAACATGGTTGAAGAAGCGGTCACGTGCTCCTGGTTGCCCAAATCACCTGGTCACCGCGCCAGCAGGCGACAACTTTCACACCAAGGTTCAACTCGAGTTCAACTCGAGTGACAGGACTGCACCCAAAAAAGGTCAAACAGGCTAGTAAGTTGTACCCTGCAGGCACGGTGACCAGGTGACTGGTGTACGCAGGAGCACGTGACCGCTTGTTCAACCATGTTCGATTGGGAATAAAGGAGGAACGCTGCATCGCAGCCTTTTCGGACCAAAACCAGTCGACCCAGCGTCCAAAAGACTACAACATATTATGGGCCAATGGCGGTCATCCGTGCTTTTATAAGAACGAAATGGCGCTTTTAGTGACATTTTGCATACAAATCCCCATCTAGTAGGGCGCAGTCACCCAGTTTCGGTGGAAGTGCGCGAGTTCGATTGGGAATAAAGGAGGAAGCGAGCGTCTCAGCTTCCTCGGACCACGACCATTCGACTCAGCACCCCGAAGACTACAACAGTTACTGGTGAAAATTTGATTTTAGGGTATACTTCCCCTTTAAAGACTTTTAGTTCTGGGGTAGTACGTAGGGAGTTCAGTCACGTGACAAATCAGCTGAAAACAGCCTTCACGCGGGTCACGTACATTCATTAGTATGGTAGCGGTGGCACCATGGACTTCGCTGCAGTTTTTGTCGAATTGCTTTGTCCTGCTTTCTTTTTCAAAGTTGAAAGTAAATTAGTTGGTGCGTTTGATAGCTGAGGTCTTCCTGCTCGTTTTGGTGCCGCACTTGCTTGGGCAACTGTAGTTTGAGCTTTTTGTTGTGAGGAGTGTAGTTTTCAATTGGATTTTTCATCCGTTTGGAGGGAGTACACGGCCAGGAAACACCCACCATCGTGTTCAGCGACCTCGAATTATGTAGAATAGTGCTTTCTTCTCGAGCTGGGGATCGCTCTTCATCGCGCTTTCAAGACTTTCACCTCCTGGTCGCCCAAAAGGAATGAATTTCTGGACCCAATATGTTCAAGCGCTAGGAGTACTAGGAGTGTTTCAGATGATTTGTTGGCCCTAGTGAAAGATTGCACCTGACGGAGACTTTCGCTATTGCGACAAAGTGAGCTATGATTTTGTATTCGACTCGTCGCCTTGAAACCAGAAAGAAATTGCTATGGAGTGGTGCTCTGACATGGATCGCGTCAGTGATTGGATTGTACGCGTATTTCACTATTGTGCATTTTACATGTAAAATGTACATGTACATGATTGATCAACTGACTGTGTGACAGCCGCAGTAAAGTTGGGCATCTGAAGACCAAATTGCTGTATTTATTATTTGTACATGACGTGTATACTCCTGTATAATACAACCATAGCCACCGGTGCTCACTTCAATTTCATAGTAGTGGAACTCTTGTTCAATGGATTTAGCATTGTTGCTATGGTGGTTGCTACGGGCGCCGCGCTCGTTCTCATTGGTCATCGCTTGCCGAAATATTATATTTTGGTCAATATTAGGACTAACCAACCTGTATTGCACCTTTATCACTCCCTTAGTATTGACTCACATAGATTTTTGCCATACCTAAGCAGTCAAATATTCCTGCATATTTCACTCCTTAGGGCTATATTGACTGCTTATATTTGACTGCTTAGGGGTTGCGCAGTTGAACGGTGCCTAGTCACCATGGTCACTGCATGAGTAGGTGGTGGTGCAACGGTTGTGCAATCATAAAACCGGGATTCATGAGGTTATCATTCTGGAATTTGTAATACGGACTGTTTGTCGTGATAAATCTAATATTGACTTCGTACTTGGTCAGTATAGGAAATAAAAACCTCGTAAAAGACCTCGGCTTCGTCTCGGTCTTTTACTCGGCTTTTATTTCCTATAATCTAGCTATATTGACCTCGTACTCAGTCAATATTAGATACATATTACACCTATAATATTGCACCTACAAAAGTACAAGCCAGATTTCATAGCATTCTGATAATATTGTAATGTTGCTAAGCAGTTGCTAGGCTTTCCGGAAAACCCTGTTGGTGCCACAGCAGTATGGCATTCCGCATACATCATGATGAAGGTTGGCGTATAACTTTGACGCCTCATATCTCTGGTATCCTTCAAGATTTTTCATCCAAATTTTCTGTGCTATCTCCTGTACTGTAGTTCTTCCCGAAAACAAACAGTTTTCTTGGTTTACTACGAAAGAAAAAATACGGTGATATCCCTAGTAGTAGAGTTGAAAGTAGCGCTAGCACCTACGCTACAGCTACGTCGGTTTTCTTGCTGCCTCGATACCCCTTGCTTTCCGTCCGAATCAAGCAAGGGTCCCTGCACTAGCCGCATGTCATGATGGCGTCTGGAAATGAAGCGCGCAGAAAGCTGACTTTAGCGCGAGATAGTCTAATACAAGATCTCAGCCCTATTCCCTTTCTCGACCAACTGATACATCGAGAAGTAGTGGAGCCAGGAGAAGCCGTGGTGGACAGGACAACCGCTGCAATGCGTCAGCTGGGCAGAACGGACGCTGTACGTTTGCTACTTGATGACTACCTTCAACGTAAAGTCGCTGTAGACCCGAGCATTCTGGACCAGCTCATCGATTCCCTTGAAGCATCGAATCAAAAACACTTAGCTGAACTGCTTAGAAGACCTGTCCCACCTCCTGTGCAAGGTATGGTGCACTCAGATCTCTCTTACCAGGCCCGGCAATCCGGGACTGCGTACAGGGCACTGCTCATAAATTTAGAAATTATCAGTAACCACATACATAATTGTACGTTTCAATGGGGAAGAGCCAGAGATCTCGCATATGACACTAACTAACTTACTTCGAGGTCTGAATAAAAGAGATGTGCGTGTACTGTAATGTGTATTCATCCACACTGGCTACGACTGTTGCCTGTTATCACAGCGGAAATACCGTAATGTTATGGTGCTCAATGCTGTGGACAGCAAGCTGTTTCAGCCATAAAGGCCTCATCAGTACAGCTACGAGCTTTTTAAAAGCAAGTCGAGCTACCAGCCATGGTGCAAAGGAGGCATCACAGACATTAAGATAGCTCGTCCATCTAGCGCCAGAGTGCTCTACCTACTAAAAGAAGCGGGCAATGCGTAATGCAGCAGCACTAGAGCAGCCTACCGAGAGTGCTCAAGAAGACAAATGTCGAGGAGCGCAATACTGTAAAATGATGGTAAAAATATCTATCTATCTATGCACACCTCAAAGCTGTGCTGCTTTGAGGTGTGCATAGAGCTATGTATTCAGCTGTACTCTTATGTCCTGATCACGGCAAGTTGTACAGGACACCGCATTCCTGTGACGACGTCACTGAGACTGGCCAGAGATGCATGCATGACGTTGCATGTACACATTGATTGTAGAAATGGCCGGTTGCGGAGTCCGTTCGGTTGAGGAACAGCTTTGCCCGGTGTTCTCAGGTCGAGTATAAATCTAAACTCACCTAACAAAGCATGTCACACCGTGGCACACGCTTAATTGTTCTTCCCGTCAGGGGATTTCCAGGATGCCCAAGATGATGACAATTGTCCCCGGGAAACTAAAGTTATGTCCGATTCAAGGGAAAAATTTGAGGGCACAATTCTCCACATACATTGAATTTAGTCCACAAAGGGTTAAACCAGTACTGTAGCATAATATACATATACTGCTGCATTGAAGTGTCTGTATGGTACTATGGTGTGCATATCACCTTTTCCTTCTTCTCTGCATAACCAGCAGCCGGGGCAACGCCAGGAAATGATACCACATTCACCGCAGTGCAACCTACAGGCATGGATGAGCTTGACAGCTGCCCGCCCAAGGATGTAGCTGCCGGAAGTGAACTGTACGATCTTAGTAAAGGTGTGTACGTGTGTGTACGTGTATATATATGTGGTGGGTGTATGCATGTGTGTATGTTCGTGCATGTGTGTTTGTGCGTGCATGTGTGTTTGTGCATGCATGTGTACTTGAGTGTGAATGGGTGAGTGAGACAGATACCATCGGCGCACTTGCTATGCACCTTGTCCTTACTCCCCTACTGTGGTTTTGTGAGCTTATATGTGGGATCTCATTAAGGTCGAGTCCTGGTGGTGACCAGGGGCGTGCTTGGCCCCCCCCCCCCAACTAGGGGGGAGCCGAGGGGAGCCCCCCCCGGCAATTTTCTACAATTTGTTTGCAACCTTTCTTTTTTTCAACATTGTTGACATCAACGCGAACATGCATATAATAATAATATAATAATAATTGTTGCGACTTTGGCCGCACCTGCTGCACCAGTTCCGATACCCCTGCAAACGGTCCGTCGTATCACTGCGGGGCCCGGCGAGTCAGTTGTAAACCTTTTCACTGCACAAACTTATGCTCATCAGAAGCGGGCACTCGCAAGTCTGTAGAGCTGCATGATGGATCAAGTCAAGTCCAGGCCAGGCCTGTTCCTAGTGTCGGGTAGTTCTACTGAAGCAGCGTTAAGCCCAACACTGCTTTTGCATGGCTTGTCAATAGCTTCAGACTTAGGAACGGAATGTATGGAGTTGTGGTCACATCTTGGTCATGTGACTAAATTTGTGCAGAAAGTGATCATGTCATGTGACCAGCGGAACCAACATGGCCGACATCATGTGACCCATAGATGCAGGAGTTGAGTGGAGTTGAACCCAACATGCCTATCCCGTAAAGTCATGTGATAGATGTGAAACCATTCAGATTTCTATTTCTCTATGTGTGTGTTGTGCCAACATTTTCAGACGAGTCTCTCGACCAACAGCTCTCTGACATGACAGCATGGGAGAGTGACGTCTTCACAGAACTTCTGCCTGACCTGGTTTCCACGCTAACTCCAGGTGCTATGCGTCTCCAGTGTGAGGCTAAGAAGTTGATTACGCGTGCACAGCGTCAGCTATTTGCATCAAACACTGGCCGTGCAGCGCAGAATGAGGAATTGCTCGATGCACTAAGCACTGGTGATGACGAATCCTTCCACACCTTCCTTGAATGCATCCGTAAAGTCGAGCCATCAGCCAGCGCGAGAAGGTTATTGGCCAAGCTGGAACCCGTCGACAAGTTCCGGGCAGCCCGGCAGTACTGCTGAGGCCGCATTAGCGTCTGCAGGTGCATCTGCTGCTGATCCAGTGGGTAAGTAAAGAGCAGTAGGCTGTACAGGCAGAGGCCAGTTGGGACTTTTGCAGCTCCATAGTTTTTTTCGTGGTTTTGGCAGCCCAGCTGGCATCAGGCCGGTCTGAAGGCTTGCAGTAGCTAGCTAGCAAGCAGTAGGACTAGAAGGAGTAGTGTGATAGGGGTAGGGCAGTGTAGTGCGATAGGGGTAGGGCAGTGTAGTGCGATAGGGGTAGGGCAGTGTAGTGCGATATGGGTAGGGCAGTGTAGTGCGATATGGGTAGGGCAGTGTAGTGCGATATGGGTAGGGCAGTGTAGTGCGATATGGGTAGGGCAGTGTAGTGCAATAGGGGTAGGGCAGTGTAGTGCGATAGGGGTAGGGCAGTGTAGTGCGATATGGGTAGGGCAGTGTAGTGCGATAGGGGTAGGGCAGTGTAGTGCGATAGGGGTAGGGCAGTGTAGTGTTAGTGGATTTTCCCCAATTTCTTTTCCATTCATCTTGCCATGGGCGGGCAGTCAGTTCAAATTCGTAAACTCGTTACAATTAAATGTTCGTTAACTGGTCTTCCAGTATAGATTTTTAGGCAATTAGATAACACACCCGCAGTGATCCGCATTGTCAGAAGGTCACGTCGCTAAAACCAGAGGTCGCTTACGCCAGTTGCCATTATTTATTATATTATTATTATTTATTCTTCTTTTACTAGGGAATTCCCAACAGGCGTCAGCGCCTTACCATCACTGCACATGCAGTACAATTAGTTATTACTGTGTCTTGTTGTTTTCTTGTGTATGGACACAGGATGGTGGTGATGATGATGGCCATGATTGATCAACACTGGATCGCGGCGAGAATCTGTTCTGTCTGTCTCTCTCTGAGCCTGAAAGTCCTTCTGTCTCTCTTCCTGTAAGTCCTTCTGTCTGTCTGCCTTTACGTCTTTCTGTCCGTTTTTCTGCTTCAACTCAGACTCTAGACTGAGCTCTCTCCTTCACTTGCTCTCACTCTCGCTTGCTCTCGCAATCACCCAGTCTCTCGCTCCCACTCACTCATTAAGTCGCGATATTCTTCATTTGCCTGCTGCATTCGCTATCGTAAGCACTACTTCCTTTGAATATGCCTTTCTTCTTCTTCTTCTTCTTCTTCTTCTTCTTCTTCTTCTTCTTCTTCTTCTTCTTCTTCTTCTTCTTCTTCTTCTTCTTCTTCTTCTTCTTCTTCTTCTTCTTCTTCTTCTTCTTCTTCTTCTTCTTCTTCTTCTTCTTCTTCTTCTTCTTCTTCTTCTTCTTCTTCTTCTTCTTCTTCTTCTTCTTCTTCTTCTTCTTCTTCTTCTTCTTCTTCTTCTTCTTCTTCTTCTTCTTCTTCTTCTTCTTCTTCTTCTTCTTCTTCTTCTTCTTCTTCTTCTTCTTCTTCTTCTTCTTCTTCTTCTTCTTCTTCTTCTTCTTCTTCTTCTTCTTCTTCTTCTTCTTCTTCTTCTTCTTCTTCTTCTTCTTCTTCTTCTTCTTCTTCTTCTTCTTCTTCTTCTTCTTCTTCTTCTTCTTCTTCTTCTTCTTCTTCTTCTTCTTCTTCTTCTTCTTCTTCTTCTTCTTCTTCTTCTTCTTCTTTGATTGATTGATTGATTTTATTTTACTTCGCAAGTTCAAACGGGTTCCTGGCCCAGTTATATGAAAGCGAAGGATAGAATTTGCCCAAATCCTAATGAGCAACAGCATAGGCAATATTATCATAGAAGTGGAGTACTATGCGAGCGAGAATACTGAGAAGAAAGGAACATGTCAAAACCTGACGAAACACAACCTATTTCAGGCATACATAAGGAAGGCAGGCTAGCTTAAAATCTTGCAATCTGGATACGGTGCGCACCTCTCTAGGCAAACTGTTCCACAGCAATGCTCCTGCGGTGGCGAATCTCGTTTGGCCACACCGACTGCGAGCTGGCTGGCTGAGCAGACCATTGGCATGCTGATGGCGCGTACTCCTTCTTCTTCTTCTTCTTCTTCTTCTTCTTCTTCTTCTTCTTCTTCTTCTTCTTCTTCTTCTTCTTCTTCTTCTTCTTCTTCTTCTTCTTCTTCTTCTTCTTCTTCTTCTTCTTCTTCTTCTTCTTCTTCTTCTTCTTCTTCTTCTTCTTCTTCTTCTTCTTCTTCTTCTTCTTCTTCTTCTTCTTCTTCTTCTTCTTCTTCTTCTTCTTCTTCTTCTTCTTCTTCTTCTTCTTCTTCTTCTTCTTCTTCTTCTTCTTCTTCTTCTTCTTCTTCTTCTTCTTCTTCTTCTTCTTCTTCTTCTTCTTCTTCTTCTTCTTCTTCTTCTCGGCGCTCGGGAGCGCTTCGGCCTACGTTTAACGTACATCCCTACGCTATGGAAGCAACGACAGGTCATTAGATGGAATATCATCAAGAACAGCAGCGACAAGAACATGGCAAACCTGTACCAACATCACAGCAAACAACAGTATCTGCTCACAAGACAATACTCCGCAATAAAAGAAATGGAATGTGCCGAGGCAGCGATCTCTGAAGCTAGTCCAACTAACCTCCAGCAAGGCAGGGCAGGACTCGGCTTTAGGCATGACAAACAAGAGAAAGTCAAACCTAGAAAACAAATACTCAATACCATTCATGAAGGTGACTGCCAAGACCAGCTATCCCACCTCAAAAGCCTGCAAATGCAAGGCAGCTGGTTAAAGTGGAGAGACACGATGTTTGAAGACCTCACTTGGAAAAAACTGTTGTACGAAGGCTACGGGAGAACTTTCTCCTTTCAACTAAACTGTGTATTAAACACACTACCAACAGTTGACAATCTGAGGAGGTGGGGTAACTCTGTGGTCGAACAACAATGCCCTCTTTGCAACAGGCAAGCTACGCTCCGTCACATATTATCAGCATGTCCAACAGCCCTCCACCAGGGCAGATATACCTGGCGCCACGACAACGTACTGAAATGCATAGTAAAACTAGTAAACGAAACCATCCAAACTTATCAAAAGGCCACGGCATCAGCAGAAACGCAGAGTAAACAGAAGAGAATTGATTACATAACTTTCTGCAAGGCAGGAGAGAATCTCCCCAAACAGCCCCCCTCCCAACGCAAACGGCTAAATGACCAATTCGTAACTAGCTCAGCAGACTGGCAGGTCCTGGTGGACATGAAGGATGAGAAACTTGTTTTCCCCCACTTCATAGCACCTACAACCTGTCGTCCAGACATAGTGCTCTTCTCCAAAGAATTGAGAAGAGTTCTGTGGCTGGAACTCACGGTATGTAGTGAAGATCGCTTTGCACAATCGCGCGAAATCAAAATCGAACGCTATCGTCACCTTCATAGCGCGTGTGTAAGGAATGGCTGGGATACGGAAAGTCACACAGCAGAGGTGGGAGCGAGAGGCGCCATATCCACCAGCTTGGATTCCTTCGCGAGATCCTTGCGCTGCACTAAGGAACAGCGCAGGCTCTTGCGGAGGAATTGTCGCCAAGCAGCGCTGAACTCAAGCTATGTCCTATGGCTAAGGCGAAGGGAGCGAACATGGCGCGACTGGCCGTTGTATTAAAACTGTTTGGTGAACCTGTTGTAGAGCACTTGGTGGGCGATCGGCCACCCAGCGAGGATAGTTGGACGTCCTTAAAATCAAGATTTGAACTCGCCATTCCGGCCTCTAAAGGGCCGGGGGTGGACGATCGCCAACCTTGCCAACCTCTCGTAGTCACTTGTTCTTGTCGAATCGTTATTTTCATAGCCTACTCGACATTCACCCTACAAATTACCATACATCACAACGCAACTACCTGTACATGACACACCATACCATACAACCACACCCCAACTGTACTGGGGACCTATCTCTTCGAATTGCATTATATGAGTTTCTTTTTCCTTTTTTCTTTACCCGTTACTGTCTAAAAAGCAGTCGAAACGGTTTTTATCCACCATTTGATGGTGAGTTTTCCCTTCTTCTTCTTCTTCTTCTTCTTCTTCTTCTTCTTCTTCTTCTTCTTCTTCTTCTTCTTCTTCTTCTTCTTCTTCTTCTTCTTCTTCTTGTCCGCATTGCATGAAAAACATATTCAAATCTAACATGGCACGTCACCTTAAATCCTGTAAGGTTTACCTAAGTAAGGGAATTGACATTCCGCTCACCCCTAGCAATAGGAGTGGTAACACGGATGTTGCCAACCCAGTCAGCCCGCCTCCTGAGCACAGCGCTGACGGCAACATTGTCACAGCCGAGACGATGGAGCATTGCTCCCAGCAAGTTTTACATGCAAATGATGATAAACCGGATCAGGATCTGCCCAATAACAAACTGTACCTGCCAAGGTCTAGCCTTGCCTGGGCAAAAGCAGACCAACAACTTGAGCAACACATTAAGCGCCATTTTCCTCTGTCAAAAATCAAGAATGCTGACCCTGATGAATCCCTAGGTCAACTAACGTCTTTCTTAAGATTTTTCTTCACTGACTACACCGCCTTGGATGCAGTTCCAAAGCGCCAGTCGACCAAACCACGCCAATCCAGATGCCTAACGGAGCTCTACATGGAGCGCCGCGCCCTACGAAAATAATACCGAGCCAGGGACCAATTAGACGAGCATGTGGTTGAGATCCTCAGAAAGGATTATAACCGGGTGCAGAAGGACATCAAAAAACTGTGGAAAATCATCAAAACACACGAGCAGGATCGCGAAGCACAAAAGCAACGCTCTGCCTTCCTCCGAGACCCCCATAAGTTCGCCAAACGGCTATCCCGGAAAGGAACGCCCGTCAATCCTGAATTCTCAGAACAGACTTGTTTTGATTACTTCTCCAAGCTGTATGAAGACCCGGAACGTGGGCAAACTTTCTCCCTGCCGGATTTTTCTCCAGCCACGAGCAAACCGTCCACTCCGTTAACTGACGGGAGTCCAACATGGACCCTGTTTCAAAATACCCTAAGAAAATGCAGGAACAAGTCAGCTCCTGGTTCAAACTGTATTCCGTACATAATCTGGAAACGATGCAAATGCCTGCACAATATCCTTTTCAGCATCTTCGAAACAGTTTGGAAGACTGGTGTCATCCCGCGATCTTGGCAGTGCGCCTCCGTTACACTAATTGCTAAAAGTGACAGTGTGTCAGATCCAGCAAAGTTCCGACCAATCGCTCTATCCAACTGCGATGGTAAGATCTTCTTTGCCATGCTGTCCAAGATACTAACTCGCCATATGTTGGTGAATGAGTATTTTGATGGCATGACACAGAAAGGTTTCCTGCCGGGAATGTCAGGCTGTGTGGAGCATGCTACTCTGTGTAGCGAAGCCATGAAAGACTCGAAGAGGAACAAGCGCTCCATAGCCATTGTGTGGATAGACCTAAAGAACGCGTTCGGATCAGTAAAGCACAATTTAATTCAAGCGGCATTGCATCGGTACCATATCCCACTGAAAATCAGAAGACTTGTATTTTCTTACTACGAACATCTCACTGCTTCCGTACGAAAGCCCCAGACCCGGACGTTCCGGTACAGTATCGGTGTGTTTCAGGGATGCCCACTGTCCCCAGTACTGTTCAATATTACCTTCCAAGTCCTCCTCGATGCCCTCCAGGCAAAACCCCTACAGGCACTTTCATACAATTTCAAGCAGACGGATATCACTGCTTCTAACACTGGTTTCGCAGATGATTTAGCCGTTTTTAGTAACAGAACCCATGGCGCACAAAAGAAACTAGATGTTGTGGACAAGTTTTTGTCCTGGTCTCAAATGAAAGCTGCCCCGCATAAATGCAGGACCTACGCGGCGAAACTAATCAACAACAAGTACACCTGTTTCGACCCCGGCCTTACAATATCCGGCAAGGATGTACCGCCGCTAAATGGTCGGCAATTCAAATTTCTGGGGAGAAATTTGACGGACAATATGAAAGAGGAGGAACAACGCAAAGATCTCGTTGACCTTACTAGATACCTCTTAAAACTGGTGCATGAAACCCACCTTGTCGGTCACCAGAAACTCTGGCTCTATCAACATCTGATCATCCCGAAAATATCATGGCACCTAGAGATACTTGACCTGTGTTACAGTTTTGCCAAAATGCTTCATCACAGCAGCCTCTCCTTTATTAAAAAGTGGGCAGGCCTACCCAAGGCTGCAAACACCGCCATCCTCTTCACCGGAAATCGAGAAAGGCCAGGTCTCCGGCTCATGTGTATCACAACACTATGGAAGCAGCAGCAAACTATTAAATGGCACATTATCAAGCACAGCAAAGACCACAACATCGCTCAACTGTATTGCCATCACAGAAAACAAGAACAAACGTTCACCCGTAGGTTCTCGCCGGTTGTGGAATTGGAATGTGCCGAAACGGCCGTATGGGACACGCCTGCTTCACGTCCGCCCAGAGCCGGACTGGGCTTCGTGACACCAAAAGCACGCGTGGTAAAACCAAGGAAACAAATCCTCAATACAATCAGAGAAGGCGACTGCCAGGAGCAGCTCCGGCACCTAAAGGGCCTACAAATGCAAGGGGCCTGGACCAAATGGGCAGACACAATGTTCGAGGACATGACATGGCGGAAACTCTTATACGAGGGCTATGGAAGGACGATATCGTTCCAAATGAACGCGATACTTAATACTCTGCCTTCGCCTGACAATCTGAGACGATGGGGCAACTCTGTTGTGGACCAGAATTGCCCTCTTTATCAGCGGACATCAACACTGAGGCACATTCTCACCGCCTGCCCTTCCTCACTCCATCAAGGAAGGTACACGTGGCGCCATGACAACGTCCTGAAACAGATCAGTAAATTCATGACAGAAGTAGTATCAGCAAAGCAAAAGTCGTCAAATACCGAGCAAACTCCCACTAATGGTACATACATTACCTTCTGTAAACCGGGTCAAAACATCCCCCCATGGCGAGTTACCTCAGCGGAAAGGTCTGAGCGATGGTTTTTTGTCAGGATCACATGATTGGCAGCTTCTTTCAGATCTGGACGAGAGGCTAGTATTCCCACACTTTATTGCACCTACCACGTGTCGTCCAGACATAGTTCTCTTCTCGAAGAAATTGAGAAGGGTTCTTTGGCTGGAACTCACGGTGTGTAGCGAAGACCGCATCATCCAGTCCAGGGAGAAGAAGCTGTCACGGTATCGCCACCTCAAACAGGAGTGTATGAAGAATGGCTGGGAAGTCGAGGCCCTCACAGCGGAGGTGGGAGCTAGAGGAGCCATTTCCAGCAGCCTGGACGGTTTGGCACGGGCATTGGGCGGTTGTAAGGAAAAACAGCGCCAATTAAGAAGGAACTGCAGAAACGCAGCACTAAATTCCAGCTACGTTATCTGGCTGAGGCGACGTGAGAAGGCTTGGCGCGACTGGCCACTGTTTTAAAAGTCCCCGAGAGGCAGTTTGTTGGCACTTGGTTGGCGGACAGCCACCCAGCGAGGATAGTTGGGTACCCTTCAAATCTTGGTTTTAACTCGCCACACCGGCTTCTAAAGGGCCGGGGGTGGGTGTTCGCCAACCAAGTCGAGCTTTCGTTCGCTTTTTTTCGTTTTTCTAGTCTACTTGCTTGTGCTGCGCCGCGCTGGAGCGAGTCTATCAGTAGATGCTTTCGCCGCTTAGAGCTACTATTGCACAAAGCCACAACACTGCGCGCTGCCATTCGCTGTATGCTTTCGCTGCACCAAGCTGCTGTTAAACTGCACGACGCCACAACACAAATTCACTACAACAGTCTCGTCCACAACTTCACTACAACAGTCTCGTCCATATTGCACTACGCTGAGCACTGGCCTGCTCCCGCTCTGAAGAGCTTTTTAGCCTTCACCGCTTTTGCTCAACCCCAGGCATTGGCCCACAGTGGCATCCGCTTCCTTTTTTCTTTTTCTTTTCTCCTTTTACTTTCTCCGTCACTGCCTAAAAAACAGTCGAGACGGTTTTTTACCCACCAGTTTTTATTGGTGCGAATTACTTTCCTTCTTCTTCTTCTTCTTCTTCTTCTTCTTCTTCTTCTTCTTCTTCTTCTTCTTCTTCTTCTTCTTCTTCTTCTTCTTCTTCTTCTTCTTCTTCTTCTTCTTCTTCTTCTTCTTCTTCTTCTTCTTCTTCTTCTTCTTCTTCTTCTTCTTCTTCTTCTTCTTCTTCTTCTTCTTCTTCTTCTTCTTCTTCTTCTTCTTCTTCTTCTTCTTCTTCTTCTTCTTCTTCTTCTTCTTCTTCGCGCAGGCTCTTCCGGAGGAATTGTCGCCAAGCAGCGCTGAACTCAAGCTATGTCCTATGGCTAAGGCGAAGGGAGCGAACATGGCGCGACTGGCCGTTGTATTAAAACTGTTTGGTGAACCTGTTGTAGAGCACTTGGTGGGCGATCGGCCACCCAGCGAGGATAGTTGGACGTCCTTAAAATCAAGATTTGAACTCGCCATTCCGGCCTCTAAAGGGCCGGGGTGGACGATCGCCAACCTTGCCAACCTCTCGTAGTCACTTGTTCTTGTCGAATCGTTATTTTCATAGCCTACTCGACATTCGCCCTACAAATTACCATACATCACAACGCAACTACCTGTACATGACACACCATACCATACGGACACAACCACACCCCAATTGTACTGGGGACCTATCTCTTCGAATTGCATTATATGAGTTTCTTTTTCCTTTTTTTCTTTACCCGTTACTGTCTAAAAAGCAGTCGAAACGGTTTTTATCCACCATTTGATGGTGAGCATTTCCCTTCTTCTTCTTCTTCTTCTTCTTCTTCTTCTTCTTCTTCTTCTTCTTCTTCTTCTTCTTCTTCTTCTTCTTCTTCTTCTTCTTCTTCTTCTTCTTCTTCTTCTTCTTCTTCTTGTACATCCCTACGCTATGGAAGCAACGACAGGTCATTAGATGGAATATCATCAAGAACAGCAGCGACAAGAACATGGCAAACCTGTACCAACATCACAGCAAACAACAGTATCTGCTCACAAGACAATACTCCGCAATAAAAGAAATGGAATGTGCCGAGGCAGCGATCTCTGAAGCTAGTCCAACTAACCTCCAGCAAGGCAGGGCAGGACTCGGCTTTAGGCATGACAAACAAGAGAAAATCAAACCTAGAAAACAAATACTCAATACCATTCATGAAGGTGACTGCCAAGACCAGCTATCCCACCTCAAAAGCCTGCAAATGCAAGGCAGCTGGTTAAAGTGGAGAGACACGATGTTTGAAGACCTCACTTGGAAAAAACTGTTGTACGAAGGCTACGGGAGGACTTTCTCCTTTCAACTAAACTGTGTATTAAACACACTACCAACAGTTGACAATCTGAGGAGGTGGGGTAACTCTGTGGTCGAACAACAATGCCCTCTATGCAACAGGCAAGCTACGCTCCGTCACATATTATCAGCATGTCCAACAGCCCTCCACCAGGGCAGATATACCTGGCGCCACGACAACGTACTGAAATGCATAGTAAAACTAGTAAACGAAACCATCCAAACTTATCAAAAGGCCACGGCATCAGCAGAAACGCAGAGTAAACAGAAGAGAATTGATTACATAACTTTCTGCAAGGCAGGAGAGAATCTCCCCAAACAGCCCCCCTCCCAACGCAAACGGCTAAATGACCAATTCGTAACTAGCTCAGCAGACTGGAAGGTCCTGGTGGACATGAAGGATGAGAAACTTGTTTTCCCCCACTTCATAGCACCTACAACCTGTCGTCCAGACATAGTGCTCTTCTCCAAAGAATTGAGAAGAGTTCTGTGGCTGGAACTCACGGTATGTAGTGAAGATCGCTTTGCACAATCGCGCGAAATCAAAATCGAACGCTATCGTCACCTTCATAACGCGTGTGTAAGGAATGGCTGGGAGACGGAAAGTCACACAGCAGAGGTGGGAGCGAGAGGCGCCATATCCACCAGCTTGGATTCCTTCGCGAGATCCTTGCGCTGCACTAAGGAACAGCGCAGGCTCTTGCGGAGGAATTGTCGCCAAGCAGCGCTGAACTCAAGCTATGTCCTATGGCTAAGGCGAAGGGAGCGAACATGGCGCGACTGGCCTTTGTATTAAAACTGTTTGGTGAACCTGTTGTAGAGCACTTGGTGGGCGATCGGCCACCCAGCGAGGATAGTTGGACGTCCTTAAAATCAAGATTTGAACTCGCCATTCCGGCCTCTAAAGGGCCGGGGGTGGACGATCGCCAACCTTGCCAACCTCTCGTAGTCACTTGTTCTTGTCGAATCGTTATTTTCATAGCCTTCTCGACATTCGCCCTACAAATTACCATACATCACAACGCAACTACCTGTACATGACACACCATACCATACGGACACAACCACACCCCAACTGTACTGGGGGCCTATCTCTTCGAATTGCATTATATGAGTTTCTTTTTCCTTTTTTCTTTACCCGTTACTGTCTAAAAAGCAGTCGAAACGGTTTTTATCCACCATTTGATGGTGAGCATTTCCCTTCTTCTTCTTCTTCTTCTTCTTCTTCTTCTTCTTCTTCTTCTTCTTCTTCTTCTTCTTCTTCTTCTTCTTCTTCTTCTTCTTCTTCTTCTTCTTCTTCTTCTTCTTCTTCTTCTTCTTCTTCTTCTTCTTCTTCTTCTTCTTCTTCTTCTTCTTCTTCTTCTTCTTCTTCTTCTTCTTCTTCTTCTTCTTCTTCTTCTTCTTCTTCTTCTTCTTCTTCTTCTTCTTCTTCTTCTTCTTCTTCTTCTTCTTCTTCTTCGGGGGTGGACGATCGCCAACCTTGCCAACCTCTCGTAGTCACTTGTTCTTGTCGAATCGTTATTTTCATAGCCTTCTCGACATTCGCCCTACAAATTACCATACATCACAACGCAACTACCTGTACATGACACACCATACCATACGGACACAACCACACCCCAACTGTACTGGGGGCCTATCTCTTCGAATTGCATTATATGAGTTTCTTTTTCCTTTTTTCTTTACCCGTTACTGTCTAAAAAGCAGTCGAAACGGTTTTTATCCACCATTTGATGGTGAGCATTTCCCTTCACATTCTGCCTCATTAACTGGCCGACGCACATCTGTCAGCCAGAAAAGCTGGCGCACATCTGCCAGCTAGATACATATTCGACGGACGCCCAACTGTCGGTCGAAGTCGACGCACATCAGTCGCCTACACTGGCGCTCATCTGCCAGTGTTACTATCGATGCCTCTCGGCATCTCCTCGTAGCAGTTTTGCTACACATCCGGTCTAGCGGGCTGATACCCCTCTAGACTGTATTTTCTCATCACAAGTACTTTCAGCAGAGATGCTGGCCGGAGGGGGCGAAAGCGGCCGGAGGATGACCCCTCACTGGGCTGCACACCAAGCCCAGAACCTGTAACTGTTTCAACAACCCGGGAGGAGTGTGAGTCTGGTAATGACGCGTCACGGCCGATACCCGCTCACACTTCCCCTAGCTCGCAGCCAGCTGCAGGGGTGTGCGATAGGTGCGGAAGCACCATTCGCCACCGATTCAATTTAAGCCGTCACTATCAGACGAAGAAATGTTTAGCTGCATGGAAAGGGGCTGCGCCTGCAGCACAGCACAAGCACACGAAAGCAAAAGCATGTACGCGTACTTCGAGTACAACCAACACAAAGCCATGTCTACATTGTGCAAAACCTATATCTAGTTCAAACATGGCTCGACATCTGAAATCTTGCCGGGCTTTTCAGGCCAAGGTCGTCGATGAACCGCTCACTCCAACCAGGAGTAGTAAGACGGTCGTTGCCACTGCAATCAGCCCGCAATCCCAGCACAGTGCTGATGGCGACGAAGAAGAGAAGTTGGAGCATGGCTCCCAGAATGTGCTAGACCACAAAAGCCCAGAGCAGGACAGTAGCAAGCTCAATCTTCCCAGGTCAAGCCCGGCCTGGGAAAAAACAAACACACAACTAGAACAACATATCACACGCCTGTTTCCATTGTCAAAAATACGAAAAAACGATCCAGACGATTCACTTGATCAGATTACCTCGTTCCTCAGATTCTTCTTCCTCGACCACACCATCTCTGAACCCACCCCAGAGCGAAGGTCGAAGAAGCCACGTCAGTCCAAATGCCTAACTGAGCTCTACATCAAACGCCGTGCACTGCGTAAGCAATATCGAAGGAGAGATAGGCTTGCCGTCCATGAGGTTGAGACCATCAGATCAGACTACAACCGTGTGCAAAAAGACATCAAGAAACTGAGAAAGATCATCCAAATACAAGAGCAAGACCGTGAAGCGCAGAAACAGCGGACGGCCTTTCTTAAGGACCCTTACGGGTTTGCAAAACGCATGTCCCAAAGCAGATCACGTGTAACACCAACTTTCTCGGAACAGGCCTGCTTTGAGTATTTCTCCAAACTTTATGAAGATCCCTCTCGTGAACAAATTTTCTCGGATCCAGATTTCTGTCCAGCTACGAGTAAACCGTCCACACCACTATCTGATAACAGCCCCAGTTGGAAAGCCTTCCAGAACACTCTGAAAAAATGTAGAAACAAATCTGCAGCCGGTCCAAACGGTATTCCAGCCGGTCCAAACGGTATTCCATACATAGTGTGGAAAAAGTGCAAATGTCTGCACGGCATTCTTTTCAATATCTTCGAGAAAGTCTGGAAGACAGGATCCATTCCGCTGTCTTGGCAGTGCGCCTCAGTAACGCTTCTCGCAAAAAGTGACAATGACTCTGACCCGGCGAAATTTCGCCCAATTGCCCTATCCAACTGTGACGGCAAGATTTTCTTCGCCATGTTGTCAAAAATTCTGACTCGCCACATGCTGACGAATGGGTATTTTGACGGCATGACCCAGAAAGGTTTCTTGCCGGGTATGTCCGGTTGTATTGAACACGCCACTCTTTGTCACGAGGCCATGAAAGACGCCAAACGCCACAAGCGTTCGATTGCCATGGTATGGATCGATTTAAAGAACGCCTTTGGCTCAGTAAAACACAACCTGATCCAGAGGGCACTGCAACGCTACCACATCCCGCTGAAAATCAGGAACCTTGTTTACTCTTACTATGAGCGTCTGACAGCATTCATTAAAAGACCACTCACTCAGACCTTCCGGTACAGCATCGGCGTATTTCAAGGTTGCCCACTTTCCCCTATTCTATTCAACATCTGTTTCCAAATTCTACTTGATTCTCTTCAGACCAAACCGATCCAAGCCCTTTCGTACAGTTTCCGTGACACAACTGTCACTGCTTCGAACACTGGATTCGCCGACGATTTAGCAGTCTTCAGCAATCGAACTCATGGTGCGCAGAAGAAGTTAGATCTGGTTGATAGTTTCCTTGCCTGGTCAAAAATGCAGGCGGCCCCGCACAAATGCAGGTCGTACGCAGCCAAATTGACCAACAACAAATACACCTGCTTTGACCCCGCACTCAGAATATCGGAAACTCCAATACCAGCTCTAAACGGCCAACAATTCAAGTTTCTAGGCAGGATGCTAACAGATACAGTAGGTGAGATAACGCAACGCGAAGACCTCATAAACTCCACACGATGCCTACTAAAGACAGTTGCCGAGACCAGACTATACGGACACCAGAAGTTGTGGCTCTACCAGCATCAAATCATCCCCAAAATAGCATGGCAGCTCGAGATACTTGATCTCAGCCACAGTTTCGCCAAACTCCTACACAGAATTTGCCTTCCATTCTTAAAGAAATGGGCAGGCTTGCCCAGACCCGCAGCACCAGCAATACTCTTCATCGGCGCTCGGGAGCGCTTCGGCCTACGTTTAACGTACATCCCTACGCTATGGAAGCAACGACAGGTCATTAGATGGAATATCATCAAGAACAGCAGCGACAAGAACATGGCAAACCTGTACCAACATCACAGCAAACAACAGTATCTGCTCACAAGACAATACTCCGCAATAAAAGAAATGGAATGTGCCGAGGCAGCGATCTCTGAAGCTAGTCCAACTAACCTCCAGCAAGGCAGGGCAGGACTCGGCTTTAGGCATGACAAACAAGAGAAAATCAAACCTAGAAAACAAATACTCAATACCATTCATGAAGGTGACTGCCAAGACCAGCTATCCCACCTCAAAAGCCTGCAAATGCAAGGCAGCTGGTTAAAGTGGAGAGACACGATGTTTGAAGACCTCACTTGGAAAAAACTGTTGTACGAAGGCTACGGGAGGACTTTCTCCTTTCAACTAAACTGTGTATTAAACACACTACCAACAGTTGACAATCTGAGGAGGTGGGGTAACTCTGTGGTCGAACAACAATGCCCTCTATGCAACAGGCAAGCTACGCTCCGTCACATATTATCAGCATGTCCAACAGCCCTCCACCAGGGCAGATATACCTGGCGCCACGACAACGTACTGAAATGCATAGTAAAACTAGTAAACGAAACCATCCAAACTTATCAAAAGGCCACGGCATCAGCAGAAACGCAGAGTAATCAGAAGAGAATTGATTACATAACTTTCTGCAAGGCAGGAGAGAATCTCCCCAAACAGCCCCCCTCCCAACGCAAACGGCTAAATGACCAATTCGTAACTAGCTCAGCAGACTGGAAGGTCCTGGTGGACATGAAGGATGAGAAACTTGTTTTCCCCCACTTCATAGCACCTACAACCTGTCGTCCAGACATAGTGCTCTTCTCCAAAGAATTGAGAAGAGTTCTGTGGCTGGAACTCACGGTATGTAGTGAAGATCGCTTTGCACAATCACGCGAAATCAAAATCGAACGCTATCGTCACCTTCATAGCGCGTGTGTAAGGAATGGCTGGGATACGGAAAGTCACACAGCAGAGGTGGGAGCGAGAGGCGCCATATCCACCAGCTTGGATTCCTTCGCGAGATCCTTGCGCTGCACTAAGGAACAGCGCAGGCTCTTGCGGAGGAATTGTCGCCAAGCAGCGCTGAACTCAAGCTATGTCCTATGGCTAAGGCGAAGGGAGCGAACATGGCGCGACTGGCCGTTGTATTAAAACTGTTTGGTGAACCTGTTGTAGAGCACTTGGTGGGCGATCGGCCACCCAGCGAGGATAGTTGGACGTCCTTAAAATCAAGATTTGAACTCGCCATTCCGGCCTCTAAAGGGCCGGGGGTGGACGATCGCCAACCTTGCCAACCTCTCGTAGTCACTTGTTCTTGTCGAATCGTTATTTTCATAGCCTACTCGACATTCGCCCTACAAATTACCATACATCACAACGCAACTACCTGTACATGACACACCATACCATACGGACACAACCACACCCCAACTGTGCTGGGGGCCTATCTCTTCGAATTGCATTATATGAGTTTCTTTTTCCTTTTTTCTTTACCCGTTACTGTCTAAAAAGCAGTCGAAACGGTTTTTATCCACCATTTGATGGTGAGCATTTCCCTTCTTCTTCTTCTTCTTCTTCTTCTTCTTCTTCTTCTTCTTCTTCTTCTTCTTCTTCTTCTTCTTCTTCTTCTTCTTCTTCTTCTTCTTCTTCTTCTTCTTCTTCTTCTTCTTCTTCTTCTTCTTCTTCTTCTTCTTCTTCTTCTTCTTCTTCTTCTTCTTCTTCTTCTTCTTCTTCTTCTTCTTCTTCTTCTTCTTCTTCTTCTTCTTCTTCTTCTTCTTCTTCTTCTTCTTCTTCTTCTTCTTCTTCTTCTTCTTCTTCTTCTTCTTCTTCTTCTTCTTCTTCTTCTTCTTCTTCTTCTTCTTCTTCTTCTTCTTCTTCTTCTTCTTCTTCTTCTTCTTCTTCTTCTTCTTCTTCTTCTTCTTCTTCTTCTTCTTCTTCTTCTTCTTCTTCTTCTTCTTCTTCTTCTTCTTCTTCTTCTTCTTCTTCTTCTTCTTCTTCTTCTTCTTCTTCTTCTTCTTCTTCTTCTTCTTCTTCTTCTTCTTCTTCTTCTTCTTCTTCTTCTTCTTCTTCTTCTTCTTCTTCTTCTTCTTCTTTCAATTGCAACATGCATGACTCGCTAGAGACTGCTTTCCCTTAGCTTCGACTTTGCTCCTTTTATTGGTACATTATCACAAAGCATTTTTTTTCACTCCTCAGTAGTGCAGCACCGTGGGCGCCGCGTGCTCAGGCAAAGTGGCATGGAACCAGAATGCTGGATTTCCCCGTGCGTGCCCTTCGCTCCATGCACAGTACCTGACCCATGTGTAGAGTCTAGATAGATTGTCTGAGTTGTGTTGAATTGTCATTCAATTTCTTTTTATTCTCAAAAACAAATATCTCTACATTCTATCTCTGTGACTTAGAACCTCGCTTTAGGTCCGTATTTGACTATTTGAGCTTAGACACTGCTGGAAAAGCAGTGCACTAGTCTGACGTCATCATGTCGAATAGCGGAACTTTTTTTTAAATTCTTTTCCGGTTGAACCGGTATGCTCATAGAATTATCAGCTTCTGCGCGGCCTCATTTCTGCCTATCCTTCTGCACTTTGGCTGCCCTTCTTCACTTTTTTGGAATGCTTTTTCAAAGGGCAACTTCTTTAATTTTTGTAAGGAAGTGCAATTTTCACAGCAGCCATTTTCACAAATAATTGCTGTTGCCGGTTGAACCGGTATGCGTAATCACATTCTGCTTGTCTTTTATTCCTGCACTTGCTTTTCATTTTTACTGTCTCTTTGCCTTTGTACTTCTATTTTCAAAGCACCTTTTATTTCATTTTTCAAGGCACCGCAATTTCCAAAGCAGCCATTTACATAAATGGTTTCTACTTTTCTAAAGCACTGGCACATGGTATCTTTTAAACTGCAAATCTCGCCCTTGATTCATTCATCTTGGGGAAAGGAGGGGGGGGGGGGGACTCTCTCGTTTTCACGTGGACATTAAGATTGTTAGACTGTGCTGCCCTGGCTTGCATGTACGATTCTTTTGCGCACGACACACAGTGACCCGGTTCAGAGGGTGTGTGTACTGTACAGCATGGTGATTAGTGACCCGGTTGAGAGGGTGTGTGTACAGCATGGTGATTAGTGACCCGGTTGAGAGGGTGTGTGTACAGGATGGTGATTAGTGACCCGGTTGAGAGGGTGTGTGTACAGCATGGTGATTAGTGACCCGATTGAGAGGGTGTGTGTACAGCATGGTGATTAGTGACCTGGTTGAGAGGGTGTGTGTACAGCATGGTGATTAGTGACCCGATTGAGAGGGTGTGTGTACAGGATGGTGATTAGTGACCCGGTTGAGAGGGTGTGTGTACAGCATGGTGATTAGTGACCCGGTTGAGAGGGTGTGTGTACAGGATGGTGATTAGTGACCCGGTTGAGAGGGTGTGTGTACAGCATGGTGATTAGTGACCCGGTTGAGAGGGTGTGTGTACAACATGGTGATTAGTGACCTGGTTGAGAAGGTGTGTGTACAGCATGGTGATTAGTGACCCGGTTGAGAGGGTGTGTGTACAGCATGGTGATTCGTGACCCGGTTGAGAGGGTGTGTGTACAGCATGGTGATTAGTGACCCGGCTGAGAAGGTGTGTGTACAGCATGGTGATTAGTGACCCGGCTGAGAGGGTGTGTGTACAGGATGGTGATTAGTGACCTGGTTGAGAGGGTGTGTGTACAGCATGGTGATTAGTGACCCGGTTGAGAGGGTGTGTGTACAGCATGGTGATTAGTGACCCGGTTGAGAAGGTGTGTGTACAGCATGGTGATTAGTGACCCGGTTGAGAGGGTGTGTGTACAGCATGGTGATTAGTGACCCGGTTGAGAGGGTGTGTGTACAGCATGGTGATTAGTGACCCGGTTGAGAAGGTGTGTGTACAGCATGGTGATTAGTGACCCGGCTGAGAGGGTGTGTGTACAGGATGGTGATTAGTGACCCGGTTGAGAGGGTGTGTGTACAGCATGGTGATTAGTGACCCGGTTGAGAGGGTGTGTGTACAGCATGGTGATTAGTGACCCGGTTGAGAGGGTGTGTGTACAGCATGGTGATTAGTGACCCGGTTGAGAGGGTGTGTGTACAGCATGGTGATTAGTGACCCGGGTGACAGGGTGTGTGTACAGCATGGTGATTAGTGACCCGGTTGAGAAGGTGTGTGTACAGCATGGTGATTAGTGACCCGGTTGAGAAGGTGTGTGTACAGCATGGTGATTAGTGACCTGGTTGAGAGGGTGTGTGTACAGCATGGTGATTAGTGACCCGGTTGAGAGGGTGTGTGTACAGCATTGTGATTAGTGACCTGGTTGAGAGGGTGTGTGTACAGCATGGTGATTAGTGACCCGGTTGAGAGGGTGTGTGTACAGCATAGTGATTAGTGACCTGGTTGAGAGGGTGTGTGTACAGCATGGTGATTAGTGACCCGGTTGAGAGGGTGTGTGTACAGCATGGTGATTAGTGACCTGGTTGAGAGGGTGTGTGTACAGCATGGTGATTAGTGACCTGGTTGAGAGGGTGTGTGTACAGCATGGTGATTAGTGACCCGGTTGAGAGGGTGTGTGTACAGCATGGTGATTAGTGACCCGGTTGAGAGGGTGTGTGTACAGCATGGTGATTAGTGACCCGGTTGAGAGGATGTGTGTACAGCATGGTGATTAGTGACCCGGTTGAGAGGGTGTGTGTACAGGATGGTGATTAGTGACCCGGTTGAGAGGGTGTGTGTACAGCATGGTGATTAGTGACCTGGTTGAGAGGGTGTGTGTACAGCATGGTGATTACTAGTGACCTGGTTGAGAGGGTGTGTGTACAGCATGGTGATTAGTGACCCGGTTGAGAGGGTGTGTGTACAGGATGGTGATTAGTGACCCGGTTGAGAGGGTGTGTGTACAGCATGGTGATTAGTGACCCTGTTGAGAGGGTGTGTGTACAGCATGGTGATTAGTGACCCGGTTGAGAGGATGTGTGTACAGCATAGTGATTAGTGACCCGGTTGAGAGGGTGTGTGTACAGCATGGTGATTAGTGACCCGGTTGAGAGGGTGTGTGTATAACATGGTGATTAGTGACCTGGTTGAGAAGGTGTGTGTACAGCATGGTGATTAGTGACCCGGTTGAGAGGGTGTGTGTACAGCATGGTGATTCGTGACCCGGTTGAGAGGGTGTGTGTACAGCATGGTGATTAGTGACCCGGTTGAGAAGGTGTGTGTACAGCATGGTGATTAGTGACCCGGCTGAGAGGGTGTGTGTACAGGATGGTGATTAGTGACCTGGTTGAGAGGGTGTGTGTACAGCATGGTGATTAGTGACCCGGTTGAGAGGGTGTGTGTACAGCATGGTGATTAGTGACCCGGTTGAGAAGGTGTGTGTACAGCATGGTGATTAGTGACCCGGTTGAGAGGGTGTGTGTACAGCATGGTGATTAGTGACCCGGTTGAGAGGGTGTGTGTACAGCATGGTGATTAGTGACCCGGTTGAGAAGGTGTGTGTACAGGATGGTGATTAGTGACCCGGTTGAGAGGGTGTGTGTACAGCATGGTGATTAGTGACCCGGCTGAGAGGGTGTGTGTACAGGATGGTGATTAGTGACCCGGTTGAGAGGGTGTGTGTACAGCATGGTGATTAGTGACCCGGTTGAGAGGGTGTGTGTACAGCATGGTGATTAGTGACCCGGTTGAGAGGGTGTGTGTACAGCATGGTGATTAGTGACCTGGTTGAGAGGGTGTGTGTACAGCATGGTGATTAGTGACCCGGGTGACAGGGTGTGTGTACAGCATGGTGATTAGTGACCCGGTTGAGAAGGTGTGTGTACAGCATGGTGATTAGTGACCCGGTTGAGAAGGTGTGTGTACAGCATGGTGATTAGTGACCTGGTTGAGAGGGTGTGTGTACAGCATGGTGATTAGTGACCTGGTTGAGAGGGTGTGTGTACAGCATTGTGATTAGTGACCTGGTTGAGAGGGTGTGTGTACAGCATGGTGATTAGTGACCCGGTTGAGAGGGTGCGTGTACAGCATAGTGATTAGTGACCTGGTTGAGAGGGTGTGTGTACAGCATGGTGATTAGTGACCCGGTTGAGAGGGTGTATGTACAGCATTGTGATTAGTGACCTGGTTGAGAGGGTGTGTGTACAGCATGGTGATTAGTGACCAGGTTGAGAGGGTGTGTGTACAGCATAGTGATTAGTGACCTGGTTGAGAGGGTGTGTGTACAGCATGGTGATTAGTGACCCGGTTGAGAGGGTGTGTGTACAGCATGGTGATTAGTGACCTGGTTGAGAGGGTGTGTGTACAGCATGGTGATTAGTGACCTGGTTGAGAGGGTGTGTGTACAGCATGGTGATTAGTGACCCGGTTGAGAGGGTGTGTGTACAGCATGGTGATTAGTGACCCGGTTGAGAGGGTGTGTGTACAGCATGGTGATTAGTGACCCGGTTGAGAGGATGTGTGTACAGCATGGTGATTAGTGACCCGGTTGAGAGGGTGTGTGTACAGGATGGTGATTAGTGACCCGGTTGAGAGGGTGTGTGTACAGCATGGTGATTAGTGACCTGGTTGAGAGGGTGTGTGTACAGCATGGTGATTACTAGTGACCTGGTTGAGAGGGTGTGTGTACAGCATGGTGATTAGTGACCCGGTTGAGAGGGTGTGTGTACAGGATGGTGATTAGTGACCCGGTTGAGAGGGTGTGTGTACAGCATGGTGATTAGTGACCCTGTTGAGAGGGTGTGTGTACAGCATAGTGATTAGTGACCCGGTTGAGAGGGTGTGTGTACAGCATGGTGATTAGTGACCCGGTTGAGAAGGTGTGTGTACAGCATGGTGATTAGTGACCCGGCTGAGAGGGTGTGTGTACAGGATGGTGATTAGTGACCCGGTTGAGAGGGTGGGTGTAGAGCATGGTGATTAGTGACCCGGTTGAGAGGGTGTGTGTACAGGATGGTGATTAGTGACCTGGTTGAGAGGGTGTGTGTACAGCATGGTGATTAGTGACCCGGTTGAGAGGGTGTGTGTACAGCATGGTGATTAGTGACCTGGTTGAGAGGGTGTGTGTACAGCATGGTGATTTGTGACCCGGTTGAGAGGGTGTGTGTACAGCATGGTGATTAGTGACCCGGTTGAGAGGGTGTGTGTACAGCATGGTGATTTGTGACCCGGTTGAGAAGGTGTGTGTACAGCATGGTGATTAGTGACCCGGTTGTAGGCCTTGACGGATTATGCTAATATTTTCGTGAAATTATGCTTTTCGCATTGCGGAAAAAATTGCAGAATTATGCTATTTTTATGCTAAAAGTTATCATATTATGCCGCATTAATGCAATATGCTCACATTATGCTGCTAATGCATAATGGTTCTGTGCAAAATAACAGGGGAATTTTTTTGTAGAGGGCGCTGTACTGTAGTAGCAAAAGTTCAACGGGGTCAACGCACCGTCCGACCTAGCTACGACCATCACTGATTGTAGTGGACTGGACATGTTATCAAGGCCCAGACAAGGGAATCGTAAACCTACAACTTCCGAGTGCATCTACTTCTACTTGTACTTGTAGAACATGTACAACTGTATGGAATTTGATTCGAACAGGCGGATTATTACAATTTTATGCGATTCGTATGCAATTTGCCTCGAATTATGCGATTATTCGATTTTGGAAGGAATTATGCGAAAAATTATGCTAGCATAATCCGTCAAGGCCTACCCGGTTGAGAGGGTGTGTGTACAGGATGGTGATTAGTGACCCGGTTGAGAGGGTGTGTGTACAGCATGGTGATTAGTGACCTGGTTGAGAGTGTAGTGACCCGGTTGAGAGGGTGTGTGTACAGCATGGTGATTAGTGACCCGGTTGAGAGGGTGTGTGTACAGCATGGTGATTAGTGACCTGGTTGAGAGGGTGTGTGTACAGCATGGTGATTAGTGACCCGGTTGAGAGGGTGTGTGTACAGCATGGTGATTAGTGACCCGGTTGAGAGGATGTGTGTACAGCATGGTGATTAGTGACCTGGTTGAGAGGGTGTGTGTACAGCATGGTGATTAGTGACCCGGTTGAGAGGGTGTGTGTACAGCATGGTGATTAGTGACCCGGTTGAGAGGGTGTGTGTGTACAGCATGGTGATTAGTGACCTGGTTGAGAGGGTGTGTGTACAGCATGGTGATTAGTGACCCGGTTGAGAGGGTGTGTGTACAGCATGGTGATTAGTGACCCGGTTGAGAGGGTGTGTGTACAGCATGGTGATTAGTGACCCGGTTGAGAGGGTGTGTGTACAGCATGGTGATTAGTGACCCGGTTGAGAGGGTGTGTGTACAGCATGGTGATTAGTGACCCGGTTGGGAGGGTGTGTGTACAGCATGGTGATTAGTGACCCGGTTGAGAGGGTGTGTGCACAGCATGGTGATTAGTGACCCGGTTGAGAGGGTGTGTGTACAGCATGGTGATTAGCAGGGAGCCCTACGCATACGCGAATGACTGTTACATGTTGGGACATTCTTCCAAAACATGACGTGACAGAATTCGTAAAAAAAGACAACTTTTGTCACAAGCGGCTAGCCTGTCGCAAGCGCGAGACTCAGCAAAATGAGTCTCGCGAGCGCTTCAGGCTAGCCGCGCTTGCGACAAAAGTTGTCTTTTTTTTACGAAATCTGTGACGTCATGTTTTGGAAGAATGTCCCAACAGTCATTCGCATACATCTACGTTGAGTTGAGTCGGTACTACAAGTACAAGTCAATACAAGAGTAGCCTACAAAGTCATACTCATAGTACTGTCGTGGACATGGAAATCCGGTCGCTCGTCTAGCGGCCCCAGGGCGCTGGCCATGCAGCCGTTGGTAAGCATGCATTATGCACTGCTGGTCCCATCAGATCAACAATCATGATTGGGCACTGCATGCAGCGTTCTGAGGCGCCGCCCCCAGTCAATCGACTGGATTCCGCGACAGTTCTGCAGTGCAGATGTGCTTGTGCTGGCATGCACATTAGTGTACAATTCATGCACAGATGCACTCACTGACTCGGCTGGGGGTGGGATCGGTCAAGGAAGACGCGGTCCCTGCCGGCATGCCATGCCATGCCACGCCATTTCAAGTCCAGGATGACTCTACATCGACTGCCGCGCCGGGCTGGAGCCAGTTACCCGGGTAGTCCATCAAAATCGAAAGTGGTGATGCATATATGCACTGAATTATTAGTTATACTTATAATATAAGCCAGTGCACGCATGCAGGGTGCATGCAGTAGATCTACTCAACACTACAAGTACAACAGTAGATCTACCGGTAACCATGGTAACGGAAAACATCTACAAACGCAAAGTACCAGTATACAATACTACTGTGCTGAGAAAAAATCTGAGTTTTCGGTTTTTACTAATGACTTGGTGCCCATTGCCGGCATTACTCTCGACCTCCTCATCAGCCCACCACAGTTGCTGGAAGTTGAACCCTTTCTACAAATTGATTCCACGGCTCTCTCCCAATGGTAGAGATCGACGGAATTGAAGCAGGGCGGCGCTTGAAGAGACATCATGACGCCCTTCTAGAGGACATGAATCCTATCGAGGTGATGGACCAATTGATGACTCCAGACCTTCTGAAAGACGAAGTCGTGCAAAACGTCAGTGCAGCGACGAAAGAACACGGTCAGATCGAGGGGTCGAGGAGGCTTCTCGAATACTTGCGCCCGCTCGTCAGAAACTAACCGAGAGCGCTGGACAAAATCATCGCGGCGCTCCGAAGGGCAAGCGCAGAGCACTTGGCAGACCTGATGGCGCAGCCTCTCTCCCCGATCAGCCAAAGCAATGTTAGTATTGTTACCACTTACACTGGTGAGGACTGGGGGTATGAGCAAGAGGAGACAGTGAGTCAATGTTGCTACTACATGTACCCCGCCCTCCCGGCAAGTTAAAGTAGGAGAACAGCTATCAACGAAGGCGTTACCGCCTGTTTGTGCTGTTACTATAATATAAAATTCAACAGCCACAGCAACAACAACTTTTTTAGATTCCCAACCCAAATACTAGAAGACCAGCATGCAAGAGGCTGATTTATGATGTTGCATTTGATTGCATGGTTTGTGGGGAAACAGGCTAGCATGAAGAGTCATGACTGAGCCAGACTGGAAATCGCTGGGAAATCCGGAATCATGGGACTGACCCGAATAGGCGGTACAAATTATTTGGGCAGAGGCGTGAAGATGGAATTTTACTTTTCGGGTGTTATGACTCGAATGAGGAACATGATAGTAGAAAGTATTAGGCGGGTACCAACTCACTGACGTCATCGATGACGTCATAGTGATTTAACCCTAAAAACCGGGGCGTTTTAACCCTAATTTTTTCCGATTTACGGCAAATTTTTGCGATTTACGGTAAATTTTTGCGATTTAACCTAAAATCGGAGCGTTTTACACATGACGTCATCGATGACGTAATGCGATTTAACCCTAAAAACCTGGGCGTTTTAACCCTAAATTGTGCGATTTAACCCTAAATCTGTACGTTTAACCCTAAAAATCGGGGCATATTAACCCTAATAATCCCTGTAACCCTAACCCTATCACCATGACGATAACCCTAACCCTAGGGCTATCACCATGGCGATAACCCTAATATTCCTGACGATGATAACCCTAACCCTATCAACATGACGATAACCTTAACCCTAGGGCTATCACCATGACGATAACCCTAATATTCCTGATAACCCTAACCCTAGGGCTATCACCATGACGATAACCCTAATATTCCGGATGATGATAACCCTAATAATCCTGGTAACCCTATCACCATGACGATAACCCTAACCCTAGGGCTATCACCATGGCGATAACCCTAATATTTCTGATAACACCTAACCCTATCACCATGGCCATAACCCTAATAATCCTGATAACCATAACCCTAATATTCTCGATAACCCTATCACCATGGCGATAACCCTAATATTTCTGGTGATGATAACCCTAATATTTCGAGAGACGATAACCCTAGTAACCCTATCACCATGACAATCCTATTACCATGCCAACTCTACTCTTTTTATGTGTGCAGGTACTACAGATCACAACGGCAACAACAACACTCAGCAAACCCTAATAATCATCTTATATGTGTACAAGTCCTATATGCCCTAGATCTAGTTGTTACGTGCACAGATCCTATCGTTATTCTTACATGTATGTGTGTGTACAGGTTCTATATACCCTATTAGCAAATCTTGTTGTTATGTGTACAGATCCTATCGTTTTGCTAACACAATCACCATCGCAACCCCCTTCAACACTTTGATGACGACCGTAATAACCCAATCACCATCACATACGTGTCTACAGGTACTGGAGAGTCGGTGGAAAAAAAATCCTCCCCCCGATTTACCTAACAGCAAGACTTAGTAAACTATTTTACTTACCTTGCACGAATTTATACAACAATTCAATCGGGGGGAGGATCATGCTCATCACCAGGTAAGATGCACATGTGCATTCACACGCGCAGATGTATGACGAAAGTGTTGTAGCTGCAAACGACGAAAAATTACGAACAAATAAATCAAACGCTGAAAAATTACGAAAAAATAGATATGTCTATATATGGAATCAGACTACGAGCAAGAATTGTGTACGATCCTAATCGGATAGACATGCAATGGCCGACGATCACATACCTTGTACGAAGCAATGCTGCAAGGAGATGAAGAGGGATGTCCGTCTCTTGTCCGACTAAACGACTAGGCGAAAATAATTCCAGGACTACATGAAAAAAGGAACACTGTCACTACGAAATGATTTGAGGAAATGAAGATTGCTTCCATATACGTGCACACCACTTGCTCCGACGAGTTTGAAATTTTCAAGTTCGTACGCATCAAACCGCAAAGCCAGGCAAAACGGGAGTCGCGTACCGGATACGCATCAAAAGCTCGCCCGAGCCCTCGCGTACGCCGGTCAAAAGGTCAAGAGGAGTGCGTCGTACGCGTCCACACTATCTGCATAAGGGAGTAATAAAAAACTTCATTTTACTCCTCGCTATGCTCGGAGTACGCCACGACAAGTTTGGACGCGTTCAAACAGAACGCGGACGAAGTACTCTAGATGCTGCTCCTTTTACTTGCTCATAATTTATTTTCCTTCGATGAAGAAAGGTGAAAGTAAGTTTGTTTAGTTGAAAGTACATTTAGCTACAAGATGTCCCAACCAAGCCGAGTGATGCGAATGTTCGAGTTCGAGCTCGAGCATAATGCGAGAATGCTCAGGAACTACGTCTGCAATCTTGGTGCTGGAGAGTACCAGGATGCTAGCGTTTTGTTGCAGCTGATGGACAGGAGCCTCAGTGAGCTGCTTCGCGATGACGTCCTCGAGTTTGGGAGATACAAAGTAGCTATTGTCCTTCAACTGCGTTTGTTGAAGCAGGATGGTGTCACCGGTGACAAGGTGTTCATCAGCTTCTTCGTGCGCACGCGAACCACCATCATCCTGAATGATGATGATGTTCGTTACAAATTGGATAGTGCTGCAGCAGAGATCGATGCTCAAATCGATGAGTTTGTAAGGAATGGATCGGGGTGGATCGTGGATCACGTCGAAGCCGTATATCTGGAATTGTCGAAATTTGAGCCGATGGGAGGTGGAACGTTCATCCAACTCCCCCAGCACATCAAGGCTAAGACAGCCTGCCTCAACGTCATCAACAACGACGATCGGTGTTTGCAGTGGGCTCTGCTGGCTGCAAAACATCACGAAGATGTTGGTCCAAACAACACTCGAGTATCGAAGTACGTTCCATACGTCGACGAGCTGAACTTTGCCGGTGTAGAGTTTCCAGCTAGTATGTGTGCCATCACGACGTTGGAGCAGAACAATGTCGATCTCGCCGTCAACGTTTTCGGCATATCGGATGATGGGAAGACTGTCGTTCCGCTACGTCTGACCAGAAAAGGCGATCCTCAGGAAGCCATCAATCTGCTCCTGTTTTCTGGTCAAACTGAGGACGAACGTAACGTGCAGCACTGGGTGTTCATCAAGAACATGAGTCGGCTGGTAGCCAACAAAAGCCGTCGTGGGCGGAAGGTGTGCTACCGATGTCTGAACGTGTTGAGCACTCAGACGGCTCTGGAGAGCCACCAGCTGCATTGTAAAGACCATCTCATCGCACGGGCGGTGATGCCGCAGAAGGGTGAAAAGCTGCGTTTCACACAGTACGAGAAGCAGCTTCGTGCACCGTATGTGATTTATGCTGATTTCGAGAGCATCATCACACCTCATGCTGAACCTAAAAGCATTGGGGGGAAGACGAAGCAGCACTCGGAGCACATACCCTGTTCTGCCGCATACATCGTCGTGCGCAGTGATGGCACCGTGACGGATACGTTCCAGCATACGGGTGAAGATTCAGTAGAGCAGTTCCTGACCTCCCTGGAACTGCTAGAAGTCTCCATTCGTGAAGACTTGGAGAATCGTCACCCTATGAACCTGACGCCTGATGAGGAGGCTGGTTTTCTCAGCGCCAGGGATTGCTGGATATGTAAACGTCGTCTCGGAGGGGATCGTGTGCGTGACCACGATCACATGACGGGTGCGTTTCGCGGAGCAGCGCACAACTCCTGTAATCTTCAGCTGCGCATCGTACCCGGCAAGGTGAACATCCCGGTGGTGTTCCACAATCTCAAGGGGTACGACGCGCATCACATCGTCAGTCATCTCGGTAAAACGAAGATTGACGAAGTGACGTACCAAGATGCTGGAGACAAGGAGCACACGGAGCAGCGCGGCTCCATCAACATCGTTCCGTCCAACACGGAAAAGTATATCGCTATGATGTGGCGGCAGTTCGTGTTCATCGACTCGTACGCTTTTCTCAGCACTTCGCTGGATAAGCTTGCGAAGGCAACACCTGGAGAAGCGTTCGTCCGCATGCGTGATCTGCATGGGGGAGATCCCGAGAAGACGGATCTTCTGCTTCGGAAAGGTGTATACCCGTACGAGTACATGGACTCGTTCAGCCGCTTCGACGAGGAGAGTCTCCCCCCACGGGAGAAGTTCTACTCGTCGCTGTCCGAGGCACACATCACCGAAGACGAGTACCGTCACGCGCAAACCGTCTGGAACAGGTTTGATTGTGTCACTCTGCGTGATTATCATGATCTTTACCTGAAGACGGACGTGTACTTGCTGGCGGATGTATTTGAGAACTTCCGCACCACCGCCATCGCCACGTACTCGCTAGATCCGGCCAACTACTACACGCTGCCCGGGTTTGCGTGGAGTGCGCTGCTCAAGGTGTCCGACGTCAGTCTGGACCTGCTGTCTGACGTGACGATGCACACCTTCATCGAGCACGGCATCCGCGGTGGAATCAGCATGAGTGTGCAGAGGTACGCCGAGGCTAACAACGATCTTATCCCAGACGGGTACGATCCCTCGAAGCCTATGACGTATCTGCAGTACGTCGATGCAAATAATCTGTACGGCTGGGCCATGCAGCAGCCCCTGCCCATCGGCGACTTCAAGTTCGTGGAGGACATCAGCGATGATCTCGTGGACGACATCGTCATGACGCACCCCCACGATTCACCCGTGGGATACATCGTGGAGTGTGATCTCACAATTCCCGATGGTGTGCACGATGCGCTAAACGAGTATCCTCCTTGCCCCGAGAATATGTGCGTGACGGACGACATGCTGTCGCCGCATCAGCAGCAGCTGGCGCAACAGCTCGGCTTGGGCAAGCAGAAGGAGAAGAAGCTGATGCTCACTCTGCTGCCAAAAACCCGCTACGTGTGCCACTACGTAAATCTGCAGGCGTACGTGGCGCTTGGCGTGGAAGTGAGTGAAGTGCATCGCGTCCTCCAGTTCACGCAGCGTCCGTGGATGCGCTCGTACATCCAGCTGAACACCGATCTGCGTACGAATGCTGCATCGGAGTTTGAGAAAGATTTCTACAAACTCATGAACAATGCAGTGTTTGGCAAGACGATGGAGAACGTCCGTCGCCGCTTGAACCTGAAGCTTGTCCGCTCGGAAGAAGAGGTGGACAGGCTGCGGCGCGCCATCGTCAAGCCAACGTACAAGCGCAGTATCGTGTACGACAACGACCTGGTGGCGGTGGAGTTCTTCAAGTGTAAAGTTCACTTGAACAAACCTATCTACGTGGGTTTCTCCATCCTAGAGTTGTCGAAGGTGCTGATGTACAGCTTCTTCTACGACACTCTGAAGCCACGCTATGGTCAGAACGTACGGCTGTGTTACACGGACACCGACTCGTTCATCCTGCAGTACGCCACGACCGACCTGTATGCGGACATGAGTGACATGATGGGTCAGTACGATACGTCCAACTATCCGACTGACCATCCTCTGCACTCCCTCGCAAACAAGAAAGTCGTCGGCAAGTTCAAGGATGAGCTGGGTGGACGCATCATGAGCGAGTTCGTGGGGCTTCGCTCAAAGATGTACGCGTACACCGGCGAAGAGTCAGCAAAGCGTGCAAAGGGCGTGAAGAAGTCCGTCGTGAACGATACTCTGCAGTTCTCGACGTACAAGGACTGCCTTCTACGCGATCAGCAGAGCATCGAGAGAGAGATGAATGTGCTGCGCAGCCGGAATCACCACATCTATGGTGAGACCATCCGCAAAGTGGCGCTATCACCGTTCGATAGCAAGAGGTACATCCTCGACGACGGTGTGAGCACGCTTGCGTATGGACATTACAAGATACCGGCATAAAACATCATAGCGTAGCGGCAGACCATTCGCTCACTTCATGAAATACATAGTTTTCTCATAATATCTTATTCTCACAATATTTTATTCTTACGCAATCGATTATGATTTTCCGATTTTCTTAGCCATTCATCAAATTTGGCCGGATAGCCTTTGAAAGATACTAGAGATGTATTGCGCTTCGTTTTAATCACTTTGTTCAGTCTCAGTCCGGTTTCTTTAGCTCGTTGCAATTCATTTTCATAGAAACCGCCTGTAAGTTCCTCACCTTTTAGATCTTCCAACTGATACGTAACCGGATCTGTGAATAGAACCTTCCTGATCTGAAACACTTACTCACTCCAATTTGGCGTGTAACCTTTTTCAAAGTGCCCTTTCTGTTTCGAGATACGAACCTTCGTTCCTGTGTGATACTGGGGGGGGGGGGGGGGGTTGATCTGTCTGTCGCGTTGCGCTGCGAATGTTTTTTCCATGAGCAGCTTCGCTCGGGGTTTGCGAGATGACTCTGTGCTTGGTAGTATTGTAGCTGTGCAGTAGACTGGGTAACACGTCGACGCATTTGTACGTTCCGGTTTCCGTAAAGTGTTTCCACATCCTGCTCTTCAGGGTACGGTTGAAGCGCTCGATAACGACGGCCTTCCCCTCGTTGTTAGTGCTGTAAATGTCGATGTCATTTTCACCTCTCCACGCGTTCATAGGTGAGTTGTCCGATTTTATTCAGGTTCGGGTGGAAGTACATGGCTTTATCGTAGTTACCACCTTCAAATTTATGCACGAGCTCCGAAAGTCCGCACGAGGCTGACATGATGACGAGAGCATGAAAAATTGCATGCAACCTTAACCCTGTTGACGAGCATAATGATGCATGACGAAAGCAAGCGGAGTCTTTTTATACCGACTCCTACGGCCAATGAACACTCGTCGGCTCTGCATTATAGACGGATGCAGACGGTGCATCGACGCCATTTCCCGAACATCATGGACCTGTGTGATCAATTCGATGCGCTCATCAATTACGTTCGACAGCCAAAGGGCTCTCCGGCACGTGATGATGGTTGCAATCACGTGACCGAGGCAGTGATAGATGGACACTACGTGTGCACGTCGTGTGCGCACGTGATCGATCAGCACGTCTACGCACCGGAGCATGATTTTCAAAAGCGGTGCATGCCAGAAAAAAGATGCTATCAATCTCGACAGCGCCTTCTAGGCGTCGACAGGCATCTGATTAGTTTTCTGAAGAAAACAAACATTGGTGACTTTCTCTCAGCTCACTTCAACCTTCATCCCCTGCAAGAAACGTTACATTCTCTGAAGAAATCCTGTTTGTACAAAAGTCTCAATTATGCTATTGCACTATCGTGTCTCCTATTCGATTGCAATTATATCGTTCAGAAGCGTTTACGCGCCTTCCTTCCACGCAGCAACGTTTCCTGGCTACGGTTTGCGCGAATGTTCAAACCCTTGCCGGTGAGATTTTCTCTCCTTTGGTGTCTTCATTTCATGGAGAGCTCGCGCCAGCTCACACCGCAACACGCGACGACCGCTCGTAGAAATCTACAAAACCTGAGCGACGGTGATGCTAAAATTCTAATCTCTATCGTCGGTGCCTATTGCTGGGAGACGTACCCTCTATCCCATCTGATCGACAACTTTCACTCACAGCATCAAGACTTGCAGTGTATCCTATACGACTATGCGAAAATCGCATGCGATCGACAGCCATCGGCACGACAGAGGCGCGTTCGAGCGTGCCGGAGGCACGTCCGGGCAGCCGGGCAGCCGGGAGCCAAGCCGCCAGCAGCCGGACGAGGTATATTATGTATCAGATTGCGACGACCAGGAGGCTCTAAGTAGAGAGGTTCTGCACAACGAAAGTTCGAACGAAGTTTCGCGACAGGCCTTGCGAAAGTGTGTACGAATTTTCGCACGAACTTTGTGTTCTGCACATTTTCGTAGTTTGCACGCGCCAAGTGCACGTACGACATGACCCAATCTCACGAAACTTCCTACGAAAGTTCATTTCGCGTTCCCTGCAAGTTTCGCGTCCAAAGTTGCGAAAGTTCGTGCGAAGTTTCTCACTTCGTGACGTAGAGCGAAAGTTCGTACACATTTTCGTTTTGCAGAACCTCTCTATTAGTGGCTGCAAATGACCGATATCCGTCACTTGCAGCTCTGCATCAGAGACCTGTAGCTGGCCTGAAGAGTTGTAAAATTACTCCTTCGTAGCCGGGCGAGTCAGAGCGCGAGCGAGGGCGATTCACGGCTTGGTCAAAAAACTGTCGGCCTGGAACGTAAACGTCGATCTGCCGACACAGTTCACCTGGTTCACACGCCTGACCTGGCATGCTGCCTTGCGTGAAAGGAACATTTTTCCGAAAGCAAGCTTCTTCTCCAAAATTCGAAATTTCCTTCCAAAAATGCCGTCGTCCTTGACCTCGAAGCTGAATGTTGTTAGGATAGAAAATTAGCGAAGATGTAGCCAACCCATTCTGGCAAGCCGTGTGCCCTCTGGATATGCAGTTGTTCGCCATGGTCAACAATCTTCTCCTTCGTTCGTACTTTCACTTTCCTGACCACGAATACAAGCGGTACCCATGCTCAGGTTAGTGTTTATTTGTCTGTCTACGCACATACATGTATTACAATGTACTGTTCGTGCTGCAGGCACTGGCCGATCATGGAAATAGAGGAAGCAGCCAGCTTTCTTTGAATTCTCGTGCTTTCAACAAAAATATGTACACACTTTCCTTGGCTCCTCTTTCCCACCGCCACCATGCATGCACAATCGAGCTTGCTTTAATGCCCTGCAGTGCAGAATGCTCCCACCACCGCAACTACCACCGCCGCCACCACTACCAGGAGCAGCAGCAGCACCACCACCACCACCACCACCACCACCACCACCACCACCACCACCACCACCACCACCACCACCACCACCACCACCACCACCACCACCACCACCACCACCACCACCACCACCACCACCACCACCACCACTGTGACCACCGCCACCACCACCACCACCACACCACCACCACCACCACCACCACCACCACCACCACACCACCACCACTACCATCACCGTGACCATCACTATAAGCATTACAAGCACAAGCACTACAAGCACGGCACGTCTGCAAGAGAAAATAATAGTACGCCAGTGCTGTAATGCCCTGCAGTGCAGTATGCTCCCGCCACCACCACCACCACCACCACCACCACTATGGAAGCATTGTCACGCACTGTACATCGATCCACAAGAGAAAATATGCCAGTGACTTACTAGCACCTCCATGCTGCATGCGGACCTGGACACAGCACTGTTCCCTCTGCAGGAAAGAGGGCGGGGTGTATTTCATTGTCCCTGCTTGAAGTAATAATGACTACATGACAAGATGTCCAGCTAACTTTGCCAGTAACGAACGACCCTTGATCGGGCATGAGAAAAGTGTTGCTATTTGGGAGTTGGCGTCATTCACGGGGTTGAAAATATACGGCTATATTGTTACTAGGTCTGAAGATAGTCTCACTATCCGTGGGTTGTTATACCCGTGGTTGACTGCAGATACGTTTGGATTATTCTATGAGTATGTGAAGGGTATACGTTAAATATTTTCCCGAGGATATAGCACGAGGAAATTATGGGGAATGCAGTACATGTATAGAATGGTGCAATCCATTTCTCCCAGGGCACTTTCCCAAGACTCCTTCCAATATTCACTCTTGGCGCGACCCATGTGAACTGAGCGGGGTGTATCGTTGAATACACCCCTCTCAGAACGTCTACTGATTGGCTGAAATCGCCCAAATCATACCGTGCCATGGATCAATGCATGTCAGGGAGTCGTAGCACCCAAGGAAACAACACGAGATCATGATACCCAAAATGATGTACTGTAAAATCGGAAATTTTCAGTGGTGTTTTATTTTTGGTAACTTCGGTGCCGACAATTTTTACCGAAAAAATGCACCGAAATTTTTCGGTACTACTAGCACCCTTACCTGGAAAGCGGGTATTACCGAAAATTTCCCTCCACCGAAACACCGATTTTGGAGAATTCCGAAAATATTACACCATCAAAAATGTCTGCTTTTACAGTACACAGATTGGATCCATGGAGATTCTACATGATCCGTGGTTTATGCAACTCGGGATCGCGGACTTGACCCACTGGCCCCAAGCATGGGTCAGTCAAGCGATGCTATATGCGAGCATGTATGTATCGCACTTGCCCCTAAGGCAGTAAGGGCAACTGTCACTGGCAGCCCGGGGTTGAACCCACATTATTAATTTTTGAAATTTTCTAGGGTGACACGAAAAGCTTCACGCACTGGGTGGTCACTCTCTATTCATGTATACCACTCTGCCAATAGTGCATAGAGCTCTCTTTTGAGCTGCCCAGCTGGCCTTCGTTATGATTTAGGCTGAAAGTCTACCGTGCCGTCTCCCTTATTATTATTTATGCTATGACTCCATAATGCATATTATCAAGAGTACATAACCCCCCAGAGTGTGCAACGCCGATCCAGCTCTGCATAGGGTCTTGGTCGAGCGGAATCGGATCTTCTGATGTCATGCGTACACTCCACACCAGCTCAAGGCCGGTCTCGAGGCAGGGCACCATTGTTTTTGATCCAAGAGTACCCGCGACTCCCCGGGTTCGCCTCAGATGTGTACGGTATTATGACGCAAAGATCCGATTCCGCTCGACCAAGACCCTATACCTGTATACAGAGCTGGATCAGGCGTTGCACACTCTGGGGGGGGGGGGGTTATGTACTCTTGATATTAGGTACAGAAGAAAAAATCCCGGGGCTCCGTTGATGAAATTCTGTTTTGTCCAGTGGGCATTTTTGATTATTGTGAATGGCGTGTAGTGCCATAGTACAGTTCCTTTTGCTACGTAACGTTTGCACAAGTCACGTTTCAGCAATTGAACTAGGAAGATCTATGTCTCTGATCTTGTCATTTGGCCCGGCTGGTACTGTGCATTAACAACCATTGTCAGGCACCCTCGAAAGACCAACAGCGATGAGTTCATGACCCAAGCATTATTTGGGCCGTTAAATTGACTAAACGGGAGTGTAGCAAGCTTTGATCGGCGTACTTCCTTCCGTACGTAGTGAAATGTTGTCCGAGCTGAATAGATTCTATCTCCTGCGGTTTAGTACAATAGTTCCACACCTAATACTGTAGATTCGACGTCTCCAAGAAAAATCTCCATGGAGACTGGAAACTATAGCAGATCATAAATGACGCAGCAGCTCAGCTGATTCCCTAGCTCGTGTCTAGGTTCATGTACTTTGGTCAATGTGTTGTGGCAGACTCCATGTGCAAAGCTGCATACTCTTGGGGTTATTGATTCTTGCTTATAATTCATGCATAGATATGAACATCATAATAATTGAATGTTGGCAAGACCCAACAAGGTGTCCCTTAGATCAGATCTTCACAAAATGCACATACTGTAAGACATGTATATATAACGAGGAAGCAAATCTAACGTTTTAACGGATGACATTTCTTCGTTATAATAGATCCATTGAGGCCGTACTGCTTCGTATATGCTGTGTGTGTATATGGCAGAATACTGCAAGATTGTTAACATATCTTCTCGTTAACCTATGAATTTTGGACAATCGTTAAATGTGCGACTCGTTATAATAACATGTCTTACAGTACATCTTGAAAAGCCGTATTTTGGTTTCACATACACGTCTCATTTCTATCACAGAGATCAGCAGCCATGGGCCATTGGTGGCAATACTGGTAGGAGTCGCCCGAGGCTTAGCCAATAATTTCCGTTCTATACCCAATATACATACCCGAACTGGGCACAAATCTATCCCATTCCTTGGTGCTGACCCCTTTGATGCGCCCCCGAATCCCTTAGCATTATTAGTACGTCCAATTCAGTTCGTGATCAGCTCACCGCATGCTCAGTACTGTGTTGTAAAGTATGCAAATTTCCAACGCTTTTAAATTGCAGCCTCCCCAGGGCAAAAACACATCTCGGCCACATTGAAATTTCAGCCTGTACTGCTGATACCTGTATGCACTGTCACGTCGAACCTTGCAAAACGAAGTGTAGGCTACAAATGCCCAGTAAATAAAAGGGGAGAAGGCACTGAACGAAGCGTCAACCTACGAATACAACCTCAGTGCAACAACGTGCTCTTTCTCTTTCTGCTTGTGTAAGCAGAAAGAGCACGTTGTTACACTGAGGTTGTATTTGTAGGTTGACAGTTCGTTCAGTGCCTTCTCACCTTGGGTAACGTAATCTTGTTACCTTTTGCGTTTCCTCTAGTAAATAAAAGGGGGGTTGTCAAATGACAACCGCTCTATTCAGTTGCTATTCACTCCTGGCGCATGCGCTGGACGAAAAATTATTTTATTAGTGATGTCGAAAAAGTATGCGGTTGTCAGTTGACAAACCCCCTTTTATTTACAATTCAGTTGCGTGATGTCCACCACTTTCCGAATTAAAAATGCACAGGCCGTTAATAGCCGAAAATAAAATATGCGCCGAATATGCAGTGCCTTGCGCACTCTGTTAGAAGACATTAGGGCTACTGGGAATGAATGCCCAAGTAAAATGATGAAGTACAGTAATACAATACTATAGGGAGTGCATTTGCCATGAATGCACCAAGCCAACTCTCCTATACAAACAGTATAGTGTTGCTGCCAAAAATATGATTAGCTAAAGTTGCCTTGAACTTTTTTTTCCTGTAGCCTCGTTCCCATGCTGTGGATTTAATCACGAAATTTGTTAGCAAGACGAAGAGGTTTTATGTGAGCTTACTATTATTCTACCTGCACCTGCTTTTATCTTTTTTTGTGCAGGACTCTGAGAAGCTGGAGGGACCCCACAAACCTCAAGCATTGAGGATACAACTTTTAACCAAGAACCAGGCAACATGATGTGCATGTATCACGTTCGCTGTGATTGCAACGTTTCAGGGTACACTGACAACATACTAGTACTAGTAACTAGTCCTTGATTAGCAGCAGTGGCCTGAATTATTGCCTGGCCGCTATTCATATAATCCTTTGGTGCTTACTCGTCGCCTTGTTCTGTCTCTAAAATGGCGTATGGGTGTTCCGAGGCTTGTAATATTTGCTCAAGCCGCGCATTGGCAATGGTGTATGTCGGTAAATGCCAGCCACTGCTGCCTAGCTCAGCATGTTTTGTATGATGTAGAATGCGCTCTGTGTATCTACAATCGAGTGACCTGCTTGTGTGGGCCAACTGCAACTACACCAACAGTTGCACTAGTATGTGCACTGTGCTGGCACAGTGTATCATACTCAGTCTTGTCACTTCTTCTCCCACGTTTACTGTATTGTTTAATTCACTGTACACATCTTGCCCAGCTCCTCTAAGGCCACACAGAATTAGTTTGTTGTTTTTGGGCCACTACACTCAGCTGGTGTAAGGTTGGTCTGCTTCTCTCTTCCTTCTCTTTGACGTGTCCATGCATCATTCATGTCAAGCTTTGCATAACTTAGATCACTGTATATACAGTCACCTGGCTGGAAACGTCCATGGCTGCAAAATCGCATCTTTCTTGAGGGACCCCATTTTATAGAGTGGACGACATTCACTTTCCTGATAGACTCACCTCAGATGTTGGTATTGTACCCATCCCTGATTTGTACATGCACCACTTTTTTGGCAACTCCGAACAGTGAGAATGTCTGCTGTGGATAGTTCTCATGCTTTAAACTCATTCCTAAATTGAATGTAAACAAGTACGGTATAATACCACCAAAATGTAGTTCATTACAAGTCGTCGATTATGATCCTTTGTTGAGACGAAAGCTTCGGGACCTGGGAGTACTTGTGACATACCCATATCATACTCTCTCAGGTTCTGAAGCTGTGTGCTGTGTGCCAGGGGTTATGGCGATCGAGTGCATGTATGTTCGGATAAGGGCGTGGGAAAACACTCATCTAAAACATACTCATTTCCTCATGCATACTTTCATTTCTCATTCTTTTTGGCACACACTCCAGCTCCTCGAAATTATCATGGGATGCATGTTGATGACAGCCTGCTGCCATGCAGCCTGAGCAGTTCGGACAATCAATCATTCGGATAATCAGCATTCTATATTGCTACAGTTGTAGCAGCTGTATTTCATGTACAGTACTACCAAGAGTACTCTTGGTACTACAGTAGAGTCGGGCGCCGAAGAACGTGTTGCCCAAGAATGTCCAGCCTGAAATGCTAAAAGAATGGCGGTGTTGGTTTTCCGGCAGCTTTCGGGATACATAATTATGATCCTAACATGATTGTTTCTAAGAACATGCTACAAGAGCGCAGCCGGATGGCTGAAAAATACGAACACCCAAGGCTAACCTCTTGGACACAACGTTCTTGGACGCTCGACTCTACTGTAGCATGGAAGAACACTCTTCGGCAGGGATGTTACATGTTAGAAATCATGCGTACAAGATGCCTATTTAAGTCTGCTCTTCTTTTATGACAAGCTTTGGCATGCATGCAGCTCTTAATTAATCCCAAAGGTGGAGTGCAATGACATGTCTAATAAGTCCCAAAGGCGGAGTGCAATGACATGCATTTGGAACCGTGATCACTAAAATCCTGCGCTTAATTCTAAGATTTAGAACTATAAGTGATGTTGCACACCCAAGAACGTCGTTCCGAGGGCCTAGGTCGGGGGCTTTCTTGGAAGAACATCATGCTGGATTGTAGATAAACAACTGTATATAACCCGCATGTGTGTGATAACAAAAGCTGCGGTACAGTGCGGAGAAACTAGTATAACATACTAATATCACCAGTAGGTTTTCTAAACTTCTTGTTCTATACTGGAGAATATTCCAGCGAGTGAATCCAGAGCAAGTGCTATGAAAATGGACTAGCGAGAGCTCACAATAGCCAGACAGACCCACGAGTCCTTTCTTGAACCGAACAATAATCATCTATGGCATTCAACATGCAGTTTGGGAAGCCATGCAGTCCTGGGACAAATATCCAAATGCATTCTTGTCTCCAGACCAAACAACGATTGTTATCATACTTAACAATTTCCAACTCTACGACCACCATGCCAGCTCAAGCAAAAAGAAGCAAAGGAAGACGGAGATTTCTACTTGTGCAGCCATTCAGGGAGGAGCACGAAGGCTGTTTTAACATTACATGATTCGACTGTGCACGCACTTTCCAAAAGTGTACTTATCACATACCACGTGAACTCTTAGGCTGTTTGCAGTGCGATATACTTACATGTGCATGCCCTTGCCGCACATTCACACTCCAGTACAAAACATAATTATGCAAATATGTAATGCACATAATGTAACATTCTACGCTTGAAAGCAGATCAGCATTCGAACTTTTTCATTGCCTTCAGGCTGCAACAGCATATTGCAAGAGGGCACAATGGCCCAACCCAACATCTTCCCGTGAACACCATCGGCCATGGCAATACAGACCATCTGACATCACTCACACCACCCACATAGAAGAGAAGCAATGTTGATACTTCATAGTTAACACGTTACAAATACTACTGAGAGTGCATATAGGCAGTACACCAGGTTCAGGATGCATTGATCCATTCTTCTGCTTCAACTACCTTAGCTGCTCATTTGATCTATGGCTATGCATGCTGTCATCAGCGAGCCACATCATTTCGAAAGACTGATGACGGAGAGATCATTGTGCGTGTGTAGTCACAATACTATCAGAGAAATACGTTTGGCAAATATAGGAATACTGTGGACAAAATCGTACACAATAACCTGCCTTGAAGCAAATCTCAGAATGAAAGCGCTGTGCAGATGCATGTCAGCCGCTTCAGATTCAGTCACTTCGTGAGATCCAATATTCTTCCAACTGTACTGTTCAGCCTTCGGTGATCCACAGAGACAGACAAACAATCTGTTCCGTCCTTCCGCATGAGAAACAGAGAGGGAACATGTTCCAGTTTATTCCAGTATGAAGGTGGCGGAAACAGGCAATGAAAGTCATCGTTGGGCCAACATGACCAGCCTTCAGACATGAGTTCTCAGAGACCTTCGCACATCATAATGGTATTCACCCTTGGCTACAATCCTGCAAAACACGTGAAAAGATTGCAGCAAAACAAACTGAATGTTATAAAGAAACAATTTAGGAAAACTATGCCTATCGTATTTGTAGTACAGTGAAGCTAAGATACAACACCCAGCAGGCAGGCAAACTTGATAATATCCGATGAATTAGCATGCCTGGTCATGGCACACCGGGTACAAAATATGCAACCAGCATAACGTTTCCACCAGTATTGATAATCTATCGTAACGTTATTATCAAACTACATAACTGCTAAGAATGTGCAACTACTAACATAAGGTACGATCGGCTTCGAAATCCAATGATTATGAGCAAGCGCGCATATATTTCTACATGTGCCATGTAGATAGAGTGTTTCATCAGGTTCAGTAGGCATGGGTCCACAGTTCATTGTTCTGCTTCAACTACCGTAGCTGTGATGTACAAGTTTTGATCTCTGGCTACGCATGATGGTATTAGTGAGCCCAATGGCTTGCAAAAGCCAAAGTGATGAAACTTTCTGCCGTGGGCAGAGGGATCATCGAGTTGCCCACTCTTGGTTATGTACTCATGCCATGACCAACTATCAGTGCACAAGTACTGCTACGCCCTCACTATGATCCATTGCAACAATATCACCAGGCACATGCATGCTACTGCACCCATTAAACCAAGAGTCGCAAATAGGAAAATCTTTGCTGTGAACCACAGCTATAAGGTGCTTTGAGTCCAGTTTTGTGGGAAAGTTGCACTGCACGATGCACAATACCACATTGAGCGAAATTCTTTTTTTTCACATAGCGTGAAGTGTCTCTCGAGAAATGCAATGCACAATGCATAGCACATCGCAGAAAAATCTTGTATTGCACCTGCAGTCTAAAACTGCTTGCCAGCCAGAGCTCTTGAGTCCCATGCACCAGCATGCAGGAAGTGATGCCCATCACGTGTCACCCAACCTTGAAGTGGAGCTGAACTCAATTTCCCGTGATACAACCTGTGATGGAGCTGCAACAACCAGCGATGCAAGTTTGCAGTCCAATTATTTGAAACTGGGCCGCTATGTTGCTGAGAACGTACTCAAGGCAACATTTGAGAAATTACCTTTCGAAAAAATGTTCGGTACAAACCTGGCCGGATATTGTTTAAACTTTACGGTCTGTGTGAAGAAAACAACTATTTTATTGCATAGACTAAAGGAGCTATCCAGCATTATCGATAATTTTCACGAAATGAAAGAAGGACCCTCCTCCACCCACCCACCACCCCCCCCCCCCCCCCCCCCGATTGATGTCTGCAATATCAATATTTTTTCGAAATGAAACTCCCCTTGACCCACCCACCAACGAAACTTTTTCTCTTCGTGTAAAAGATCGACAATTATGGACCCGGCATTATCGATAATTTTCAAGAAATGAAAAGTTTAGTGATGAGTAACTTGTGACCGTCCCCCACCCCCACCTACTCACCCCTCAACGAAAAATAGCTGGAATGGACTAGTGTTTCAGCTATCAATATTTTTCATTACGAAACCCTTCTTGACCCACCCGCCCATGAACGATTTTTTTCTCGTTTCGTGTTAAAGATAGATAATTATGGACGGCCCCTAACGTGCCAGGTTCGAATGAATGGATCGTAGAAGATTGTTTGTGATATCACACGATCAGAACAGGTGACAACCAACACTACATGGCTGTATACTTGATGTGCTGCATTTACCGGGTGCAACGCAGGGAGTTGTAGCATCTAGGTAGACGGCACAGGCGACTGTAAAGCTAAATGACATGGGGTTCGACCCAGGGGTTCCTGTTTCAGCCACCCCTGGGGCACCATTGGGCAGATCTATACACGCTCGTACATGGTATTGCTAATCTGGGCCGTTCTCAGGGTCAGTAGGTCAAGGCCGTGATTGCACAGATCACGGAGAACCTCCAAATCCTGACCCAAAATTCTATAAAGTATTGTGTTGTCTCCCTACAGTGTAGGTGCTATGACTCCCTGTTGCGATGTACCTGCTGGTAAATAGACAAATTGCAACCAGGCCATAATTTGGATAGAGCAGACGATCCTGTCCTGGACCCTGTTCCACATTCAAAGTATCTAGACTCATTATAGTGAGGGAGGAATATTGTGGTACTGACTCCGATTTTCATGCGCTAAGAAATTATCAAGTATATGTAACTGTAAGTGATAATCACTCAAAGTACGAAGCTAACAGTAATATTCACTGGTTAGAGGGAAAGGCACAAACGGGAAAGGTCTGAAGAAAAAATTGACTGTCATCACCAGGATTCGAACCAGGGACCTTCGCTTGAGGCCAGCGATGCTCTAATCACTGAGCTAAGGTGTAGCCGTCATCCCAGCCGAGATCGTTCAACATTTTCTTCAGACTTCGTAACGCACACCAACAGCATCAGCTAATGGTATATGTACTCTTTTTCGATTGTACATGCAAGCTCTACCTTGTGATGTTGAGCTCTCTTCGTTTGGTGGGGGTACTCCGATCGTCTAATGTGAACCACCGTCCACCTACAATTCTACATTTGCAACGTTGTCCAATGTGCATCGGCACTCATTGTACATAACTGTTACAGCAGAGTGTAGATTATCCGCACCCCTCGGGCGCACGCTTTCTCCAGGGGGTTCGGATGGGGAAAAATTCTGATAAGGGAGCAGTCACACATCCATCTAAGACTTGCACATTCCTTCACGTTTCCATCATTTCTCACATTCTCTTCACAGGAACTAGACACACTCTAGCTCCTCAATATGACTCCACGGTGATACATTGTTGCTCCAACCTGTTGCAAACTATCTTATGCACCGCTTGAATGGTGCTTGGGGTTGGGGAAAATGAGCAGAAGCTCATTTTCGTCCCTTCAATTCAATGGAAACTGGCATTTCGAATAAGTGATTGTTCGGATTATTGGCATTCTCCTGTACCATAAAGTCGCGGATAAAAGCCGGGCTTATAAGCACATGAGCCGCTTTCTGCATCAGGCTTTAATGCAAACCAGGCTTGTATGCAAACCATGCTTATATGCACCACTGATATTTTTGCCAGACTTGTATTCCAGGCTTCTACACGCGACAAGCGTAGATCTACCACTGACTACCAGTATGGCGGCAGTTTTACTATGCACCGTACATAGCGCATGCACTCTTGACCCACCCGATCCGCGCTTGCAAAGAAGACAGGCTTCTACGCGCGACAGGCTTATATGCATTTAACCCGTTTGATTTTCAGGCTTCTATCTGCGATGTGCTTGTATGCAAACCCGGCTTTTATCCGCGACTTTACGGTATTCATATTCACGCTTTCGGTACAGTCTGGAACAGGAGATCCTAGTTTGACTCAGACTGCCCTTTCCATAATACGTTTCCCATGTACTCGCAGTTCTTTTATCGGAACATCTTTTCTTCCCAACCTCAAATCCTGTGCAACACCGGTTGGCTTTCCTCAGTTTCCTGAGTGGTGTTACCTCTCAATAGAAGCATGAGTGGCCATTCAATATACCGGTATAGTAAAACATGTCCATA
>NC_088644.1:9369952-9564952 GCF_964019385.1 Sycon ciliatum
GGCGGCTTGGCTCCCGGCTGCCCGGCTGCCCGGACGTGCCTCCGGCACGCTCGAACGCGCCTCTGTCGTGCCGATGGCTGTCGATCGCATGCGATTTTCGCATAGTCGTATAGGATACACTGCAAGTCTTGATGCTGTGAGTGAAAGTTGTCGATCAGATGGGATAGAGGGTACGTCTCCCAGCAATAGGCACCGACGATAGAGATTAGAATTTTAGCATCACCGTCGCTCAGGTTTTGTAGATTTCTACGAGCGGTCGTCGCGTGTTGCGGTGTGAGCTGGCGCGAGCTCTCCATGAAATGAAGACACCAAAGGAGAGAAAATCTCACCGGCAAGGGTTTGAACATTCGCGCAAACCGTAGCCAGGAAACGTTGCTGCGTGGAAGGAAGGCGCGTAAACGCTTCTGAACGATATAATTGCAATCGAACACATAGGGTACCCTGTAAAAAGGCCTTAGGCCTGTGGGGATTGCCCTATTCAAAATTTAAATAATAATAATAATAATAATAGGAGACACGATAGTGCAATAGCATAATTGAGACTTTTGTACAAACAGGATTTCTTCAGAGAATGTAACGTTTCTTGCAGGGGATGAAGGTTGAAGTGAGCTGAGAGAAAGTCACCAATGTTTGTTTTCTTCAGAAAACTAATCAGATGCCTGTCGACGCCTAGAAGGCGCTGTCGAGATTGATAGCATCTTTTTTCTGGCATGCACCGCTTTTGAAAATCATGCTCCGGTGCGTAGACGTGCTGATCGATCACGTGCGCACACGACGTGCACACGTAGTGTCCATCTATCACTGCCTCGGTCACGTGATTGCAACCATCATCACGTGCCGGAGAGCCCTTTGGCTGTCGAACGTAATTGATGAGCGCATCGAATTGATCACACAGGTCCATGATGTTCGGGAAATGGCGTCGATGCACCGTCTGCATCCGTCTATAATGCAGAGCCGACGAGTGTTCATTGGCCGTAGGAGTCGGTATAAAAAGACTCCGCTTGCTTTCGTCATGCATCATTATGCTCGTCAACAGGGTTAAGGTTGCATGCAATTTTTCATGCTCTCGTCATCATGTCAGCCTCGTGCGGACTTTCGGAGCTCGTGCATAAATTTGAAGGTGGTAACTACGATAAAGCCATGTACTTCCACCCGAACCTGAATAAAATCGGACAACTCACCTATGAACGCGTGGAGAGGTGAAAATGACATCGACATTTACAGCACTAACAACGAGGGGAAGGCCGTCGTTATCGAGCGCTTCAACCGTACCCTGAAGAGCAGGATGTGGAAACACTTTACGGAAACCGGAACGTACAAATGCGTCGACGTGTTACCCAGTCTACTGCACAGCTACAATACTACCAAGCACAGAGTCATCTCGCAAACCCCGAGCGAAGCTGCTCATGGAAAAAACATTCGCATCGCAACGCGACAGACAGATCAACCCCCCCCCCCCCCCCCCCAAGTATCACACAGGAACGAAGGTTCGTATCTCGAAACAGAAAGGGCACTTTGAAAAAGGTTACACGCCAAATTGGAGTGAGTAAGTGTTTCAGATCAGGAAGGTTCTATTCACAGATCCGGTTACGTATCAGTTGGAAGATCTAAAAGGTGAGGAACTTACAGGCGGTTTCTATGAAAATGAATTGCAACGAGCTAAAGAAACCGGACTGAGACTGAACAAAGTGATTAAAACGAAGCGCAATACATCTCTAGTATCTTTCAAAGGCTATCCGGCCAAATTTGATGAATGGCTAAGAAAATCGGAAAATCATAATCGATTGCGTAAGAATAAAATATTGTGAGAATAAGATATTATGAGAAAACTATGTATTTCATGAAGTGAGCGAATGGTCTGCCGCTACGCTATGATGTTTTATGCCGGTATCTTGTAATGTCCATACGCAAGCGTGCTCACACCGTCGTCGAGGATGTACCTCTTGCTATCGAACGGTGATAGCGCCACTTTGCGGATGGTCTCACCATAGATGTGGTGATTCCGGCTGCGCAGCACATTCATCTCTCTCTCGATGCTCTGCTGATCGCGTAGAAGGCAGTCCTTGTACGTCGAGAACTGCAGAGTATCGTTCACGACGGACTTCTTCACGCCCTTTGCACGCTTTGCTGACTCTTCGCCGGTGTACGCGTACATCTTTGAGCGAAGCCCCACGAACTCGCTCATGATGCGTCCACCCAGCTCATCCTTGAACTTGCCGACGACTTTCTTGTTTGCGAGGGAGTGCAGAGGATGGTCAGTCGGATAGTTGGACGTATCGTACTGACCCATCATGTCACTCATGTCCGCATACAGGTCGGTCGTGGCGTACTGCAGGATGAACGAGTCGGTGTCCGTGTAACACAGCCGTACGTTCTGACCATAGCGTGGCTTCAGAGTGTCGTAGAAGAAGCTGTACATCAGCACCTTCGACAACTCTAGGATGGAGAAACCCACGTAGATAGGTTTGTTCAAGTGAACTTTACACTTGAAGAACTCCACCGCCACCAGGTCGTTGTCGTACACGATACTGCGCTTGTACGTTGGCTTGACGATGGCGCGCCGCAGCCTGTCCACCTCTTCTTCCGAGCGGACAAGCTTCAGGTTCAAGCGGCGACGGACGTTCTCCATCGTCTTGCCAAACACTGCATTGTTCATGAGTTTGTAGAAATCTTTCTCAAACTCCGATGCAGCATTCGTACGCAGATCGGTGTTCAGCTGGATGTACGAGCGCATCCACGGACGCTGCGTGAACTGGAGGACGCGATGCACTTCACTCACTTCCACGCCAAGCGCCACGTACGCCTGCAGATTTACGTAGTGGCACACGTAGCGGGTTTTTGGCAGCAGAGTGAGCATCAGCTTCTTCTCCTTCTGCTTGCCCAAGCCGAGCTGTTGCGCCAGCTGCTGCTGATGCGGCGACAGCATGTCGTCCGTCACGCACATATTCTCGGGGCAAGGAGGATACTCGTTTAGCGCATCGTGCACACCATCGGGAATTGTGAGATCACACTCCACGATGTATCCCACGGGTGAATCGTGGGGGTGCGTCATGACGATGTCGTCCACGAGATCATCGCTGATGTCCTCCACGAACTTGAAGTCGCCGATGGGCAGGGGCTGCTGCATGGCCCAGCCGTACAGATTATTTGCATCGACGTACTGCAGATACGTCATAGGCTTCGAGGGATCGTACCCGTCTGGGATAAGATCGTTGTTAGCCTCGGCGTACCTCTGCACACTCATGCTGATTCCACCGCGGATGCCGTGCTCGATGAAGGTGTGCATCGTCACGTCAGACAGCAGGTCCAGACTGACGTCGGACACCTTGAGCAGCGCACTCCACGCAAACCCGGGCAGCGTGTAGTAGTTGGCCGGATCTAGCGAGTACGTGGCGATGGCGGTGGTGCGGAAGTTCTCAAATACATCCGCCAGCAAGTACACGTCCGTCTTCAGGTAAAGATCATGATAATCACGCAGAGTGACACAATCAAACCTGTTCCAGACGGTTTGCGCGTGACGGTACTCGTCTTCGGTGATGTGTGCCTCGGACAGCGACGAGTAGAACTTCTCCCGTGGGGGGAGACTCTCCTCGTCGAAGCGGCTGAACGAGTCCATGTACTCGTACGGGTATACACCTTTCCGAAGCAGAAGATCCGTCTTCTCGGGATCTCCCCCATGCAGATCACGCATGCGGACGAACGCTTCTCCAGGTGTTGCCTTCGCAAGCTTATCCAGCGAAGTGCTGAGAAAAGCGTACGAGTCGATGAACACGAACTGCCGCCACATCATAGCGATATACTTTTCCGTGTTGGACGGAACGATGTTGATGGAGCCGCGCTGCTCCGTGTGCTCCTTGTCTCCAGCATCTTGGTACGTCACTTCGTCAATCTTCGTTTTACCGAGATGACTGACGATGTGATGCGCGTCGTACCCCTTGAGATTGTGGAACACCACCGGGATGTTCACCTTGCCGGGTACGATGCGCAGCTGAAGATTACAGGAGTTGTGCGCTGCTCCGCGAAACGCACCCGTCATGTGATCGTGGTCACGCACACGATCCCCTCCGAGACGACGTTTACATATCCAGCAATCCCTGGCGCTGAGAAAACCAGCCTCCTCATCAGGCGTCAGGTTCATAGGGTGACGATTCTCCAAGTCTTCACGAATGGAGACTTCTAGCAGTTCCAGGGAGGTCAGGAACTGCTCTACTGAATCTTCACCCGTATGCTGGAACGTATCCGTCACGGTGCCATCACTGCGCACGACGATGTATGCGGCAGAACAGGGTATGTGCTCCGAGTGCTGCTTCGTCTTCCCCCCAATGCTTTTAGGTTCAGCATGAGGTGTGATGATGCTCTCGAAATCAGCATAAATCACATACGGTGCACGAAGCTGCTTCTCGTACTGTGTGAAACGCAGCTTTTCACCCTTCTGCGGCATCACCGCCCGTGCGATGAGATGGTCTTTACAATGCAGCTGGTGGCTCTCCAGAGCCGTCTGAGTGCTCAACACGTTCAGACATCGGTAGCACACCTTCCGCCCACGACGGCTTTTGTTGGCTACCAGCCGACTCATGTTCTTGATGAACACCCAGTGCTGCACGTTACGTTCGTCCTCAGTTTGACCAGAAAACAGGAGCAGATTGATGGCTTCCTGAGGATCGCCTTTTCTGGTCAGACGTAGCGGAACGACAGTCTTCCCATCATCCGATATGCCGAAAACGTTGACGGCGAGATCGACATTGTTCTGCTCCAACGTCGTGATGGCACACATACTAGCTGGAAACTCTACACCGGCAAAGTTCAGCTCGTCGACGTATGGAACGTACTTCGATACTCGAGTGTTGTTTGGACCAACATCTTCGTGATGTTTTGCAGCCAGCAGAGCCCACTGCAAACACCGATCGTCGTTGTTGATGACGTTGAGGCAGGCTGTCTTAGCCTTGATGTGCTGGGGGAGTTGGATGAACGTTCCACCTCCCATCGGCTCAAATTTCGACAATTCCAGATATACGGCTTCGACGTGATCCACGATCCACCCCGATCCATTCCTTACAAACTCATCGATTTGAGCATCGATCTCTGCTGCAGCACTATCCAATTTGTAACGAACATCATCATCATTCAGGATGATGGTGGTTCGCGTGCGCACGAAGAAGCTGATGAACACCTTGTCACCGGTGACACCATCCTGCTTCAACAAACGCAGTTGAAGGACAATAGCTACTTTGTATCTCCCAAACTCGAGGACGTCATCGCGAAGCAGCTCACTGAGGCTCCTGTCCATCAGCTGCAACAAAACGCTAGCATCCTGGTACTCTCCAGCACCAAGATTGCAGACGTAGTTCCTGAGCATTCTCGCATTATGCTCGAGCTCGAACTCGAACATTCGCATCACTCGGCTTGGTTGGGACATCTTGTAGCTAAATGTACTTTCAACTAAACAAACTTACTTTCACCTTTCTTCATCGAAGGAAAATAAATTATGAGCAAGTAAAAGGAGCAGCATCTAGAGTACTTCGTCCGCGTTCTGTTTGAACGCGTCCAAACTTGTCGTGGCGTACTCCGAGCATAGCGAGGAGTAAAATGAAGTTTTTTATTACTCCCTTATGCAGATAGTGTGGACGCGTACGACGCACTCCTCTTGACCTTTTGACCGGCGTACGCGAGGGCTCGGGCGAGCTTTTGATGCGTATCCGGTACGCGACTCCCGTTTTGCCTGGCTTTGCGGTTTGATGCGTACGAACTTGAAAATTTCAAACTCGTCGGAGCAAGTGGTGTGCACGTATATGGAAGCAATCTTCATTTCCTCAAATCATTTCGTAGTGACAGTGTTCCTTTTTTCATGTAGTCCTGGAATTATTTTCGCCTAGTCGTTTAGTCGGACAAGAGACGGACATCCCTCTTCATCTCCTTGCAGCATTGCTTCGTACAAGGTATGTGATCGTCGGCCATTGCATGTCTATCCGATTAGGATCGTACACAATTCTTGCTCGTAGTCTGATTCCATATATAGACATATCTATTTTTTCGTAATTTTTCAGCGTTTGATTTATTTGTTCGTAATTTTTCGTCGTTTGCAGCTACAACACTTTCGTCATACATCTGCGCGTGTGAATGCACATGTGCATCTTACCTGGTGATGAGCATGATCCTCCCCCCGATTGAATTGTTGTATAAATTCGTGCAAGGTAAGTAAAATAGTTTACTAAGTCTTGCTGTTAGGTAAATCGGGGGGAGGATTTTTTTTCCACCGACTCTCCAGTACCTGTAGACACGTATGTGATGGTGATTGGGTTATTACGGTCGTCATCAAAGTGTTGAAGGGGGTTGCGATGGTGATTGTGTTAGCAAAACGATAGGATCTGTACACATAACAACAAGATTTGCTAATAGGGTATATAGAACCTGTACACACACATACATGTAAGAATAACGATAGGATCTGTGCACGTAACAACTAGATCTAGGGCATATAGGACTTGTACACATATAAGATGATTATTAGGGTTTGCTGAGTGTTGTTGTTGCCGTTGTGATCTGTAGTACCTGCACACATAAAAAGAGTAGAGTTGGCATGGTAATAGGATTGTCATGGTGATAGGGTTACTAGGGTTATCGTCTCTCGAAATATTAGGGTTATCATCACCAGAAATATTAGGGTTATCGCCATGGTGATAGGGTTATCGAGAATATTAGGGTTATGGTTATCAGGATTATTAGGGTTATGGCCATGGTGATAGGGTTAGGTGTTATCAGAAATATTAGGGTTATCGCCATGGTGATAGCCCTAGGGTTAGGGTTATCGTCATGGTGATAGGGTTACCAGGATTATTAGGGTTATCATCATCCGGAATATTAGGGTTATCGTCATGGTGATAGCCCTAGGGTTAGGGTTATCAGGAATATTAGGGTTATCGTCATGGTGATAGCCCTAGGGTTAAGGTTATCGTCATGTTGATAGGGTTAGGGTTATCATCGTCAGGAATATTAGGGTTATCGCCATGGTGATAGCCCTAGGGTTAGGGTTATCGTCATGGTGATAGGGTTAGGGTTACAGGGATTATTAGGGTTAATATGCCCCGATTTTTAGGGTTAAACGTACAGATTTAGGGTTAAATCGCACAATTTAGGGTTAAAACGCCCAGGTTTTTAGGGTTAAATCGCATTACGTCATCGATGACGTCATGTGTAAAACGCTCCGATTTTAGGTTAAATCGCAAAAATTTACCGTAAATCGCAAAAATTTGCCGTAAATCGGAAAAAATTAGGGTTGAAACGCCCCGGTTTTTAGGGTTAAATCACTATGACGTCATCGATGACGTCAGTGAGTTGGTACCCGCCTAATACTTTCTACTCATGATGACAGGAGGGAGCTCCCCTCCTGTCATTCGTTCGAGTGTTCAAATACATTAATAAAAAGACGTGTGCGGTAACTACGTGACTGCTGTGGGTGCGCTTAGCCGGATTGTGTTGTATTATTTTATTTCGTTCGGTGCACCGGCAATACTGCACTGCCTTCTCACTGGAGAGACGATTTTCTGATACGTACCAAATTGAGAAAACAATTCTCGTATATGATTGTATGAGAATAACATTATTATGAGTGGTTTTGATACTCTACATCGTGACGTGTATCGTGACACAAACTTTTTTAAAGAGAGCATGTCTGAGAATACCAAAGTATGTGTGCAAGTGGATCTCTCCGATTTCGCTGAAAATTTGCAGGTAGGTTCCCTTTGGGGTGTGGATCGATTATGCAAAGCCCTTGAAAAAGTTTCTGAAGGGAACCTTGAAATTTGCATACCCCTCAAAAATGGCGGAAATATCACATTATTTATGGGTCACGCCACAGCGTATACGAACAAGCTATGAACAAAACTCCATCAAGCCAACATTGCCTCACCTTAGAAGAGTTCCTGGAGCAGTACCGCTTAGCCACGCCAGCATCCCAGAAGACGAGGTCCATCACCCCCTGACGCCACAAATGATCGTCTTGAAGATAGCCAATTTACAAGCGCTGGCAAAACAGCCAGCTACGTCCTCAATTGGCCAGAACTATACACCGGCAGATAGTAGAACACCTCTTCTAGCGCTGAGGACATGTCCCCCATCTTCCTTTTGGGGTTTTCTTGAAATAAACTTTTTTGAATTTTTCCACTCGACCATGCTGAAATACGGCCAAAGTCATACCTGCGCAGGAAAGCTCGCTACTCCGCGACGTCTCCTCAGCAATTTCTACTCCAACACTACTCCCAAGGCCGCAGAACAAAGTGTAGTGTTGACTCTGACAAGGAAAAGCAGCGGTGATCACTTGTCACTCCAAACGACAAGCTTCTCCTTGCGCCACCTTTTTTGTGCGACTGTTGATGCAAAAGTGACTGAAGGCCTGAGCGCAGTTTTTGAATTTTATTGCAAGATGCACGGTGAGATCGCGTGCTCTGTGACGTAGGATGACGCTTCCTGCATCACGTAACTCGTTACGCGGCCATCGATCGCGAATGTGCCTGGAACGCTACTCGGAACAGACCATGATGGCAGAGGTAAGATGAGCTTCATTTCCTGCTTGAACTGCTGAGAACCCCCACAAACTGTCCTAGGAGTAGGAGTGTTGCAATGGCAGCAAGCCGTTGGAATATGCCCCGTACAGCATGGAGAGTTATTCGTCTTTCACACTTACCTCCTGCAATCCCGAACACAGTCCAACAGGAAAAGTCCCTTGTTTTGTCGATGCTCGCCAAAAGCGACTAGCCCGGTCCCTTTGTGTTGACTGGCATGCGCGGCACGCGAGCAGCACTGGCTGCACGCACTTGTCGCGTGAACTGCATGAGAGATTTCTTACGTCATAAAGAATGTGATTTCATCATCATTTAGAAAAGCGATCCTGTCAATTGTGTTCACATGGCAGAAAAAACGACACCGCTATGCTACGTAAGTTTCTACGTAAGGTGCTCGGTACTTCACTTAGGCTACGTAAGTTTCTACGTAAGGTGCTCGGTATTAGATCTACCAACGGGTGGTAGCCGCGTGCTGTGCACGTGCACGGCAGACATTGTGTTGCATGCCGTGCAGTCCGTTTTCGGATGTGCATGCGCGAGGAACTTCCTTCTTTGGAACTGCTTCTTGCATGAGCTGTTTCGGATATTTCGTGTCCTGGCTTATTTCACTTCGGCTCTGCTGAGACCTCTTTTCACGGAATATTACTCAATGACAGGTGAGTTGACCAGTTCCCTTTGATTCATTTGCTTGTGTTGTCTCTTTCATTTACGAAAAGTGTGCTGATTTTAGGTGGAATACAATAAAATAATAATGGAAAAGCTGACAGGATCTCTTTTCTAAATTTAGCTTTTCTGCTGTCGAGGCCTCCTTTTACGGAATACTCAATGACAGGTGATCTCTGAGTTGACCAGTTTCCTTCAAATCATTTGCTTATGCTCACCCTTTCATTTACGGAAACGTGTGCTGATTTTATTCGGATTTTATAGATCCATTCGTATCTCTTTGCACTTGCCAACAGTGTGCGAAGAACGCGAGTTCACCTTCTTGACGGTAAGGCTTAGATGAGAGTGTTGTCGAAATACTCATGTTCATTGTACATTGGTACGTTACAAGTAAGGCACTGGTCATGATTGCTTCCGGCATTCCGTGCTCCGATCATGGGGTAGAATCAGAATTTTGCAGTGGCATAGCATCGTTGGCAGTTCCCAATCTGGAGGCGAAGGTTCAAGGACGCATTGGCCGAGTACTAACGTTATGTTAGGGTAGAAATGCATACATTATGACATGTACATGACTTGATTGCGACTACTAGTACTGTAGTACATGCACGTAAATGTAAGCCTCGTCATAAGCTATAATTAGATCTCCCATGCTTGTAACCTTGTTGTCAGCACTTCTAGAACTAGTACTTCTACCACTTCCTTTTAGTTAGTCAATCACGTCGTTGATTCCGGAATGTTCCATACCTTACAGTAATATGCCTGATGAGTAATGCTGCTGACTAAATTGCATATCTCACCTTTTAGAACACCTCGCTTAGTCATTGTTACGCTATGCTCACTTCATCTACATGTATAGCAATGATGATCTAGGTTTACCTTCTCCACTATTCTAGAACTTGTAGAAGGATGATTTCGTAATCCTTGTCTTACCAACCTTAGTTCTCTACCTTCGCTATAAAAGCTGCTGCCTTTCTAGTTTCCTACGGACTAGTACGGGATTAGTTTCAGGCTAGATTACAGTGTATTACCTGAGAACTCTTTCTCTCTCTCTCTGAATAAGTGTGCAATTCTGTATGATAACCATTCTCCATTACTGTACCCTCGTGCGCTGCTGACTGGGTGAAACCGGGACCTAACATTTGGCGCCCAACAGCGGTTGTGAACGGCACGACGACCTGAGATTGACGCAGATTGCTGTCTCAAGACTTCGCTTCGGGTAGACATTGGTTGCAGAGCTTTGTCTCCCTGTTGCGGCCGGTAAGTCACCCCCTACTTTGTCTGTACGTTACAGAATAGCACTTTACCATTACTAGTCCCCCAGTAGCTCCCTCTCAACGCACATCTACACACTCACCCACCATGGCAGCCTCACTCATAAAACCTCCAGCGTTTTCAGGGACCCCGGATGAAGACATGGGCCAATTCCTCTTTGAGTTTGATTTGGCCTGTGCGGCAAATGATTGGCCCGAGCCGGACCCAGAGTGCGGGGAAGGGGAGCGGAAAAATATGCGCCACCTAATGCTACAGCGTTCGCTCAAAGGTCGTGCAGCACGCATTCTCCTCACACTGCCAGACAGCATCCTGAGTAACTATGAGCGTCTCCGGACGGAGTTGCTAACACGATTTTTGCCGCCCGAATATCGGTCTGTCAAGAGAGCGCAGCTCCGTACCAGACGTCGGCAACCGACGGAAACGCTGCATTCGCTTGCAGATGACATACATATCACTGCCTGTCGGGCTTACCCCGAAGCCCCAGATGAGATGATCCAAGAACTAGCGAAAGATGCATTTATTGATGCGTTGGATGCCGACCTGCGACTCAGAGTGTTGGACGCTGAACCAGCCACCCTGAGTGCAGCGCTTCGCCGCGCTTTGGTGGTGGAAGCAAACCTGCAGCGCACAGTGTCCGCGGGGCATACTGCCACGGCAGCGGCGCTTGCCAATAGCGGCAGCAGGGAAACAGATGAGATAAAGAAAATGTTGGGCGACATCTCAGACAGGTTAGAGCGCCTCGAACAGGAGAAGCGCCGGTTCCACAGGGATGCACCCCATAGCGAGGAGCCACAAAGTCAAAGAACGAACAGACCATGGTGTGAGTTGTGCGGCAGGCCAGGGCACACAAGTGCCAATTGTTGGTCTGGGCAGCAACAGTTTCCTCCACCACCGCTTTTTCCAAATTCGCATCCCCCACCGCGACCACCCATGCATCCACACTCTGGGCCACCACCACCCCCTCGGAACCACTTTTCGGCAGGGCAACAAAACAAACCTCGACCACAGGGTCCCCACAGACGTCGTTTAAACTAACTTCGGCGAGTGCGACGGGTCACGCGCTTGCCGGCACTAGTTGCGAATCTCCTTACTCCTCCTGCCCTCCATCGCCCATCCTAGATACCGATAGTGTAGATATTTGCATTGCACAACCTAGTCATTTTTGTTGCATGCTAGATACTAAGCGTACATGCTCTGCTAGCGATCCTTCCCCTCTACCTGATACTAGTACTACCTGTGCATCCCCGAACCTGACAAGGGAGTCCCCTACAGCTTGTTGCATACCACCAGCTTTAGTCCTTGTGTGCACGACCATTGTTACGAGCCTCAGTGTAGTGTCTCAAGTAGTTGTTCTCTGCCTGATCTTGTTCTTCAGCAACCTAATTATGCTTGTTAGTGATTGTTTCCATACATGTACCCGGTATACACGCACACCCACCATTGACCCAATGGCAACAACCCCACACACTGATCCACCACCGCTACACGATCCTCCGCTGGCTCAGTCCACCCCCCTCCACACACCCGCTCTACAGCAAACACCCCCTACACAAGTACTTCCCATTGCTACATGCACTACCCATACAGCATTTTACATTCCATTACACCTCACGTGGCCTCCATCTACTCCTGCACACGAGCAAGTGCCGGTCACTGCCTTCATTGATACTGGTGCTTCAGTCTCTATCGTTTCCCTCTCATTTCTCAAATCCATTCACTTCCCTATGGACACCATGAAGTCTCTTTCGTCAGCAGTCCGTCTGGTATCGGCTACGGGTGCCCCAATCCCAGTCCGAGGCCAGCTAGTTCTGAAAACCCACTTACCAGATCGTACACCCCTGCCTATTACTGCGTTGGTTGTTGAGGGTACGACAGAGTCGCTTATTCTCGGTGCCAACTCCCTGGTCGAGCACCATATTGCCCTCGACTTCACATCCACTCCATGCATGATCTACGCCAACAATACATACACGCTCCACACCCCTGCCACATCATCATCATCATCATCATCATCATCATCATCATCATCATCATCATCATCATCGCTCAGTGGAGAACGGTTGGCAATTCTGAGGCTCTTGGTTTGCTTGGTTGACTTGGTTGCTGGAGAGGAACTGAGAAGCTTGACTTGGCTGGCGCTGCTGTCTGTTGCTGTTCGGTGGAGTGGTCATCACATTTTATCCTTTGGAGGCACCCAATGGCCACCCAATGGCCAGTGTTAGACCAGTGAGGAGAGGAGTGTGACTGCCTTGCTGCTGGAGGCAGTTTCTGACACGATTGGTGACTCTGGTCGTACAGTCCTGATGCAGTCGTCACCTCAGTCATCCTCACACCTCCTATCCCTGCCAGTTCTGTCGCGATGCCGTGCTGCAACTGCCAGATTGGTCGCAAATGTGTTAGATGCAGATGTGTTCGTGCGAAGAAGCGCTGTGTGGACTGCTACCCTGGTAGAGCTACCCCTAGCCTTTGTCACAACCAAACTGAATCCATCGCCTCGCAGCCTGCTGGCGCTGTTGGCGCCGGTATTGTGGTCAGTGGTGGTGGAGGATGTTCAGCCAGCCAGCCATCTCAGCGAAACATATCACCGGAGGATAGCTCTGATGAATCCACTGCATCTGCAGATGAGGGTTGTGGCAGTGGCAGGCGCGATGTCGACTCCTGGCTGCGTGTAGATCACCCACTTGGGATTCATCCCAGCTCTGATTCCTCGCCATTCTCCCCAAGTGACATAGTCGAGTGCGGTCTAGCCAGCGCGGTGCCATGTTGTCGCTGCCAAGCAGGGGGTACGTGCATACGATGCGCTTGTGTCAGGGCTGGCAGAGTTTGTAGTAACTGCTATCCCGGGAGGGGTCGACTTGGCACCTGTCGTAATGTTGCTTCGGTGCCTGGGGTCCCGAGCTCTCAGCCCCAGATTATTCAGAGTGGCACCTCTGCTGCAACTGCATTGATTCCGACAGCATCTCAGGTTGACTTGCTTACCAGTTTGGAGGAATCCGACTCTGGTGCGCCACTGATGAGTGTGGATTCGGGCGCTGGGGGTACTGTACAACAGGCAGTGCATGGGGAGGATGACTCACGGTCCACTCTTATCTCATCCCAACCCCAGCTATGCCCATCTACGGGAAATATCGATTTGCAGGCTACGGGTTCTGGTCATGCGGATGTGGATCCATTTTCGCAGGTGCTTGGCTCGAGCCAGCCGGACGCTGCCTCTCCAGTTCCCACCACCCCTCGGGTCTCCATGCCTTTTGACATGGCTGACATCTATCAGGAGGTGGCGAGTTGGGAAAAGAACCTCTTCCGGGCTCCGACCGGCAGTGTTGGCAAAGAGTTTGTTCGGACACTCACGTCAGAACTTCAAAAGTTCAATTCGTCCCGAGGAGCGGAAGCCACTGCTCTATATCGTTTCTTCCTGCTTCCAGCGTTGGTGCTCCAGCGAGTAGGTCGGAATTGCCCTGCCGCAGAGTGCTCTGACCACACTCGTCGCAGACTAAATTTATGGATCCAGGGTTCCTATATGGAGCTAGTGCAGGAGGGTCGAACTATTCAGCATATGCTCAAGACATCGCAGAATCGGAGATCCAGGCGTGGCGAAGACCCTGCTCATGAGTTTGGCCACTTGATGGAACAGGGCCGAGTTCACTGCGCACTGAGAATGCTGGATAATGCAACCAAGCCCAAGTGTGATAAACCGGTCTTGGGCATGGACGACATCATTTCTGATTCTCATCAATCCCAGTCAGTCCGTGAAATTCTCGTCGGGAAGCATCCGGGGTCGGCACCGGCAGCACCGGACATCCTGCTTCAGGAGGAGGCGGGCAATGTCAGCAGTATCTACTTCGCCAGCGTCAATGGTGAGTTGATCAAACGCACTGCCCTTTCTCTGCATGGTTCTGCGGGTCCTTCCGGCCTGGACGCGGATGCTTGGCGGCGGCTATGCACATGTTACAAAGGTGCATCTACTGATCTGCGTGAGGCAGTGGCGTGCTTCACACGCTTGATCTGTACCGACTCAGTCCCCTCCGGCTCACTCACACCGTACACAGCTTGCAGACTCATTGCCCTCAACAAGAACCCTGGCGTTCGGCCAATAGGGGTATGTGAAGTGTTTCGTAGACTGTGCTCCAAGGCGGCATTGTTTCTGATGAAACCCGACATTATGCAGGCCTGCGGACCAGTTCAGGCCTGCACGGGCATCCCGGCTGGGGTGGAGGCTATGGTGCACTCAATGACGGCTGCCTTTGCTTCGGAAAAGGCTGAGGCAGTGTTGCTAGTCGATGCTCGCAATGCCTTCAATAGCTTGAATCGCCGCGCTGCATTGCACAATATTGCTCGAGTATGCCCCCCGCTAGCACAAATAACATTGAATACTTACCAAGACCCTGCATCCCTCTTTGTGCGTGGTGGCCAGTCTTTATTGTCACAGGAGGGCACAACCCAGGGTGACCCTCTTGCGATGGCCATTTATGCCACGGCTCTCACCCCTCTCGTCAAGTCAGTCGGAACCAATGTTGCAGATGTGTGCCAGGGATGGTTTGCAGATGACTCGGCAGCTGCCGGAGGGCTCTCCCCATTGCGAAAGTGGTACAACCTCCTTAAGGAAGAGGGCCAAAAATACGGCTACAACATCAACGAAACAAAAACGCAACTACTCGTCAAGCCTGGCTTTGAGTCCTTGGCTGCCGAGACTTTTGGTGACACAACTATCCACGTCAAGTCTCGTGGCGTACAGTATCTGGGCGCTGCTATCGGGACTGAGGCATTCCTCGGAGAATTCAAAGAGACAAAAGTAGAAGAGTGGGCGAAACATACAGAGATTTTAGCAAATTATGCCGCATCAGAGCCGCATGCAGCATACTCTGCGTTGACCCATGGCTTAGTCAACAGATGGAACTATGTGTTTCGAACTATGGCTGTTTCTGCGGAGGACTTGGCGCCGTTGGAGCGGGAGCTTCACTCCTCACTTCTACCGGAGCTCGTGGGACAACCGAGCGTGCCTCTGAAAGACATTGATATTCTAAAACTCCCGACACGGGATGGTGGGATGGCCCTTCCGGACCTCACGACTCGACCACGGTTTGAGCACCAGGGCTCCAAGCAAGTGTCCGGACCTATGGTGAAGGAGGTTCTGGGCGATTTCGCTAAGGATAGCGATCCAATTTCTCTCGCTGGAGATGTGCCGGCTTCTGCAGATACTGCTGACCGTGGTGGAGCGTCTCCCACTCCCACGATGACGGCAACGGAGGTGCAGCCGCGGGAGGTCGCTGGCAACTCAAACCCTGGACCGGATGTGGCTGCTGATGTTGCTGGTGCTGGTACCCCCTTTCAGAGGATGATCGATGAAATGCGTCACAAAAAGCGTGTCGTCCACACCGAAAACCGGGAGCGCGCAAAGGCAGCCAGGAACAAAATAGTGGACACGAGCGATGAGATGACGAAGCGACGAATAGAAGAACACACGGAGAAAGGATCATCCTCATGGCTGAGCGTGCTGCCCCTGGCGGAGCATGGCTTTCGTCTCACCAAGCGTGACTTCCGGGATGCTCTGGCATTGAGATATGCATGGCCGCTAGCCAATACACCAGCAACCTGTGTGTGTGGTGAGCTGTTCTCAGTTGAGCATCAGCTATGTTGCGCCAGGGGCGGCTTCCCGACACTTCGTCATAACGAGATACGTGACCTGCTGGCGAGGGAATTGACTGAAGTCTGCACTGCCGTTTCGACAGAACCAGCGCTGCAACCTCTTTCTGGTGAGAGGTTTCCTCTTCGGTCAACGAACCGCCGAGAGGATGCGCGCCTGGACATAGCCGCTCGAGGGTTTTGGACCCGTGGGGAGGAAGCTTTTTTTGATGTAAGGGTATTTTGCCCAGATGCTCCTTCCTACGGGTCCAGAACCCTCCCTGCATTGTACCAGCAGCACGAGCGGCGTAAGTGGAACGAATATGGGCCAAGAGTCACAAATGTAGAAAGAGCCGCTTTCACACCTCTCGTGTTCTCTGTGCATGGTGGTTGTGGGAGGCTGTGCAATGTGTTCCTCAAGAGACTGTGCCAGATGCAGGCCGAGTCATCGGGATCTCACTATTCCCAGGTCATTGGTTTACTCCGCTGTCGGCTGTCTTTTGCTTTGCTGCGTGCTGCTGTGTTGTGCATACGTGGGGCTCGGTCACGGTACCACCATCCGGCGAGATGTTTTCATGATGTCTCGATTGCCGTGGCCGAGTCAGGTCTAGTTTGTTAAGTATCGTGCTGTGTCCTGACTGTGCATGCGGGATTGGTATGGCGCTTACCCTTTTGTTGCTGTTTTGTTGCTTTCATGCCTTTAAGCATGTAATTGTGTTCAATTGTTGTATTTCATGGAAAAACGATCTTTGCGTTGGATTCATTTAAACTATTATTTGTGTAGGGTTCCACTCCTTCATCTTGGGAAATTGTGTTTTGTTTGCCCAAAGAAGTGGCTTCATCATCATCAAAAAAAAAAAAAAATCATCATCATCATCATCATCATCATCATCATCATCTCACATTACCAGCGATCCAACCACGTCTTCACTCAACCCGCCGGACTCTACACCAGCTAGCGACTATCCTTCGGCACACCCACCGCCCACTTCTCCACGACCAGCCACCACCACATCCACCACACCTGACACACGTCAGTCCACACCAGTACATGAACTATTCCAATGGCAAGAGTTTGCGGGAACGACCTCGGAACGCCAAGACATTATCCAATTGCTACATTCGTTCTCCGACACAGTTGCTCAACATCCGGCAGATGTTGGCTGCGCAACTTCCGGTCATCACACTATCACAGTCACACAATCCACACCAATCCGTCACGCACCACGCCGCCTGGACCCACAACAAGCCACCCTAATCGACACAATGGTCACCGACATGTTGGACAACGGCATAATAGAGGAAAGTTCATCTCCGTACGCCAGCCCAGTAGTACTCGCCCCGAAGTCCGATGGGTCGAAACGGTTCTGCGTGGATTACCGGCGCTTGAATGCCATCACCCGGAAGGACAGCTTTCCTCTTCCGCGTATCGACGACACGCTAGACGCGCTCGCGGGCTGTACCCACTTCTCGACCCTGGATCTCCAATCCGGATACTGGCAAGTCCCTATGGCAGACGATTCCAGGCAATACACCGCGTTTGTCACCAGGAACGGTCTGTACCAGTTCCGCCGTATGCCGTTCGGTCTCTCCAACGCTCCAGCCACGTTCCAGAGAACAATGACCTCCATTCTCCGTGATCTGCTTGGAAAGCATTGCCTGATCTACCTCGACGACATCATTGTGTTTGGCAAATCAGCTGCAGAGCATCTCCGCAGTCTTCGATTGGTTCTGGAAAGACTAAGATCTGCAGGTCTCAAAGTGAAACCCCGTAAGTGTCGCCTTCTCCATGCACCATTCACTCTCCGCACCGATCACGGAGCTCTCACATGGCTGCATACATTCAAATCGCCTACCGGTCAAGTCTCGCGTTGGTTAGAACGTATGGCAGAGTTCTCCTACACCATTCAACACCGCGCTGGAAAGTCCCACGGCAACGCCGATGCTCTTTCACGCTATCCACATGCGGACATATCCACCTCCACCGACACCACTACCCACCGGCCCATGACATCTACACTGCCAGTTTCCCACATCACCGCACTCGTCTTTACAGACACTCCACATTCTCACACGACATGGCTTCAAGCTCAACAAGACGATTCCGCCATTTCCGCCGTGATCCACCGCATCACTTCAGGAAAACCATTTCCACAACCAACCGATTCACCCACCGTTACTGCCCTGCTCAAGATCCACGATCAACTCTCTATCCATGACGACCTTCTCTTCCACACACACCATGATAAGCTCCAGATCGTTGTTCCCTCCGTTATGCAGACTCCCCTGATCCACGATGCACACGCTCCTCCGACTTCTGGACACTTCAGTACAAAACGCACCCTTGCACGTGTCAACGAGCATTATTTCTGGCCAGGAATGAAAGCAGCCATTGACCGCTACTGTACTCGATGTCTGGAATGCCAACAGAACAAGCACAAGAATCCTGTTGCCCGAGCTCCTCTTCAACACATCACAGCTACACGCCCATACCAGATCATTGCGATGGACTTCATGGGTCCTCTACCTCGTTCAAATGGTGGTAATCTTTACATCATGGCCGTTGTCGATTACTTCACCAAATGGTTAGAGTTGTTCCCGCTCCGTAATATCCAAGCCACCACAGTTGTAGATACACTCACTAGCCACATCTTCTCTCGCTATGGAGTACCTGAGCAAATACACTCCGACCAAGGCTCCCAGTTCGAATCCGACCTCTTCCAGGATCTATGCAAGACGCTCCACATCCACAAAACACGCACCACTCCGTATCATCCTCAATGTGACGGTCTCGTCGAACGATCAAACCGTACGGTCCAGAACATTCTCAAAGCTTACACGAACGACACGCAATCCGACTGGGATAAACATCTCCGTACCACGATGCTCGCCTACAACACCAGTGTCCACTCAACGACTGGTTTCACGCCCTACTTCCTCATGTTTGGCCGTGAAGCTACGTTGCCACTCCATCTCATGTACCCACTTCCACAACCACATGCACCGCAGCCAATCACAACCTTCGTCACTGATCTCCAAGCACGCCTTCAGACTTCCTTTGACACCGTTCGTCAACACACCGATCAACACCACAAGTACTCCAAGGACCGCTACGACCGCAAAGCCACAGCTTCCCAGTTCAAAAATCAAGATTTTGTCTGGCTACATGCTCACCCGCCACCTCATGTCTCACCGAAACTCTTCAAACACTGGACCGGCCCCTGGAAAATCATCAATTGTCCTTCTGCCGTTACATACACATTGCAAGCCCATTTCCACACGACCCCGCACATGCAACGCGTCACAACCGTCCACCGCAACAGACTTCGTCCATACCTCACACCTGTGCAGTACACACCACCATCTCTAATGTCCACCCCACCACAACCAGTTCCGCAACCCTCAACACGCACTCGTTCTTATATTCGGCCTCCTGCCTATTTCCGTGTCTATGCTGCACCAGGTTAGTAACAGCAATGGCCACGCCTACGCAGACGCCACGGTTCAGCACGACGCGGTGCTACCACTCTCCCCCCACTCGACCACCCCTTCTCCCGACCCCGGCGACACCACCACTGACAGTGGCAGGGTTACGAGCCCGCCGCGCCGCCCGCACCATCCCGGCTCGCCGATCCTCAACATCCCCGCCAGCAAAGCGGAAATCACCGCCGCCGGAGGACCCGTCTGCCACCCCTACGCCGGTATCACCACCTCCCAAGGATCACTCTCCCGAACCTACGAGTGGATCGTCACCTGATGTCTCTGCGACTCAACAAGATCTAATCGAACTGCATATTAATGATTCAGATGAGGAAATGCTAACTGATATAGTCTAGTACCCGTAATGTTTCTTCCTTCATCAAGTTCATACATTACTACTGCCTTCAATTTTTTTCTCTCTTTACTGCTATACATGTACATGTCCCCTCTTACTTTTAATTCGCATGAGGACATGCGCCCGCAAAGGGGAGAGCTGTGTTAGGGTAGAAATGCATACATTATGACATGTACATGACTTGATTGCGACTACTAGTACTGTAGTACATGCACGTAAATGTAAGCCTCGTCATAAGCTATAATTAGATCTCCCATGCTTGTAACCTTGTTGTCAGCACTTCTAGAACTAGTACTTCTACCACTTCCTTTTAGTTAGTCAATCACGTCGTTGATTCCGGAATGTTCCATACCTTACAGTAATATGCCTGATGAGTAATGCTGCTGACTAAATTGCATATCTCACCTTTTAGAACACCTCGCTTAGTCATTGTTACGCAATGCTCACTTCATCTACATGTATAGCAATGATGATCTAGGTTTACCTTCTCCACTATTCTAGAACTTGTAGAAGGATGATTTCGTAATCCTTGTCTTACCAACCTTAGTTCTCTACCTTCGCTATAAAAGCTGCTGCCTTTCTAGTTTCCTACGGACTAGTACGGGATTAGTTTCAGGCTAGATTACAGTGTATTACCTGAGAACTCTTTCTCTCTCTCTCTGAATAAGTGTGCAATTCTCAAAATAAATTCGCATATCAGGGAAAATCTCCATTATGGAGAGGTTCATGCATTCAGTGACTTGTTTGCTTCATACGAAACAAGCCAATGGGTGCAGTCTCGTAAAAATCTCGTACGATTGGATTTGTTTACTCGAGTCTGGGCTGTTTGATTTGTGAGTAGCGCCGAGATTGCACTGCCCCAAATAAAGTTGCGTGCCGATAGAGCAAGAATTACGATCTGCAATCTGTTTGTTGTACCTGCAAGAATGTGCTGTACATGTATCGTATTTTCTCTGTTGTTGTTTCAGTTGCCGTCATGTTGCTAAAGAAAGGTTCAGTGACTCATTTGTTTCATAAAAGACGAGTCAATGGTTTGGTCTGGCTTAGAATCTTTCGCTGTAGAAGAAATCTATTCGTGTCTCTATTGCAGTATTGGAGAAATAATTGTATTCACTCGTTATAAAAATAGGGTTCAGACAAACTCACAGAGCAAATGCCATCGGTCCCTTGATGTTCGTCCTAAAGAGGTTTGACTGGATATCATTCATACTCCCCCAAAGTCGTGTAACATGTTATTATTATGGAGTGCCTTGTTTATCTCTCAGTACCTCCAACCATATACATGTATCCTTGCCCCTTATATCCTCAGGATCAGTGTAGTTGTTAGAACGAGGTGTCGGACTCAGCAATGTATTTGTTTACATTTTAATACATGTTTTTTGTTCCTACTTTGCTGTGTCGTTTTAGATAATCGTGGACTTGTAACACTTTGAAGTCATTGAACTGCTTCCAAAAGTTGTATAGACATCAACATGATTACGATTTCACTACAATAATGATGCTGGATGACCTTATCACGACAACCCATGACTACAATTATAAACACAGAATCAACAAAAACATCTGCGGCGCGCACCTGGTTACAATTCTCATGTAAATGTGATTTAGGGTGTGGACATCTGAATTTTCTGAAAGACAAGACAATTTTATGACAGAGTCATGGAATTCTGCAACATCCACAGAATGACCTGCGTATAAAAAAAAATATCACCGCCACTACTCATATGATTCCCCTGCAGAAGAACATGAATACATGTATGCAAGACTAGTTCCATTTTCTGCAAGAAAAGGCTTGCACATCAATGCGTATAATACGGTATTGAAATTGATATGATACATGTACATAGCCATAGGGGCTCCCGTAAGAAGACCATAGGTCTGTGCGAAACACCCTAGTAAAATAATAATAATAACATGTAGAGTCGCTACATGTAGGCCATCATTTAGGGCATTCCATTGGAGACACAATTATAGGTTCTGATCGGTGGAATATGCTGCCTTCCACTGTTCGCTCTTGTACAGATTATCGCCGATTTGTTCGTTCATGCTTAACCTTTCTAGGGGCTCCCGTAAGAAGACCATAGGTCTGTGGGAAACACCAGGGAGTAGTACAATACCGGTATTGTACTACTCCCTGGGAAACACCCTAGTAAAATAAATAAAATAAAAATAATACCGGTAATATCCTTTAGCCAAAAAACAAAAGAAATTATAGCAATAAAAACTGCTTTATGGCAGTTTTCTAAAAAAGGTTATTGTGTTCTAGTCCATGAACCCCGTCTAAAAAGTAAGAAATTAACGAAATGTGATAGCCGAAAATTAAAATTTCACACAAAACCTCACAATAATCACACACAGGATGCAAGACGACCTTTTCCCCTCGTGGTCCTCTTTCACATGCAAGCATGTTGGCGCAGTACAAGTACTTGTACAAGTACAAGTGTCGGAATAAACAAGTGTTGAAAGCCGTACTATTAGATCTTCAAGTGTCGTGATTATTGTGAGGTTTTGTGTGAAATTTTAATTTTCGGCTATCACATTTCGTTAATTTCTTACTTTTTAGACGGGGTTCATGGACTAGAACACAATAACCTTTTTTAGAAAACTGCCATAAAGCAGTTTTTATTGCTATAATTTCACTGGGCTTCGACCTACATGGTCAGGGAAAGTCCCGGTTCGTAGGCCTACAACACGGTCAGCGTGTTCTTGAACACAAGTGACGTGTGATCACTTCCAGACCAACGGGCGTTCAAGGCGAGTAACAAGCGCACTTGACAAATGTGACTCTGAAATCGCGTGAGCCGTGGGCCACGCGCGCGACTTGGCATTCTTGCGTCACAAGGCACGTGATTTCACCGTGCATCTTGCAATAAAATTCAAAAACTGCGCTCAGGCCTTCAGTCACTTTTGCAGCAACAGTCGCACAAAAAATTATTGGTGGCGCAAGGAGAAGCTTGTCGTTTGGAGTGACAAGTGATCACCGCTGCTTTTCCCTGTCAGAGTCAACACTACACGTTGTTCTGCGGCCTTGGGAGTAGTGTTGGAGTAGAAATTGCTGAGGAGACGTCGCGGAGTGGCGAGCTTTCCTGCGCAGGTATGACTTTGGCCGTATTTCAGCATGGTCGAGTGGAAAAATTCAAAAAAGTTTATTTCAAGAAAACCCCAAAAGGAAGATGGGGGACATGTCCTCAGCGCTAGAAGAGGTGTTCTACTATCTGCTGGTGTATAGTTCTGGCCAATTGAGGACGTAGCTGGCTGTTTTGCCAGCGCTTGTAAATTGGCTATCTTCAAGACGATCATTTGTGGCGTCAGGGGGTGATGGACCTCGTCTTCTGGGATGCTGGCGTGGCTAAGCGGTACTGCTCCAGGAACTCTTCTAAGGTGAGGCAATGTTGGCTTGATGGAGTTTTGTTCATAGCTTGTTCGTATACGCTGTGGCGTGACTCGTTTCTAGACCCATAAATAATGTGATATTTCGGCCATTTTTGAGGGGTATGCAAATTTCAAGGTTCCCTTCAGAAACTTTTTCAAGGGCTTTGCATAATCGATCCACACCCCAAAGGGAACCTACCTGCAAATTTTCAGCGAAATCGGAGAGATCCACTTGCACACATACTTTGGTATTCTCAGACATGCTCTCTTCACTTCACTGTTTCAGTGTAATGTTTTTTAAATAAAAAACATTACACTGAAACAGTGAGTGTCAAGTTCGGCAGGGCTAGACATGTGCAGGAGGCGTGAGCTCCACATGTACAGTCAACTTCGCTGCAATGAAGGGTGGTGAATAATTTCCTCGTAGAACAGTTTCCATTGCAAGGTTGGTTTCACAAAGAGTGCTGCTTGGTGCTAAGTACAGCCGTGACCGTAAAGAAATCCACCCGCAGGTCAAAAGCAGCACGGCGTTTGGATATCAATTACACCGTGCACGGTCCAAACACACATCCGAGGGCCGCATGAGCCTTGGCGCTGCTTTCGGCTCACGGGTCGAAATTCTTTGGCCACAACTCTACTCTTCAGTGAAATCTAACACGGCTGGATTGCAGTAAAATGGTAAGTTAGTCGTAGTGGGAAAGAAGACCAGCTTGTGTTGTTGTGTTCTATTTAAAATCAGAGCTGGAGCTAGGAAAGGAAGCTGCACCCGAGGAAATGAATAGAGGCAATGGCAACGCCGACATGCAAGCGGCACGACAGGGAAGTTCTCTCAAGCGTCGATGCGATGACTGGAGCACGGGTAAGAAGTGTGAGGACATTGCACGAGTATTGTGTCCTTTGAGGCTGTGAGGCACGCTGGGAACTGGTTATCTTGGATGTTGACGCGTGCATAATACTATTTCAATTTTTGCATTGCCCCATTGTGTGGGAATACAGTACTTGGTCTCAATGTGTGGAAATGCAGTGCCTGGTCTCAATATGTGTAAATGTAGTGCCTGACCCTAGTCCGCTGCCCAGGCAAGGGTAGGTCCACTGCATGTTCACTTTGGGTGTTCTGTCAGTGGTTGACTCCGTTCAAACGTACCTTATTGAATGTGGATTTCTACCTTTTTTTCTTCCTACTGTGTACTAGCTTCATCTCCGAAGAGAGCGATCAAGGAAGAGTCCCAAACAGATGGTGAGCAATGTTCTTGTTCCTTGCAATATCATACCCAATCTCTCCTTTGGGCAGTTAAAGGGGAAGTTAAGGCAAAAATCAAAATTTCACCAGTTGTAGTCTTCGGGGTGCTGAGTCGAATGGTCTTGGTCCGAGAAAGCTGAGACGCTCCCTTCCTACTTGAATCCCAATCGAACTCGCGCACTTCCACCGAAACTGGGTGACTGCGCCCTACGAGATGGGGATTTGTATGCAAAATGTCACTAAAAGGGCCATTTCGTTCTTATAAAAGCACGGATGACCGCGATTGGCCCATATGTTGTAGTCTTTTGGACGCTGAGTCGACTGGTTTTGGTCCGAAAAGGCTGCGATGCAGCGTTCCTCCTTTATTCCCAATCGAACATGGTTGAAGAAGCGGTCACGTGCTCCTGGGTGACCAGGTGACTGGTGTACGCAGGAGCACGTGACCGCTTGTTCAACCATGTTCGATTGGGAATTAGGGGCGAACGCTGCATCGCAGCCTTTTTGGACCAAAACCAGTCGACTCAGCGACCAAAAGACTACAACATATGGGCCAATCGCGGTCATCCGTGCTTTTATAAGAACGAAATGGCGCTTTTAGTGACATTTTGCATACAAATCCCCATCTCGTAGGGCGCAGTCACCCAGTTTCGGTGGAAGTGCGCGAGTTCGATTGGGATTCAAGTAGGAAGGGAGCGTCTCAGCTTTCTCGGACCAAGACCATTCGACTCAGCACCCCAAAGACTACAACTGGTGAAATTTTGATTTTTGCCTTAACTTCCCCTTTAAGGACTGCAGTGTTCAGCGCGTGTGCAAAATCCTCAAATGCTCAGCTCATGAAGCAACATACTAAGTATTACCATACCAATATGAATGAGGGAGGTGCTTAGCTTAGGCTGTCATCACACTATGGTGCAAAGTGCTGCGTCTACGTCCACGTAAGGAAGTTTGTCAGTTGCCATAATGATCCGTGTGTCTGTACTGGGTGAAAGCGGGAGCAGATTAAACGGGAAACGTAGATGTGGCCAGGGGTGGGGTATACAGTAGGTGTTGGCGGATAATGCTGGGTAATATTGGATATAATGCTCTCAGTAATGCTCCACAAAAGGCCATATAATGCTCCAAATAATGCTGATAATGCTCCGCCGGATGGAATATAAACACCTGAACCTTGCGGTATTGGGCTAAGAAAAACGCTATAATATTGCACCCATGCTATGATAAACACGTAATACAATATCAGTTAAACATGTACGCTAGGTACAAACACATACAGTCATATTGAGGCGGCACAAAGAGGATACGCCAAGAAGGACTTCTTGACCAGCTTCTGCCTCTGAGTTTCCCAACGGGACTTTCCTTGTTTATGTCTCGCGGTAGCAGTATGGGACATGATTATACTCTTCTTCCCTGACAATGTTGTATGGCATGCCAGGCACACTACCTTGCCACCGTCGCTTTTGAGCGGCTCATCTGGGAACTCCCGCACCCGCGTTTCGGCACTGATGGCCACTTCAGTGCTCTGTCCATGAGCTACTCGCGTCCTTTTGGAAACATTTTCAGACTTGATAATAGCTGTTTTCTGAAAAGACCGCTTCCTCGCTATCGCGGCAGGATCTGCAGTTTCCAACTTGACGACATCACTATCATCAGAGGACTCCGCCAAAAGCTCATCTGGAGAAAGCCCAGCTTCCTCCCGATCCCAAGAACTGCATCGCGGCTAGTCAGCCATCAGCGTTGGCTGCTAGTTAGCTGGTATTACACAATGGTCAATGTCCGGTGAAAGTCCAGCGTTACTCTTCGAGAAAGACATGGACTCTTGCTTCGATGAAGAATGTTTTTTTGGGGACGGTAACCGGGTAAGGTCTGGAATGTGTGCGTGTGCGCACCTCCACCGTTCCATGCTGGCTCACATTTCTTTCGTTGGTTCGGCGTTGTTACCTGGATCTTCAAAAAATATTATGACAAAAAGTAACTGGCCGAAGATAGACTTCCGGGACCGGAAGTTTCTGCGAGAGTTTCCACACTGTGCTGGACCACAGCTAGCTAGCACTACTGCTGGGCCTGGCATGCACTGCGTGCCACGATCTGTATTGTAGATCTACCATGCATGATGTGTACGGTGGTCTATCGCTTGTATAGACCAACGCTAGATCTACTATGCAGTCATGTAGAACGTCGTATAATGCCATTTGTAGCCTCGTAATGCTTTATAATGCTCGTAATGCTCCGGGTGGCGTATAATGCTTGATATAATGCCGGCATTATCCGCCAACACCTAGTATACAGCTTTTCTGAAGAACGTGCGTATCTCCCCCAGTCTCTTTCTAAGCGACCTTGTACCTGCCTTGGAATTTCTCCGAAACGTGACCGCGTGTACGGGTCAAGAACTGTGCCTGTGCGATGACACGACCGCCCGTTTTGTAATTTTCACCGTGGATGTGGACATCCCTTTGAAGAATGCCAGCGATCTAGAAGGAGCCCAAGCATTTGCTGCAGCGGTCAAGTCGAAATGGAGATCAGACATCGTTTATGGATGAGTTTTTGTTGACTGGAGACAGAAGCGGACTTGGCTTAGTTTCAGTGCATTCTCATACATTGTTCTTTGGCCTTCGTACGCGTGCTGTGATATTATTATTATTATTCAAACAGTAGTTTGGAGGCGGTGGGAAAAACAGTTTCGTAATACGTATTCGCATGCAACGACGCAAATCCACACAATTCAGTAGACACTTTTTCTATCAAACGTTTTCTTTCCCTTCTCTTCAGGATAGTACAGGGAATGTTGGAAATTAGAAAAACACATAACTATATAGAGAATGAAAGAAAGAAAAAGTCAACACTTCAACATAGGTGTTAAAAATGATTAAAGTGTTAAAAACTCAAAAACAAACAGCTGCAAGTTGTAGACAAACACGTTGAACACATCAGGGAACACTTGTCACACTTTCACGAGGTGTGACACCAAACAACTGCAACGATAACACATTCTCCTTCTGTACACATAGTTCTGGATCTAGTTTACGAATATACAGAGCTTCTAACACAGCAAGATGTAACTTAGACCTTCCACGAGTCAAAATCGAAAAGATATCATCACTATACAACTTACGACAACTAGCACTGCCCGACAAATGACGCTTGATGGACGATGTCCGATCACTTAGCTCTGTCACCTTCGACGCCTGCCGTTGTTCTCTTCCGTTAGGCTTGTTTGGTTGGTTGCTCCGGTCCACACCTCCAACGTCCGTTGATTTCATGTCCGTTTTTTGTTGATTTCATGGCCGTTTTCGTGTCACTTCTTGGTCTTCCTCGTTTCCTCTTGTTGATCTTTGTTGTCACTTCCATTATCGACGTATTCAGATCCCCAGTACTCCGTCTCTTCACCTTGCTTCTGGTAACTCTTCCGGTGTCTATGAGCTCCAGTGTCACATTGGGTGGTTTTCGAGACGGTCTCCCTCGCTTCCTCACGCTTGTCTGAGATGGGCCAAGCTCCCCGCCCGTCGAGGCGGAGGCGCGCATGCGTACATCTACACTGGACGCAGACAACCGGAGCAACCAACCAAACAAGCCTAACGGAAGAGAACAACGGCAGGCGTCGAAGGTGACAGAGCTAAGTGATCGGACATCGTCCATCAAGCGTCATTTGTCGGGCAGTGCTAGTTGTCGTAAGTTGTATAGTGATGATATCTTTTCGATTTTGACTCGTGGAAGGTCTAAGTTACATCTTGCTGTGTTAGAAGCTCTGTATATTCGTAAACTAGATCCAGAACTATGTGTACAGAAGGAGAATGTGTTATCGTTGCAGTTGTTTGGTGTCACACCTCGTGAAAGTGTGACAAGTGTTCCCTGATGTGTTCAACGTGTTTGTCTACAACTTGCAGCTGTTTGTTTTTGAGTTTTTAACACTTTAATCATTTTTAACACCTATGTTGAAGTGTTGACTTTTTCTTTCTTTCATTCTCTATATAGTTATGTGTTTTTCTAATTTCCAACATTCCCTGTACTATCCTGAAGAGAAGGGAAAGAAAACGTTTGATAGAAAAAGTGTCTACTGAATTGTGTGGATTTGCGTCGTTGCATGCGAATACGTATTATTATTATGAGTCTTTATTATGAGTCTTTATTCCACTCCAAATTGAAAATAAAAATAAAAATTGGAGGTATTACACTAACTCACCGGACTTATCATAGCCAAAGGTAAGCAGCACGGAATAATATATGGAAAAAAGTAAGGTAGAGAGAGAGGAAGGGAGAAAGGCGCATGTACCATCACAGGCATTAAAGCTCAGAGGTATCATGGCAACAGGTATTGCAGAAAGGGGAGCATCAGAAGTTGGCGAAAAATTCAGGCCGGCAAAGCTCATCACTGGGCACAACCTCCAATGCGCACCCACAGAAAGATCAAATACGAATACCCACAGAAATACCACAGTGTTTCAATTACAAACTAAAACTTTATTATTATTTCTCCTTTATTCACTTCTTTCGAAGGCGATAAGCCAGACCCACCGGGAAATATTTCCATGGGTGGGACAGCAAAAAAGAAAGTGAAAAAACAAAAACAAAAATAAATAAATAAATAAAACCTAAAAACCAAAGGGACAAGAACTAGTTGAAGGAAGAGGAAGAAAGGAAAGAAACTCAATCCGAACTCCAACATCAAAACAATAATAAAGAATTTGCAGCGACAGGCAAAATACATCAACCAATGAAGGGAGTAGTAACAAAGGAAATATCAGTCTTTATCAGTCGTTATTCAAGTCTCTTAGCTATTGAACATGCAAACGCAGCAGAGGTGCATCTACATGTTAAGGATAGTTCTCAGTATTTTAATCGAACCTTGTATAGCCTCCTGTTGCACAATAGCCAGGTCTCCTCCCTGCACAGTCCGAAGGCATTGAGGAGTCTCCCCCACCAAGCCTCCCAGGGCACCGACAACCACAGGGACCACGTCAACCTGGTTGAGGGACCAAATCCTCGAAATCTCCCGCTTCAAATCATAATATTTCGAGCGCTTTTCAGCCATTTTCTTATTGATGTTGTTCTCACCAGGAACGCTGATGTCTATAATGTAGGCGATGCGCTCCTTGTCATCAACAAGGAGCAGATCGGGCCTGTTTGCTGATAGTTTCAGGTCAGTTGGGACCGAATACTCCCAGTAGAGGCGATACTGATCACTCTTGACCAATGCCTTGAGCTGGTGGTCGAATCGTGAAGCACCAGTAGGTAGATCTCGTGCTTTACACATTTCGAAGTGCACATACTTTACTATCCGGTTATGTCGTTCAATGTAACTGGTCCGAGCAAGAACTGGGCAGGCACTGACAATGTGGTCAATTGTTTCTAAGCTGCCCTTGCAAAACCTGCAATTGGCATCAGTTCGAGCAATTGACTTCATTATGGCGTATTGGTAATTTTTCGTTTTGAGGGATTGGTCTTGTGCTGCCATAATCATGCCTTCAGTTGAAGGTTTCAGTGTCCTTGATTTCAACCACATGAAGGTAAGCTCCTTATCTAGGCGATTCTCCTCCAATCGGCTCCAATATCTCCCATGCAGCGGCATAGTGGAAAGTGTTTTGGATTTTCGCTCAGCGCACGCTTGTTTAATGGTATGCTTATTGGGTAAAGCTGGTCCAGCTGCTGGCAGATCCAAACTCGACAAGAACTTAGCGGCCTTTGCAGTTATTGAGTGGCTTTTTGTTGTAGGTTTTTGTTGATGATACTGATAAAGCAGGCTTATTCTGTCTATTGGGCTGGTACTCATGTAGCGGGCCAGGCCACACATGCTCCGGCCGTGCATATCCTCACAAGAGACCAAGCCCCGGCCTCCATCTCCCCTCTTCATGTAGAGCCTGTTGACTGAGGCTTTGGGGTGGTGAAATCCAGACGCAGTCAAGGCTGATCTTGTCACCCGATCTGTGGTCTTGATTTCAGCCTCGGTCCAATTTACGATTCCATAACTATATGTCATAACCGGCAGAGCATACGTATTGATGGCCTTGATCATGTTTCGCGCATTCAATCCACTGTTAAGAAGCAAATACAATCTCTTTTTGTATTCTGCAGTGAGTTGCGTCTTGAGCTGCGGGTGAGGTATCATGGCTGCTTGCACTACTCCAAGGTACTAATATTATTATTATTATTATTATTATTTGGAAAGGATTGGGAGAACTTCAAATTCAAATGATCAGTCGGGGAAGTGAACTGCCTGAAGAGAGAAAAAAACGCCAGACCCACCAGGACTCGAACCTGGGACCCTGCTTGTCATGAGCAATGCTCTAACCACTGAGCTATGGGACCAGGCTGAACCTAGAAGGCGCTGACAAGTTTTTCACTCCAAAGGCAGCTCACAACACGTGCCACACATACTGATGGCACTTGGGTCTTTTTCCCTCCCCCAGGGGACCAACCACGGTCAGTTTCTGGAAACTACCAGAGGTGAAAGAAAGTGATTAAATTTGGAAAGGATTGGGAGAACTTCAAATTCAAATGATCAGTCGGGGAAGTGAACTGCCTGAAGAGAGAAAAAAACGCCAGACCCATATGTGTGGCACGTGTTGTGAGCTGCCTTTGGAGTGAAAAACTTGTCAGCGCCTTCTAGGTTCAGCCTGGTCCCATAGCTCAGTGGTTAGAGCATTGCTCATGACAAGCAGGGTCCCAGGTTCGAGTCCTGGTGGGTCTGGCGTTTTTTTCTCTCTTCAGGCAGTTCACTTCCCCGACTGATCATTTGAATTATTATTATTATTATTATTATTTTTTTTACAAGAAGTCGGAGGCGGATAATACTTTAATAACGAAGGTACGTGTTAGGTCGTAAGTATCCACGCAAACACACATCCAGTCAAAATAAGGCACTTGTCAAAGTATCCGAACGTTTTCGGTCCCTTCTCATCAAGGATTATACAGGGAATGGCTCAAGTTGAAAGACTAAAACTTATATAGCGTAAAGATATGAGATAACAACACTCGTGACAAGGTGAAAAAAAGTATCAAGTTCAGCACGACACAAAACTCGAAGGACATAATAATAGCGACAAGAACATAGTGAGCAAATTAAGTTACATTGTTAACACCTCGACGAGGAGTAACACCAAACAATTGTAGCGACAACACATTTTCTTTTTGTACGCAAAGTTCAGGATCTAACTTACGGATATACAAAGCTTCTAACACAGCCAGATGCAACGCACATCTACCACGTGACAATATTGAGAACACATTATCACTGTACAACTCACGACAATTGGTACGGGCTGACAGATGTTGCTTGATGGACGAAGTGCGATTCTTAGCTCCGTTGGGTGTAGGCTCCTCCAATGTCCCGTCATCTCGCCTCTTCGCGGCATCACCACTATCCGTCTCTTTGCTTTTCCGCGGCCTTCCACGTTTTCTGACACTAGCCGTTGTGTGCGCGATGCCCAGTGTCCTTTCAGCTACGTCTCCTCCATTGCGGATTTCTATTGATCTTCTTACTCCAACTTGTGCGGTGTTCGATATTGAGGTTCGTTTTCGCGGTCTACCACGTTTTCGAATATTGACTGTTGTTGTCACTTCCGTTGTCGTTGTACGTGCGTCCTCACCAGTCCGTATTTTTACTTGGCTTCGCGTAACCCTTCCCGACGCAGACAGATCCTTTGTCAATTTCGGTGGTTTACGTGTCGGTCTTTCACCATCTTTCACGCTGTTCTCAGCTGGACCCTGCGCTATACACGCGGAGGAGGACGGGCATGCAGTGATATCTTCACAGGAAGAGGAAGATCCACCGATGGACTGGACAGCACATTTTGGAGGACGACCACGGCGAGGACGACACTCACGCGCATCAAGCGGAACAAAACTTAACGGCACATGTTGACGAATGCGCGCGCCCAGGTGCTGAAGGGTTCTACCTACATACCGATCTTCACATTGTCGGCATTGAAAGAAATAGATAAGGTTACTTTTACTAAGGGTAGGTAGAACATCCTTCTTCACACCGAACGCACGCACTGTCCCAAATATGACGTACAGCTTGACGCACGGATAAGATGGACATACGATACCACGAACATCCTTCTCCACGCGCGCAGAACCGGCGCCAACCCAGGGTAAACGGAGCACCACTGGGCAAAGGTCAGGTCCAAATTGGATCGGCTTGTCTGTCGCCGGTTTTTCGTTGATAAGCTTGGCCAGAAATTCCTTTGGATAGCCGTTGTTCGTAAATATTGATGTCAGTCTGTCTAATTCGTCCTGCAATAGATGAGGGGAACATATTCTATGCGCACGATAAACTAGCGCTTTCACAAGATGTTTCTTCGATTTCGTTGGAGTATAGCTCCCCCACGGAATGTAGAGGCCGGTGAAAGTTGGCTTCCTATAGATAGTGGTGTCCAAACTCTTAGTGTTAATGTTGCGTGAAATTTGTACATCCAAGAAGGATAATCTGCCGTTTTGTTCCGCTTCCGACGTGAATCTCAACGCCGGATGGAGGCTATTCAGAGTTAGTAGAAAAGTCCCACAGACATCCTCATCCTCATCGTGACAGTACACATCGTCTACAAAACGACAGTACATAGAGGGCCACAATGATGGACTAATGGACGCTTCACAGAACCCTACAAATATATTAGCCAATACAGGACCAAGTGGCGAGCCCATGGCAACGCCATCTATTTGTTTATACATAACGTTGCCAAATGAAAACTCAACGCCAGATGTAACCATTAACATGAGTTTCACAAACTCCGTTTCGTTCAAGGACGGCGGAGTAATGGACTTATTGTGGTACAGTGTTGTTGCGCAGATGTCAATGGTCTCCCGTAGTGGCACGTTAGTAAATAAGCTGACCACGTCATACGAACACATGAATCCGCTCGATTCAAAGTTTGCGTCCCTTAGCTTTTCCACAAACTCGAAAGTATCTTTGACGCAGTGGCTGTTGTAGAGGTTGAGTACCGGCTGTAGCATGGCACATAGCCACTTGGATGTTTTAAATTGCGGCGATCCTGACATGCTCAGTATTGGTCGTAAGGGAATGTTCTTCTTGTGAATTTTTGGGAGCCCATACATTCGTGGTCTTGTTGATCCCGTCGGTGCCAGATGGTCGTACTCATAATCAGAAATTTGATGGGTTTTTGAAAGAGACAATAGGTATTTGCTAAGTTTAGTGTCGATGGTTTCTGTATGATCATATACATCGCACGGTCCGAGTCTACAGAATTTCGTCTTGTCCTCCAGAATGACCATCATCTTGGTTTGGTAATCCTCCCTTGACATAATAACCGTTGCCCGACCCTTGTCAGGGCGGGAGATAATAATATCCGGATTTTTCCTAAGCTCTCTCATTACTTTGAGGTGCTCTCGTGTGAGTGAAAAAGACCGGGTGTCAGGAGAAGACTGCGCAAACTTGTGTGCCTCGGCAGCCAGAGACGCCCGGCAAGTCGCTGCTGTTTCGTCAGATTTTGCTGGTACCTTGGACAATTGCTGCTGCAGCAGCTCAAACTCCGCCAACATCTCCAATCGGTGGAGTTTCGGAGGAATGCCAAAATCCAAACCGCCGCACAGCACGTCCTTTTGTAGTTGCGTCAGAGGGATATCAGCAAGATTAATAATAGTATCATAATTGTCGCTACATGTGCCGAATCGGTCCTTTCTCAAGGCAGACACAATCCAAACGTGTTTTGCATGGAGCCTAGATCGTTGTTTACAGTCACATTGCGATATTAGCCATGAAAATCTGACAAAATCGAAGGTATTGAGAAGTCTTCGTACTTTCTGATACGAAGACACAAACCTCGAACGTGCATTGTGAAGTTGGCTCTTTGCCTTGTTAAGATCATCCTGCAAAAGTACTTTCTCGATAGAGATAGAGTCATAAAGCTTTAGTTTCTGCACTCGTTTCTGTAAATACTTAGGTGCAACAGAGTAGTGTAGGCAGTCACGGAGTAACCTGACACTGAATATAGCTGTATTGAGGCGACCACGGAGGGCAAGAACGTCATTCAATAGATCAATATGGGTGATTGGGAGGCGTTGTTTGAAGTAATTGAAACAGTGTCGTGACGATAAAAAATATAAGAGGGCAACAGTCGCTGTGACGCGCATCAGCGGGTACAAAGACCGGCAAGGGGTCTGTACTTCCACCAGTGTAGCCTAGGTGTATTGCAGCTGTACAAGCGCGCAGCATGGGAGCTTCATGCACGCTGTAGAGCTCAAGGCCCTACTACTTACTACTGCTAACACTAGTGAGAAGTGTTGCGAGTCATGTATCCGTCAAGACAACTAACAGGACGGAACGTACATACATGTATAAACTAGCAAAGATTGTACTACGAACAGGTAAAGCTATAATTATGTACTATAAAAAAAAAATTAAGAAGAGCCTAAAGCACTAGTTGATGGAACTGGAATATAACTCTCGGTTTGTGAACACGCTGCTACAAGACACTGAGCAAAGGAGGCCCAGTGTCCAAGTTTGCCTCCACGGTGTAACGAATTTTACAAGAAGTCGGAGGCGGATAATACTTTAATAACGAAGGTACGTGTTAGGTCGTAAGTATCCACGCAAACACACATCCAGTCAAAATAAGGCACTTGTCAAAGTATCCGAACGTTTTCGGTCCCTTCTCATCAAGGATTATACAGGGAATGGCTCAAGTTGAAAGACTAAAACTTATATAGCGTAAAGATATGAGATAACAACACTCGTGACAAGGTGAAAAAAAGTATCAAGTTCAGCACGACACAAAACTCGAAGGACATAATAATAGCGACAAGAACATAGTGAGCAAATTAAGTTACATTGTTAACACCTCGACGAGGAGTAACACCAAACAATTGTAGCGACAACACATTTTCTTTTTGTACGCAAAGTTCAGGATCTAACTTACGGATATACAAAGCTTCTAACACAGCCAGATGCAACGCACATCTACCACGTGACAATATTGAGAACACATTATCACTGTACAACTCACGACAATTGGTACGGGCTGACAGATGTTGCTTGATGGACGAAGTGCGATTCTTAGCTCCGTTGGGTGTAGGCTCCTCCAATGTCCCGTCATCTCGCCTCTTCGCGGCATCACCACTATCCGTCTCTTTGCTTTTCCGCGGCCTTCCACGTTTTCTGACACTAGCCGTTGTGTGCGCGATGCCCAGTGTCCTTTCAGCTACGTCTCCTCCATTGCGGATTTCTATTGATCTTCTTACTCCAACTTGTGCGGTGTTCGATATTGAGGTTCGTTTTCGCGGTCTACCACGTTTTCGAATATTGACCGTTGTTGTCACTTCCGTTGTCGTTGTACGTGCGTCCTCACCAGTCCGTATTTTTACTTGGCTTCGCGTAACCCTTCCCGACGCAGACAGATCCTTTGTCAATTTCGGTGGTTTACGTGTCGGTCTTTCACCATCTTTCACGCTGTTCTCAGCTGGACCCTGCGCTATACACGCGGAGGAGGACGGGCATGCAGTGATATCTTCACAGGAAGAGGAAGATCCACCGATGGACTGGACAGCACATTTTGGAGGACGACCACGGCGAGGACGACACTCACGCGCATCAAGCGGAACAAAACTTAACGGCACATGTTGACGAATGCGCGCGCCCAGGTGCTGAAGGGTTCTACCTACATACCGATCTTCACATTGTCGGCATTGAAAGAAATAGATAAGGTTACTTTTACTAAGGGTAGGTAGAACATCCTTCTTCACACCGAACGCACGCACTGTCCCAAATATGACGTACAGCTTGACGCACGGATAAGATGGACATACGATACCACGAACATCCTTCTCCACGCGCGCAGAACCGGCGCCAACCCAGGGTAAACGGAGCACCACTGGGCAAAGGTCAGGTCCAAATTGGATCGGCTTGTCTGTCGCCGGTTTTTCGTTGATAAGCTTGGCCAGAAATTCCTTTGGATAGCCGTTGTTCGTAAATATTGATGTCAGTCTGTCTAATTCGTCCTGCAATAGATGAGGGGAACATATTCTATGCGCACGATAAACTAGCGCTTTCACAAGATGTTTCTTCGATTTCGTTGGAGTATAGCTCCCCCACGGAATGTAGAGGCCGGTGAAAGTTGGCTTCCTATAGATAGTGGTGTCCAAACTCTTAGTGTTAATGTTGCGTGAAATTTGTACATCCAAGAAGGATAATCTGCCGTTTTGTTCCGCTTCCGACGTGAATCTCAACGCCGGATGGAGGCTATTCAGAGTTAGTAGAAAAGTCCCACAGACATCCTCATCCTCATCGTGACAGTACACATCGTCTACAAAACGACAGTACATAGAGGGCCACAATGATGGACTAATGGACGCTTCACAGAACCCTACAAATATATTAGCCAATACAGGACCAAGTGGCGAGCCCATGGCAACGCCATCTATTTGTTTATACATAACGTTGCCAAATGAAAACTCAACGCCAGATGTAACCATTAACATGAGTTTCACAAACTCCGTTTCGTTCAAGGACGGCGGAGTAATGGACTTATTGTGGTACAGTGTTGTTGCGCAGATGTCAATGGTCTCCCGTAGTGGCACGTTAGTAAATAAGCTGACCACGTCATACGAACACATGAATCCGCTCGATTCAAAGTTTGCGTCCCTTAGCTTTTCCACAAACTCGAAAGTATCTTTGACGCAGTGGCTGTTGTAGAGGTTGAGTACCGGCTGTAGCATGGCACATAGCCACTTGGATGTTTTAAATTGCGGCGATCCTGACATGCTCAGTATTGGTCGTAAGGGAATGTTCTTCTTGTGAATTTTTGGGAGCCCATACATTCGTGGTCTTGTTGATCCCGTCGGTGCCAGATGGTCGTACTCATAATCAGAAATTTGATGGGTTTTTGAAAGAGACAATAGGTATTTGCTAAGTTTAGTGTCGATGGTTTCTGTATGATCATATACATCGCACGGTCCGAGTCTACAGAATTTCGTCTTGTCCTCCAGAATGACCATCATCTTGGTTTGGTAATCCTCCCTTGACATAATAACCGTTGCCCGACCCTTGTCAGGGCGGGAGATAATAATATCCGGATTTTTCCTAAGCTCTCTCATTACTTTGAGGTGCTCTCGTGTGAGTGAAAAAGACCGGGTGTCAGGAGAAGACTGCGTATGTCCATCTTATCCGTGCGTCAAGCTGTACGTCATATTTGGGACAGTGCGTGCGTTCGGTGTGAAGAAGGATGTTCTACCTACCCTTAGTAAAAGTAACCTTATCTATTTCTTTCAATGCCGACAATGTGAAGATCGGTATGTAGGTAGAACCCTTCAGCACCTGGGCGCGCGCATTCGTCAACATGTGCCGTTAAGTTTTGTTCCGCTTGATGCGCGTGAGTGTCGTCCTCGCCGTGGTCGTCCTCCAAAATGTGCTGTCCAGTCCATCGGTGGATCTTCCTCTTCCTGTGAAGATATCACTGCATGCCCGTCCTCCTCCGCGTGTATAGCGCAGGGTCCAGCTGAGAACAGCGTGAAAGATGGTGAAAGACCGACACGTAAACCACCAAAATTGACAAAGGATCTGTCTGCGTCGGGAAGGGTTACGCGAAGCCAAGTAAAAATACGGACTGGTGAGGACGCACGTACAACGACAACGGAAGTGACAACAACAGTCAATATTCGAAAACGTGGTAGACCGCGAAAACGAACCTCAATATCGAACACCGCACAAGTTGGAGTAAGAAGATCAATAGAAATCCGCAATGGAGGAGACGTAGCTGAAAGGACACTGGGCATCGCGCACACAACGGCTAGTGTCAGAAAACGTGGAAGGCCGCGGAAAAGCAAAGAGACGGATAGTGGTGATGCCGCGAAGAGGCGAGATGACGGGACATTGGAGGAGCCTACACCCAACGGAGCTAAGAATCGCACTTCGTCCATCAAGCAACATCTGTCAGCCCGTACCAATTGTCGTGAGTTGTACAGTGATAATGTGTTCTCAATATTGTCACGTGGTAGATGTGCGTTGCATCTGGCTGTGTTAGAAGCTTTGTATATCCGTAAGTTAGATCCTGAACTTTGCGTACAAAAAGAAAATGTGTTGTCGCTACAATTGTTTGGTGTTACTCCTCGTCGAGGTGTTAACAATGTAACTTAATTTGCTCACTATGTTCTTGTCGCTATTATTATGTCCTTCGAGTTTTGTGTCGTGCTGAACTTGATACTTTTTTTCACCTTGTCACGAGTGTTGTTATCTCATATCTTTACGCTATATAAGTTTTAGTCTTTCAACTTGAGCCATTCCCTGTATAATCCTTGATGAGAAGGGACCGAAAACGTTCGGATACTTTGACAAGTGCCTTATTTTGACTGGATGTGTGTTTGCGTGGATACTTACGACCTAACACGTACCTTCGTTATTAAATTATTATTATTATTATTATTATTATTATTATTGCCTGTGTGGATTCACAGGAAGTGTGAGTTACGAAGTCTGAAGAAAATGTTGAACGGCCTCTGCTGGGATGACGACTACACCATAGCTCAGTGGTTAGAGCATCGCTGGCTACAAGCTAGGGTCCCTGGTTCGAGTCCTGGTGGTGACAGTCAATTTTTTCTTCAGACGCTTCCCGTTTGTCTCTTTCCCTCAAACCAGTTAATATTATTATCATTATTATTATTAACGTTTAGGAACAAGCTTCTTTATTTACATGAAAACAAGTTTTGCTAATGGTGTTTGTACTGAGTGCGCAGCTTACTCTATTTATTGCGTTGATTATTATTATTATTATAATTATTATACAGCTCAGTGGTTAGAGCATCGCTAGCTACAAGCTACAAGCGAAGGTCCCTGGTTCGAGTTCTGGTGGTGACAGTCAATTTTTTCTTCAGACTTTTCCCGTTTGTCTCTTTCCCTCAAACTAGTGAAGATTATTATTATTATTATTATTATTATTACAAAAAATGTATTATCTACGCATGCATCTACGCAAGAGTCACCACCAGCCAATTAGGACATGTGTCAAAGTATTGAACGTTTTCGTTTCCTTCTTGTCAAAATACTACAGAATAGGCCTTGACGGATTATGCTAGCATAATTTTTCGCATAATTTCTACCAAAATCGAATAATCGCATAATTCGAGGCAAATTGCATACGAATCGCATAAATTGGAATAATCCGCCTGTTCGCATCCAATTCTATCATACAGTTGTACAATGTTCTACAAGTACAAGTACAAGTAGATGCACCAGAAAGTCTTAGGTTTACGACTCCCTTGATAACATGTCCAGTCCACTACAATCAGTGACAGTCGTAGCTAGGCCTCGACCAAATATGCTTGCGCATATTTCCGCATATTTTTGTGAGACAGTTCATAATGGCATATTGAGCGACAAAGGGAATATTGGAATGAAGCCAGCATATAATTCAAATATTCTGAAGAAAATGAGGACAAAACATTCATATTATGGACAAATGCGTTCAGAAATGCCTTTATGGATGAATTTGGAATGGTTGAAGCGTTTGTTACATTTCCCCATGGATGAACACTATCGCTACGGTTGCTGGGGAGACACCCCAGCCATACTATTCCGCATGTGTTTTGATTTGCACCATTATTCGGGCATAAGCATGATAGCCGTGAAGCCAATGAATATTCCAAGGTTGTAATTTTACTGAAAATGATCTACACTTTCTGCTTATGTCGAGCATATTTTGGCATATCTTTTTGCATATCTTGCTAAGCCTTTGGCATATTATGGACGTTTTCCCTGATATGCGACGAGCATAATATGCTCTTTTTTTAGCATATTTGGTCGAGGCCTAGTCGTAGCTAGGTCGGACGGTGCGTTGGCCCCGTTGAACTTTTGCTACCACAGCACAACGCCCTCTACAAAAAAAGCTCTTGCGCTAGTCGTCATGCATGTAGGTGGGGGGGGGGGGGAAGGCCCACTGTGACGAATTCCCCTGTTGTTTTGTACAGAACCATCATAATACATAAGTAGCATATGTGAGCATAATGCGGCATAATATGATAACTTTTAGCATAAAAATAGCATAATTCTACAATTTTTCAGCAATGCGAAAAGCATAATTTCACGAAGATATTAGCATAATCCGTCAAGGCCTACTACAGAATTTGTTTACGTTGAAATTGTTTGTGAATTTAGATCAGTAGTTCTCGTTTGTGGTTGCATGGCTACTTTCTAGTGGTGAATTTCTCGCATCTGTTGTCACCTGATATCGTTGATTGATGTAATGTTTCTTTCAGCTCTCATTTTCTCGCGCTAGTTAGGGTCTAAATTATTACTTGCATTGTGCGTATATATATTGAGTTTAGAGCTTATGTTGATTTGCCAGTAATCCTCTGATGAGATGGCGACGAAAACGTTTAGGAACAAGCTTCTTTATTTACATGAAAACAAGTTTTGCTAATGGTGTCTGTACTGAGTACGCAGCTTACTCTATTTATTGCGTTGATTACATTTTTATCTCCACGTAAGCTTTTTAATTATTATTATTATTATTATTATTTTCGTAATACGTATTCGCATGCAACGACGCAAATCCACACAATTCAGTAGACACTTTTTCTATCAAACGTTTTCTTTCCCTTCTCTTCAGGATAGTACAGGGAATGTTGGAAATTAGAAAAACACATAACTATATAGAGAATGAAAGAAAGAAAAAGTCAACACTTCAACATAGGTGTTAAAATGATTAAAGTGTTAAAAACTCAAAAACAAACAGCTGCAAGTTGTAGACAAACACGTTGAACACATCAGGGAACACTTGTCACACTTTCACGAGGTGTGACACCAAACAACTGCAACGATAACACATTCTTCTTCTGTACACATAGTTCTGGATCTAGTTTACGAATATACAGAGCTTCTAACACAGCAAGATGTAACTTAGACCTTCCACGAGTCAAAATCGAAAAGATATCATCACTATACAACTTACGACAACTAGCACTGCTCGACAAATGACGCTTGATGGACGATGTCCGATCACTTAGCTCTGTCACCTTCGACGAGAAGGTGAAGAGAACAACGGCAGGCGTCGAAGGTGACAGAGCTAAGTGATCGGACATCGTCCATCAAGCGTCATTTGTCGAGCAGTGCTAGTTGTCGTAAGTTGTATAGTGATGATATCTTTTCGATTTTGACTCGTGGAAGGTCTAAGTTACATCTTGCTGTGTTAGAAGCTCTGTATATTCGTAAACTAGATCCAGAACTATGTGTACAGAAGGAGAATGTGTTATCGTTGCAGTTGTTTGGTGTCACACCTCGTGAAAGTGTGACAAGTGTTCCCTGATGTGTTCAACGTGTTTGTCTACAACTTGCAGCTGTTTGTTTTTGAGTTTTTAACACTTTAATCATTTTAACACCTATGTTGAAGTGTTGACTTTTTCTTTCTTTCATTCTCTATATAGTTATGTGTTTTTCTAATTTCCAACATTCCCTGTACTATCCTGAAGAGAAGGGAAAGAAAACGTTTGATAGAAAAAGTGTCTACTGAATTGTGTGGATTTGCGTCGTTGCATGCGAATACGTATTACGAAACTGTTTTTCCCACCGTCTCCAAACTACTGTTTGAATTATTATTATTATTATTATTTGAAAGTAGGACGGAGGCAGAAAATATTACAAAAATGTATTATCTACGCATGCATCTACGCAAGAGTCACCACCAGCCAATTAGGACATGTGTCAAAGTATTGAACGTTTTCGTTCCCTTCTTGTCAAAATACTACAGGGAATGATGGAAATAAGCTAAAAGGTTACAACTATAAGGAAAAGAAGTTCAGAAAAATATCACTCCAATTATGTGTAGAAGTGACACGAAAAAATAGATGTGAAGAATCAAGGAAACAGCATGCAAATCCAATAAGTGACAACAACGTAGTGACAAGAAAAAGAGAGAAATATCAAGGGATCTATTTCGCACCTTCACGACGAACAGTGCCAAACAACTGCAAAGACAACACATTCTCCTTCTGAACGCAAAGCTCAGGGTCTAACTTACGTATGTACAAAGCTTCCAACACGGCAAGATGTAACAAAGACCTACCACGCGACAAAACAGAGAATACATCATCGGAATACCACTCACGACAACTAGCACTGCCAGACAGGTGACACTTGATTGCCGAGGTAAAGAGTAAAGAGACTCTGTCCGCAGATTGAGTTACTAGGGACCTTTCGCATTTGCTACGAATCGAATGCGAAACAAAAGTTTGATTTGGCTCGTAATCGTTTCGTTGAAAAAGGATTCAGGTTTCGCAAGTCATCATGCGAATGACGGAATGTGTATGGCAACTACTAATACGACCGGTAGCTTGGCGTACGGGTGTTTACACGCACACGTGCATCGATCATGGAATCAAGGGAAAAAATGTGTACCTGGCACAACATGTGTGACTAGATCTACCTGGCCAAATAAATGTGTACCTGAAGCCTAGTTCACATTCGACAGGGCGCGACGGGACGCGACGTAAGGATCGACGGGATGAACACCAGGAATGGGAACACAACCGTACTGCCGTATGGACCGGGAAGCGACGGGAAGAGTTGGATCTATCCAACTTTTCATACCGTAGACGGGCGTAGACGGGGACGCAAACGTACAAAACAGCTGCATTTTGAGTGTGAACAGGAGACGGCGTCGTGCGCCGACTACTCCCGATTCGTACATGGACATTTTTTGCATTTCGAACACGGCGCTTCCCATGATAACTCGCAGAATGGCTAACACGTATTGAGTTGAATTTTAAGCAAGATAAGGTCTGATGTGACGTATGGTATTTAGGGATAGTTCAGGAGCGTGACAGACGAACTGTTTTATCATTTCCTGGAGCTATTATTTGTAGGGCTCAAACGATTAGTCCGATTAACCGGTTTCAGACCGGTTACGAAGAATTAACGGTTAACCGATAAAGATAACGGTTGCACAGTAACTTTTCAGTCAATTTTTCAAGTATCAGGTCGTTGCAAAGTGTGCACTTTCGCGGGCTGTCGCACGGGTACGCAATTTCTGGGCTGTCAACTCGGTCATATCTGGTCACTTGCTGTGAGAGTATGTATGAATGAGCATGCAAGAGAATGCACAAGTGCGCGTTGTACTGAACAGGGTACATTTTTGAATGAGTATAGTCAAATATACGGTTAAAAAAGAGTCCGCAGGATTGCCGTGGCTTATAGGTTATAACCGGTTAACCGACCGTTAGCTTAGCAGTTAATCGTCAGGGGTAAAACCGTGACCGTTTGAGCCCTAATTATTTGAATGGCACACCTTTCGAAACTACTTTTTTGGTCTTCATGCAAAACTGGTATTGTGAACATGATTCCGCTTCATTCAAGGAGAAATAATTGAAAAGAAGTCCCGAAAAACAAGAAATTAAGTCCAAAAGTCACCCTGCTGTGTTGCCACACCTGCCGACATGTCAGTAGCCTGCCGATTTTTGAGGCATGTCACGACCTGCAGACAATTGACCTTCTCCTGCCGACAACAGCCATGAAAGTGTTCAAGTTTGACCTTATGCATGGTTTAGGAGTCGTGATCCAGATTTTTGACTTTTACTGCGCATCACGAGTGTTTCCATAGCTCTCTCCTGAGGCGCTAAGCGAAATCATCATGTCTCGGGGAAAAATCGGCAAACTCAGCCTGAGTGTCACACAAAACCATAATTTTTTTTCTTCTTATCAGTGCCGCATGTGTGTGTATCGAGGTTGCTATAGGGGAGGGAGGGGGGGGGGGGGGGGGGGGGGGGTCCGGGGGCAAAGCCCCCGGATGATGCATTTTATTTTTTCATGCTACTGATATTTGGCTAGAATGATGTGGCAACACTGCCCTGTCACGGATCGTGCCTTATGACTGGCGCCGTTCGCTGTTGAACGACGCAACGACTACAGCATGTTGTGTCGTACAAATCGTACAAGATTTTACAGCTCACCCCAGCCTTCCCGACAGGCCCTTACGTCCCGTACCGTCAGCGTTGCGTCGAATGTGAACTAGGCTTGACGGATTCGGAGCGTGCCACGAATGAAGAGGCTTCCATTCGTGAAAACGAGCTCACCGCAGGGACTCTGATGAATCCTCGAACCAGGTGACGAATCAGCATTCGTTTCGTATCCGTACGTGTGGTGCGAAAGGTCCCTACTGTAAAGAGATAAACTATCCGGCGCGCAAATTTTGCGTTTTCAAGAATTCGGCTGGTTCACGATGCATGAGAAACTTTCGCGGCGCGCAAATTTTGCGTTTTCAAGAATTCGGCTGGTTCACGATGAGAAACTTTCGCGATTTGATCTACTCAGTCGTACTGTCTGTAATCAATGACGGAGCAATTTGTGGCGATTTATATTCGCAAATGTGTGGTGGTCGCGAAAATACTCTAATTTCAGAAATTTTCGGTGTTCAATATTTTCGGTATGAGGTATTAGTGTTTGTTCGGTGTATTGAAATTTTAGGTATGAAACAGACGCACCGAAAGTACCGAAAATAAAAGTACACCGAAAATTTGTGAAATTATAGTAGCGAAATTTAATCTCTAGCGAAAGTTTCTCATTTTACAGTATCCTTACCAAAAAATGCAGTGATTCTTGAATGCAGTGATTCTTGCACTTTCTTGCAAAAAAACAAGCTGGAAAATTCTGAGCCAAACCAGAGTTACGGGAATTTGAGTGCATGCCACTTCTACATCAGCATTGTTTTCACGAGACAAACATAGTTCGCACGATAAGTTTACTACTCAGTCTGTGAATACACCCATAAAGTGACACACGTTAGTTACAGATTTTGGTGTGGGTAAAAATATTTACAAGCCAAGGTGCAACAGAGAGAATGTGTTTGGAGCAGCCTAAATCTCAAGAATCCTTGCAGTGCAGTTACAGTGAAGAGGCAGTAAAGTTAAAGGTGACGTTTAGTAGGAGAGTTCGAACATATAGTAACGGCAAGCGATTTTGAATAGCAGCCGGTAGAGCAGAACAGTATAGATTATGGACAGTAAATTCATCCAAACATGGCTAGTGAATGTTGTGTTTCTTTCGCTTCAAGCCACGGGTTGTTACGTATTTGGTGTACCTTGATGCTTCCAGCAGGCCCAACATGATGAGCTCCTTTTCTGGTTTCTCCATCTCTGCAAAATTGAGAGATGTTTGCTGCAGTGTTCCTGCATCAAATTTTCCGAGACAGATTTTGTTGCATCCACAGCTGGGAGTAGCATTCACGGCTGCTTGTGCAGCGCCACCACTCGCCACTGCAGCAGGCTTAGTAACCTGTGCTCCACCAAAGTAACACATCGCTGCTGCTTCGGCGCTGATATCTTCTTCGACATCGCGATCACTGTCATCATCGTCATCGTCGGAGGAACGAACTACCAAATGATTATCAACAGTAGATCACACACGCTCGGCGGAACTTCCACTTCGTGTCCAAAAATATTATCATCTAAGTTGAGAAGAGCCTCGTGGAGATCACCGTCCATGGCGAAGGGCGGAACGAACGACATCTCACTAATAACTTACTTAGTACAAGAAAGCCCGCGAGTTTATCTTCCCAAACAACAAGCAACAGAGCTAGAGAGAACCTCGACAACACCTCTCTCTCTCAAATCCGACAAAATTTCACAACCCCTTCACTGATTTCCTTCAAATAAAGACGAACGGAAAGCTTGGGATATTCTCTTTTATTTGTGCCCCAAAAATTATCAAATCGACAAGATCTACATAGAAAACGAGGAAAAACTAAGCGAATTTAAAAAAAATTCAAAATGTTCATAGGTAACGGACGGAACTTTCCAAACGCGTTTTTTTCAACTGCAGTGCGCGGTCCAGTAGCACACGTTTGCCACCACAGACGTCATTTAGTATTTTTAAGCCCCCATCCGGTACCAAACACCCATCCTTTCTCCATGTAGAACGAAATAATTATCAAAGTCGCAACACAGTCTCTTTCTCTCTTTCTCTTTCTCTCTCTCTCTCTCTCTCTCTCTCTCTCTCTCTCTCTCTCTCTCTCTCTCTCTCTCTCTCTCTCTCTCTCTCTCTCTCCATGATTGCTTGTCCAAAGCGCGTATTCTGAGCCCACTCAGATTGGTCATGGTCTTCAGTGGCATGTCGCTTGCAGCAGCGCTTGCCTTGACTACCGTGGCCAGGTTCGATTTTGGGCGTCCACACACCGGTGCATCTCGACGGAAGTAGTTGTCCATTGCCTGCTGTGGCGGGGCGTCTGAGGGCATCCTCAGAACAATACCCAGCATCCAGAAACGGCAGACGGCAACGGTGTGCGAGAGAGGCTGTGTGTGTGCTCTGGAATATAGGTCGTAGGGAGTAAGCACCAACCAAATTTTAAATGTCATAGATGTTGGTGTGAGGAGTGCAGACCCACTAGAAGACCGGCTGGTTTAGTTCACCACACTCCAGAAGTCATGCAAGTAGTGTCTTGTCAGTAGCACTCTCATATGGCCTGTGTTACACTGGATCAAAGGTTTTCATGACCCAACATGTACTTTTCACTTTGCCCCTTTCTTTGTTGTTGTTGCAGGCATCATGGACAGGAACAGTGCTCATCAGTACGTCTTGGCATTGGGTCAGTAGCTTCTACCTAAATGTTACCGTATTACCACTGTTGGATCGGCCCGTTCTTCACTCTAAATTGAAAATAGAAATAGGCACTCATATCTCTCTTATCCGGACCTCAAAGTTCCCATCCTGGTATCTCGGTCTACCAGGCACCCTGTGGGTGCGTTTTAGTAGAAGTATCACTACTTGGTCCGCGTCAGCAATATTGTCGCTTATCTTTCAGCTTTGTTTTTATGCCGCCAATGCTCACCTGGCAGCCTATTCATCCCAATTTTGGTTAGTAAGTAAGTGTACTCCTTTACAGTTAATTGGGAAATCAAGGCCTGGCACGAGGGAAGCATGGGATTAGCGAATGGGATTTTCAGTCTTTGACCACTTTGGTGGGTCTGATCTAATCACCTCCCACCGCTTTGCAGCAGCATCTGTGCCTTGATCCTTGGGGTGGTGGCGTTCCTACGGATGCGGAACACTTCCAGCCGAGTCTCACGCGAACCGTGAATTTTTTGTTTGTGGACAGTGCCCGGTCTAGGACCGAAAAAATACAAAAGTTGAAAAATGAGTAGGGTGGTGTGCTATCGGAGTAAAGTGTGTGTGTGGGGGGGGGGGGCATCAGATTAGGGGGCACTAGGCCCCTTACTCCTGTTGGCTAGAACCCTGATAGTGAAGGCGAGGTGGCTGGAGGGGGGGGGGGGGGGGGCATGTGCATCACATCACGGACATTATCAGCACAATGCCAGGTGATGGAAAGAGGGAAGGATGGATGGATTCTGTGCACCCAGAGTAACATAACTATGAGCTTTTAAAACGCTCCGAGTTATTGTACTAGTATTTTGTGCGATGCCATTATCATTATTAAAGACTCATCGCTGGGCACAGCAACCAATGCCGGCATATATTCAAAAATACCAAGTGGACTTTAAAGAAGCAGGAATAATTTAAAAGCATATTGACAGCAAACACACCTGGCGAAATGGCGATAAATACACGCCTGGCCACACGCCCTCTTTAAGCTGCAATGTTACAGTCTGGCATGTTGGCGCGTGTGTTTTACCGCCATATGAGTCAGCCATAAGTGGAGCTGCAGTGCAGTCTTCAATTTTATTCTTCAATTTTATATCGACAGCGTTCAGAGCATTGGAAGACCAGCCAGCGAAACCCATAATGATGTCCCAGGGCAGATGTGACACCCAAAACTACAGCACTGAAACAATGCAAGTGCGAATTGTAACAGGAAAGGCAAGAGTAAACAGCAATATGTGTGTGAATAATAAGTGACTTGCAAATCAAATAGGAGAAAGTGCTAGTACGACTCTGAACAGCATAATATTTCACCTAGAACAATAACGGCTGCGCTTGGCCACACTTAAAGGGGAAGTTAAGGCAAAAATTAAAATTTCACCAGTTGTAGTCTTCGGGGTGCTGAGTCGAATGGTCTTGGTCCGAGAAAGCTGAGACGCTCCCTTCCTACTTGAATCTAGGGGTGAAACGGTTCGGGTAAGGAACCGGTTTTGGAACCGCCAGCTGAAAAGAATCGGGTACCCGTTCCGTCAAATTTCGAACCGAAACTCGAAAAATCTCGTTCTCATACAATTACATGTACACGTCAAGTCTACTCAAGATTTTAAATGTCTTACCTTACGATCCCCACTCTTCCAAAGAGTTCTCTGGTCATTACATGTATCTTCTCCGATGTCTCATTGATCTTGTTCGTGAAAATGTTTTTTTTCTAAAAAATAATTGTTGCGAACGCATTTTGTCGGTCTGGAGAAAAGAGTGCATGGAACCGATACCTGAACCGTGGGAAACAATGCTGGCATTCGGGGTACCCGAACATGAAAAACATGGAACCGTTTCACCCCTACTTGAATCCCAATCGAACTCGCGCACTTCCACCGAAACTGGGTGACTGCGCCCTACTAGATGGGGATTTGTATGCAAAATGTCACTAAAAGCGCCATTGCGTTCTTATAAAAGCACGGATGACCGCGATTGGCCCATATGTTGTACTCTTTTGGACGCTGAGTCGACTGGTTTTGGTCCGAAAAGGCTGCGATGCAGCGTTCCTCCTTTATTCCCAATCGAACATGGTTGAAGAAGTGGTCACGTGCTCTTGGGTGCCCCAATCACCTGGTCACCACGCCAGCAGGCGACAACTTTCACACCAAGGTTCAACTCGAGTGACAGGACTGCACCCAAAAAAGGTCAAACAGGCTAGTAAGTTGTACCCTGCAGGCACGGTGACCAGGTGACTGGTGTACGCAGCAGCACGTGACCACTTGTTCGACCATGTTCGATTGGGAATAAAGGAGGAACGCTGCTTCGCAGCCTTTTCGGACCAAAACCAGTCGACTCAGCGTCCAAAAGACTACAACATATGGGCCAATCGCGGTCATCCGTGCTTTTATAAGAACGCAATGGCGCTTTTAGTGACATTTTGCATACAAATCCCCATCTAGTAGGGCGCAGTCACCCAGTTTCGGTGGAAGTGCGCGAGTTCGATTGGGATTCAAGTAGGAAGGGAGCGTCTCAGCTTCCTCGGACCAAGACCATTCGACTCAGCACCCCGAAGACTACAACTGGTGAAATTTTAATTTTTGCCTTAACTTCCCCTTTAACACAACATGTCACTTGAACAATTTCAACGTAATAATGCTATCCTTTTGTACGCATAAATTGGGTTTGTACAGACGCTGATAAATGGCATCCAACACACCTTAACTGCAAACCATATCCATGAAGACCACGGCACAATACAGTGAAGCAAGAATCAGAATACGAATTGTAACAATCAGGACTTGCTGCAAGATGACTGTACACTGAAGATGTTCTACTACGACACTTGTGTACAGCACAATGACTCTCACCACCACTATTCTGACCATTCTCCTACTCGCTCTCCCACTCCTCACTGGATTCATCACCATCCACCTCCTCTGCCGATTCCATGTTCGCTCTGTCCATCAGGGACTGCTCCACCTGGTTTGACTTGGCCGAAGACATCATGCGGCTGTCTGGTCCCTCAATGGTTCGTCTGCGTGTGCTCGATGTGTAACACGTGTTGTTGTTGGCTGTTGATCGTCTTGGTCTGTTAATGGTTGCATTGTATGGTTGGTTGGCTGTGGTTGTTAAGGTCTCCATTGTTAGTGGTGGTGTGGTAGCTGGTGACACATAAAGTACTTGTTGCAGCTGTGATGGTGTTGTCTTCGTTTTTCGTGGCCGGCCACGGGCAGGCTCCACCGCAGGCGGAAGATCAGGGGAAGGCAACGGCATTGGGAACGTAAGTGGCACCGCCTCAGCCAGAGTTCCCTGAGTTACTGGCGAAGGATCCACTGAGGCCAGCAGCAGAGGCGGTGACACAACTCCGTCCGTGCTCCGTCACACCTGTCCTCCTCCGCCAGCAACACCAGTGAGGCAAGCACTGTCGGCCAACTATAACAGGTGTTACACATCGAGCACACACGGGCGACCCATTGAAGGGGAAGTATACCACAAAATCAAATGTTCGCCAGTTGTAGTCTTCGGGGTGCTGAGTCGAATGGTCTTAGTCCGAGGAAGCTGAGACACTCTCTTCCTCCTTTATCCCCAATCGAACTCGCGCACTTCCACCGAAACTGGTTGACTGCGCCCTACTAGATGGGGATTTGTATGCAAGATGTCACTAAAAGCGCCATTTTGTTCTTATAAAAGCACGGATGACCGCGATTGGTCCATATGTTGTAGTCTTTTGGACGCTGAGTTGACTGGTTTTGGTCCGAGAAGGCTGCGATGCAGCGTTCATCCCCTATTCCCAATCGAACACGGGTGAGTGAGTGGTCACGTGCTCATGCGTACACCAGTCAACTGGTCACCGTGCCTGCAGGCTACAACTTTTACAGTGTTCCTGTCACTCGAGTTGAACCCTTGAACCTTGGTGTGAGCCTGCAGGCTCGGTGACCAGGTGACTGGTGTACGCATGAGCACGTGACCACTTACTCAACCGTGTTCGATTGGGAATAAGGGCCGAACGCTGCATCGCAGCCTTTTCGGACCAAACCAGTCGACTCGGCGTCTCAAACACTACAACATAAGGGCTAATCACGGTCCTCCCAGAACGATATTTTTAAATTTATTTTGGCCACTCGAAGGGCAAACGAAACAGTGCTTTTGTGACATTTTGCATACCAATCCCCATCTAGTAGGGCGCAGTCACCCAGTTTCGGTGGAAGTGAGTGACTTCTATTAGGAATGAAGGCGGAAGGGAGCGTCTCAGCTTCCTCGGACCAAGACCATTCGACTCAGCACCCCGAAGACTAGTGAAAATTTGATTATAGGGTATACTTCCCATTCAAGGGACCAGGCAGCATGTCTTCGGCCAAGTCAAACCAGGTGGAGCAGTCCGGGACGGACAGAGCGAACATGGAATCGGCAGAGGAGGTGGGTGGTGATGAATCCAGTGAGGAGTCGGAGAGCGAGTAGGAGAATGGTCAGGAGAGTGGCTGTGAGAGTCATTGTGCTGTACACAAGTTTCGTAGTAGAAAATCTTCAGTGTACAGTCATCTTGTGGCTAGTCCTGATTGTTACAATTCCTATTCTGATTCTTGCTTCACTGTATTGTGCCATGGTCGCCATGGAAATGGTTTACAGTTAAACATGTTGGAAGCCACTTGTCAACATCTGTATAAACCCAATTTGTGCGTACAGAGGGATAGTATTGTTACATTGAACTTGTTCAAGTGACAGGTTGTGTTTAGTAGAGGGTTTACGCTTCACGTTTTTTCAATTTCGAACGTGAGATCTCACGGCCCAAGTGGCGCATCTTACGTTGCAACGTGAGACTTCAACGCGACAGAGGGCCATGTCATGGTGAGAAAAATGCGATTCGACGCACGTTTTTTTCTCAAGTCCGAAATTGAGAAAACAGGAAGCGTAAACTCTCTATTGTGGCCAAGCGCGGCCGTTATTACCATTATGTTCATTTCAGGGATGACCCAGAGGCTAGTAGCCTATCATTGTTCTGGGTGAAATGTTTTGATGTTTGTATTAGCGCTTTGTCCTATTTGATTTCTAAGTTAATTTTTAACACACACATTGCTGTTTGCTCTTGCCTTTCCTTGTACACTTTACACTTGCATTATTTCAGTGCTGCAGTTTTAGGTGTCTTATTTCTTACTTTGGTTATTCTTATTAGTTCAATTATGTTGCCATGTCCTTTAGACTACAATGAAGATTCCTGATGAGTGTTATACGAAAACTTGTTTGAATCCTAATCGTTCTCTTCACTATTTCTTCATTGTTTTATTGCACATTGTCTCCACCATTTTACACTGCATGAATACAGTATACAGTCAACTTTGCGTATAACGACACTCGGTGGGGCATCAAAACAGTGTCCTTATTCGCGAAGTGTCGTTATACCCGAAGTCGCATTATATGTATTACAGTTGGAAGGGACTTTGCTCTGGGCACGGAAATGCTGTCGTTATTCGCGAATTGTCGTTATATCCGCAGTCGTTATTAGCGAAGTAGACTGTACACAAATGTCGATTCAGCTCGTCTTATCGATTGCGATACTTAATTTTTTTGTCTCCTCGCCGTTTTTTCTAATGCTAGTATCAAAAATCAAAACCATTTTCTGTTCTCTATATGATTCGTGTTTTCGAAAGTATTGTGTCCTTACCGTTGTGTGGGCTTGTGTTAATGCAGTATATCAAAATGGATGACATCAGATATAGCACAGAGAAGCTTGGTAAAGTTCCTCTGTGATCGCATCGGCTATGAAGAAATGTGTTCTTTGGCCGATGTAGCCCTTGGGACAGAAGGGCTCTTGAACTCTGGCCAGAGGAAGGTCGACAATGGTTTTTCTATATCACAGGATCGTGAACCAAAGAACTGGCTCGCTACAATGATCAATTTATGGGCGAAACAAGGACCTGGAAACGAATCAGTACTGGAGTGCATTAATCTGCTGGGACTGGAGAATGGCGACACTATATGTGAAGAGCTCAAGCGATTGTTTGGGGTAAGACATGGATTTGTGGCTGTGGAAGCAAGGTATGGAGTAAGAATGAGGTGGGGGGGGGGGGGGGGGATCAGCATGTGGGCACAGGACATGACTAGCCACATGGATAGTCACGTGACAAAGTCAGTTGACCTTCCGTGTGCATGCATTATTTTACTTATATTGGTGAATTGTCACATGACCATACATAACTTGCCACAGGCTAAACATTCATTGGTTTGAATTGCTTGTTTCATCATCATTAATTTCCATGAAAATGTAAAGAGAAGGTCTTCCATGCACAAAACAATCAAAGAGAATCAAATGTAAATGTGATGTGGAGAAAAGAGCTTCATGGGAGTGATGAATAGTATTGACAAAGCGGATTTTTGAGCGTGGAAGCAACAACATAATTATAATCAAAATGAATGAAAAAGGTTTCCTTATCGATTTTTAGACATAGTCATGTGGGAAATTGTCTGAACATTGACAACGAGCTAGGGAGAACATTTAATATACGTGCAGGGGGGCGTAGAGATGTGAAGTGTGACAAATTAATGAGATGGAGTGTGCTTGTTACCGGCACATGTGTGGGAAGTAAAAGGACGGATAGGTAACGAAGGAAAACAAGTGAGTTGACACTGTGGTAATGCTTAGCAGTGCATGTGTCTGCATGTGCGTGAATGCTATGTGAACAATGTAAACTTTGTGACGTTTTCTAGGTTATGATGAAAGATGGATCATGCGGCAATTTGAGCAACATGTATGTTATTGGGGGGGGGGGGGGGGGGGCGTGCGTGTTTTCCTAACCACCCATGGCATTGTTTGTGTTTGTGCTTGCTCGTCTTGTCTCTTCTTTGTTTGTGCTGCATTCTTGGTAATGGTCAGCTCGATGAAGACATGAGGTTAGTTGAGCTCTATTAGAGATAAGCAATCATGTTCTGCATAAATTGTACGGCTTGCTTGTTCACTAACGTTGAGACGGATATAGCCAGTGATGCTTTGAACCCCGCTGAAGCACAAGTAATCACTTGTAGCACAGTCAGCGAGTACATCTCAGTATAGGTGTGCTGCTCTTGAGATAGAGAAAAAGAAGAAAAGAAAGATCCGCGGTTCGCGTGAGACTCGGATGGAGATAGAATTTTCCGCATCCGCTGGGACGCCCCCACCCTCAAAGATCAAGGCGCAGATGCAGCTCCTAAAGCGGTGGGAGGTGAGTAGATCAGACCCATCACCAAAGTGGCCAAAGACTGAAAATCCCGTTTGTTCTTGAGATACTCCTTACAATAAAAAAGCCAACGAGCTACGAAAGTCCCAACAATTCTTCCAACTCTGGGCAGCTTATCATATTGTAATGCGTACTGTTCCGTGCGATGAATCTGATGACTTCGGCATGCCCCCAGAGTAGGTGATCAGCTGAAAATTGGCAGAAATGAAAACGACAGGGTGCGTAGTGTCTGTAACACTGATTTTAATGGCCTTGGGCCAAAGAAGCTGCAAAAAGCGGTTCTCCAATCCAGCGCACATCTGTTTAAGGAAGATGGGTTTGGGTTAAAGGTTTGCTGGAATCAGCAAAAAAGGCGCCCAGGACAGTACGTTGCTCATGCCGGAGCGCACAAGAAAATACAAGTCATGATGTTGACTTGCAAAAGAAACTTTCGTTTGAAAACTCGAATTTCGACAAATGAACTTAAACCCCGAACTGAATTTCGGATTGCAAAACTGACTAGTGTTGCGAGCGTTTGCGGAAGAAGTTCAAGTCGGAAAATCCATCAGCTTCAAAGGCTATCTGTACAGGGGTATAGCTTGCACATCTGTGTTGTGGTGACCATGTACCAGAGCCCGTCTGTGGTGACCATGATGCACCACAGGCAACCTCACAGGTGCCATTTTTCCTATTTTGACTATGTAGTACCTATGACGGCCATTTTTTCTGGTGCGGTTACTGGACTACGCTGACTACACACGATCGAGCTATGCGCCTGCTGTAGGTCGGTGATGCAGCTCCAGGTTAAGACTACAGTAGTCAGGACTTGCAAATTGTCGAACATTGTGAACCAGCAGATCTAGAAGTAAAACTTAGTTTAAATCCGAGCGTAGCTGGTGCGGTATGATCGATTTGCCATGCTGCTGCTGCTGCTGCTGCTGAGGTGTTGGTTGTCAAATGCATGCCGCATTTTTCGAAGTATAAGCCGCACTGGAGTATAAGCCGCACTGGAGTATAAGCCGCACCCCCCCCCATTTTTTTGCCACGAAATACAGACATCTACTCAATTTTTCATCGTTACTTTGATCATCGGACTATAATCCTCACTCCCATTCTTTTCTTTTGGGTGAATTCTGAGTGTTTAAAGTTGTTGTTTGTTTGTATTCTTTATTTAGAGTGGGAAGTCCAAAACAGGCCCTAGCCTAATAACAATGGTCCCACTAGTGAGGGAATGCTGTATATCTGTGCATAAGGATCTGTGAGTGTAACAGCAACTAGTAGGGAAAGCTAAAGTGCGGCTTATACTCAAGAAAATGGGGTACCTTTGGTTATCGTGTAGTATGAATTACAGTCAACTTCGCTTATAACGACACTCGGCGGGGCATCAGAAAAGTATCCTTATTCGCGAAGTGTCGTTATCCCCGAAGTCTCATTATATGTATTACAGTTGGATGGGACTTTGCTCTGGGCATGGAAATGCTGTCGTTATTCGCGAATTGTCGTTATATCCGCAGTCGTTATTAGCGAAGTTCACTGTATGTCTGTACAATAGCCTTTTCCCTGTCTGTAATTCTCTCATCTGATGTTATTTGGGGACTATAACAAGCCACAGCCTCCCATACATTTCCTCGTTTCTGATGATGATCATACACCGAAACGTAGAAAGAGTAACATAATTTTTGAGTAAAGAGTAGGAGGCAGTACAATTTGAGGTGTGGCTGTTAGCTAACGACGTAATTGGCGAGGCATGTCGTCGCTAAAAAAAAAGGTTCACATACCGGGCGGGTCAAAAACCACCTTTCCGCTTCCGTGGGAAGCCACCACCCCATGATCGGGCCTCAGATTCGGCTCATAAACGGTAAGGGAAGATCAAATCCACAAACCAGAGGCCAAAGGCCGAAATCCCATTTGGTACATCCAAGTTTTCCTTGTGCCCGGCCACAAGTTCCCAATTCACTGTGGGTTGCAGCACGGCTGGAAAAAATCCTTCCACTTACCAGCAGAACTTGAGCCCGGTGCCTCTTGTTTCTCAATCATGGTATTAGACCAACCCACTGTGCCTGTCTACGGGTCAGCGCTATGTAGCTAGTATTTCTTTCATGGGGAGTCGATCACCTAACGAATGTTCCTTTCCTCGCCGAGAGCTAGCTGGCCTCCAAACTCCGTCAGGGTCAGCCTGGGGTACCGACAGTCCTTTGACTAGCTGCCCGCAGGACTCCCTGAAATCCTTCAGCTTCAGCTCGGCGAGAAAAAATCTCTTTCTCCTCCGCCATGAGCTGATACATACAAACTAAATGAAAAACTATGCACTTGACTCGAGCTGGCTTGCACGCCTTTCACGAACCCAAAACATCTTTTCGGGATTGGTCTATTGAGCGATTTGTTCGAGGTGCTCAGCAAGTCGCCAGTCGCCAGTTTGATGTCTAAAAACTGCAAGGTAACTTTGATCGGTGTGCGAACAAAGTGGGTTTGGCTGCGCCGTGTTGTGAGCAGTAGTGATATGACCCCTCATTCTCGTACCTTGTTTCAGTGCGTATTTTAGTCAATTTTCAGTTTTTTATAATTTGCACAAAATCCAAAGAACCAAACAGTCATAACGGGTGAATGAGGTCTATCCAGGGATGAAATCGGAAATTTGGCCATGTCCGGTGATATTTGGTCGTTACAGACACTCTTAGATATTTATTTAGAAACGAAAACTAGTCGTTTTTGGGGGGGGGGGGGGAGCGCCTGTTCGTTTCTCGAAAAGTATCGATGCACAGTTTGTATGTACAATAATTATATGTGTGGGCACGTCCAGAAAAAAAAGAAAAACATCGATACTATGCGTCGTTTGTATGTGTTCGTTCCGGAGGGAGGGGGGAGGGGGTTGAAGAGAAACGACTAGTTTTCGTTTCTAAATAAATATCGGTATTTACGGATGGCACCTTATACAAAAGAGAAAGGACATAAATTAATCCTTGGCTCTCCATCCTAGTCCATTACAGACACTCTTGTTAATAATATTATTATCCTGCTTGGCTGTTGAAAGCTATACATGGCAGTGTCGCCAACCGCCAACCGTAATTGTCTGTATTTTACGGAAAAACGAAGTTTTGTCCGCAGTACGGATTTCAAACGAATTATCCCAAAGACGATCATGTATGTTCGACTATTAAAAACTTCGTAACTCCATAGTTTCTTGTGCAAATTCAACAATCGAAGGATCTAAGTGGTAGCGAAAACTCCAAGCTGTCCAATGCAACAATCGCCGAATAGTTACGATGTCGGACTCCAGAGATACCGCGCACCGTATTCAGGTATTCTCACCTTGGCAAATTCAAATTTTTGATCGATCTCTTCGCCAATTTGGGGGAAAATCCCTTTTCGCCTGCTCTTTGGGCGACTGAGCACATCATAATGATGTAGCCGGCTGAAGTTTAAATCGCCTCAAAAAAATGTGAGCGTTCTGCGACGAAGGAGAGTGGAATGGTGTTGGTGGGAGGAATTTGCATGCATATTACTAGGCGTGGAGGCAACTTTGCTGCGTTAGCGCGCCTGATTTGTGACGGCTTCATATTGGAACTTAGTATCCTGGCGTTGCTCCTGCCAAGAGCTTTCCAACGAGCCCTGGACTTGTAAAAATCAAGCAAAGTAGACCAAAGTTATGACCCAATGAAGTTGAAAATTGTACTTGTATTAGGCTTCACACGTGAACTCTGTGGCTGGAAAAGTTGTACAGTACCGGTTTTTTCCGAATTACACTAAGGCTGCGTTTACACGACAACGCACGCCAGTTTTCCGTTTTCACTCACGCATTCCTTTTTTCGTTTTCGTGCTTTTACACGATCAAAGCCGATCCAAGGTGGTCTTGGTTTGTATCGTTTTTGCTCGTCTACACGGGAGCAAAGGATCCGCCAAAGTTCGTCATGTGCCAAGTGTTGCCGTGGAAGCACCAATCACACTCAAGGAATAGTTGAAAACAGGCCACACGACAGCACTCGTCACATGACGAAAATTGTAAAAACAATTTTTTTTGATTGTCGGATCCGTGTGAACGGCCGAAAACGGAACAAACGTGACGGAAAACTAGGCCAGCAGACCGTTTCGACTGTTTACACACCCAAATTTATCCGGCAGAACATTTCCGTTTTCAAATTCTTCAACCTTGGCCAGCGTTTTAGTTTTCTTCCGTTTTGGTGTACAACTTTTACGTTTTGCTCTGCGTACCGTGTAAATGAACCATGCATCCGAAAGGATTTTGTTGCGTTTTCACTAGGGGTCAAACGGGTGTACCTTTAACTAACGAACGGGTAATTTTCTTAACGGGTGGGTTAACGGGTACCCTTTAGCAGCCATGTTTTAATTTTTGCGCAATTTTCATATAAACCATGATAGTAATTTATCTGTTCTCAGGTTGCAATTTGATATCACATTGTAATTCGCCAGTTGATTTGAGTCTGATAGTCGCAGAGGTGGATCTACTAGATGCGAAAATGCAATAACAATGCAGGCATGTAGCTTGGAGTTGTAAATAATTGACTCCCGCCTGGAATGCACGATCCCAGCAGCGTGGTTTCGTACTGACTTGATCACCGAAATCGAAACGGGTACCATTTTACTCACGGTACCTGAGATTAACGGGCAGGTACCCGGGTACCCGGAACACCCCTTTGACCCCTAGTTTTCACCCCCAGCGTTGTTGTGTAAACACAGCCTAAAGCAGTCAAAATGTTGACCTGAAATACCGAGTACGCAAAACTCTGAAACATTCTGGAAAATGTCACTGGGCAGTACACATGGGGGTAGAGGGCACTTTGTAACACTGACATGCAGCTCCACAACTGAGTTGAATTCGAAACTACATGCCGCAGAGGCATGCATGGTTGAATAATGTATACTGGTTGAGCTGTCAATAGTCGTGTATCTAACGTCTATACCTGCTTTGAAATATTTCCCCTGTAGGTGAGGCGCAGATGGTGTCAGTAATCCGGTGCGCGTCATCTGGCATATGAGTTCTTCGGCAAGCAAGAATCGACGATAGGGCAGCAGCAACGCGAACACTGCTGTATTCAAAGGAGCACTGTGCTGGAAATGGAAAGTCATCGGATGAGAGTATCACTAATTTAGTGACTAATGTAATTATACAAGTCATGATTTCATCCCTAGGTCACCTGCCTGTGTGGATTCACAGGAAGCGTGAGTTTCGAAGTCAATTTTTTCTCCAGACTTTTCACGTTTGCATCTTTCCCTCAAACCAATGAATAATCCCTAGCTAGATAGTATTTAGAATTATGCAGCTCCCTTTATCGTGCACAATGATGTAGGATTTTCAAAATGCTGAGTTTTTTTCCTTTTCTTTTCAAGTTCTCAATCTAAACTCGTACTGTCCGAAAGCCGGTGCCACCTACTGTACTGCCGGGCGCAGAAGAATGGAGCGCCGAAGAGCGACCAGGCTAGAATTTCAACAAGCACAGTATACCAATGTATAAACGGTGACTCAACTGTGCATAGACTGTAATACATGAAAATTAATAAGGATGGTCTAGGCTATGAGGCTACCCCCCCCCCCCCCCCCCCCCCCCAGTTATTTGGTGACCGACAGTGCTGTATTGCAGTTTGGCTACCTAATTTTGCTTAGAGGATATTGTATCCAGCTTTGTGCAAGGAACCTCTTGGGACCTTTTGACGACCTACCGTGCTTTCCGGGGTGTTAGCCGTACTTTGAAACGCCTAAAAAACTCCAAAATCTCTCCTGCGGCTTAGACTATGAATGCTGGCCATGAGTCACACTCCGCAATCCACTTGTCACAAGTGGCCACACTCACAGCACAGAGCTTCTTGCCTGGAGGGGGCCATCATGGCCAATTTTTCTCTTCCCTAACTAAACTTGCCATTTCTGATTGCAGCACAAGCGCGTGCGCACAGCTGTACAGGGAGTCGTTTTTCATGATTTTGGATCGATCCGACATCCGTGTCCAGTGCGACAAACGCCTCGTGAACACCAAGCAGCAGCGTGAGTCAGTGTCGCACATGGCATGCATACTTGCCAACCATACCGGGAAACTACGGTCATACCGGGGCTTTTTGACTTTGATTGAAAAACTACCGGTATAGCACTGAACCATGAGTGCTCATAAAAATAGGTTGTTTTCTGGTGTGACAAGGGCATATGCGGCCCTGCAAATCACAGAATCACACATGTAGGGGCGATCTGGCAATGAAGAAACTCAGGTTTTGGTCCTCCAATGAGCAATGGGTTAGAAATGAATAAAAAGAAAGAAAAAAATGCCAACAATTGCGGAAAAATACGCAAAAATAATCAAAAATTGCCCCAAAAAATAGAAAATGGCCGAAATTGGCGAAAACCAGAAAAATAAGGGAAATGAGAGAAAATTAAGGGTGTGTGACTAGGGGTGCGTTTGGTTGGCACGATCTAGAACAGGATCGAACAGCTCGTGCACATGGAGCAGCCTCATGCCAACCAAACGGTACTCCAGAAACAAAGCACATTTTTGTGGAAAAATGTGCCAAACTTGGTGCATTCTTCAAAATGTGTATGGGTCACCATGGTCACTTTGTACGGTACGAGTCCAACCCAAAAAGCGTATGCATGTGATCATTTGGGACCAAAATCGATGTTCCCGCCAGGTTTCACTGTGAAAAAGTGAAACTGCTCGGTGTGCTCCGGCCTAGAGGCCGGAGCAAGCAGATCATATTCTGGCCGACCCAGAACAGGTGCAGTCCCAACCAAACACGCTGTTCTGGTGAATCCTGTTCTAGTTCGTACCAACCAAACGCGCCCTAAGGGATTTGCTTTGGCTGGGTTGGCAAGTATGACATGGAGTGTTGTGAGAACAGACGCTGAGGGCCATTTACCATTCACAACACGGTCACATCCTACCATCTAGTCGCATTCCCGCAAGAGGGACAACAGTACGAGCTAAGCATATCTTAGCTCCGAGGGCGACAACCTCCTCGTTCAGGCCTGCAATTTGCCTCGACAGATCATCGGTCCTGTTCTTTTGTCGTGTATCGCGGTCTGCGGACTCCATCACAAATGTTGCCAGCGTCTTTACTACGTCCGAAATTGACGACTCGATCCCGGGGAGGGAGCACAACAGTTTTACTTTGGAATCTGTCAGCTCGCAAACGGCAGATTTTGTTGGAGGCATGGCGGAGGTGAGCCAAAGCTATCAGATGTCAACATAGTTTTCTACTGTGGGAGCCTCAGAGCGCGAAAACCTGCACCCTGCTCCAAAGTTTGAAAAACAATTCCCGACAACAAAGCTAAGTGTGCCGTGTATCGCGGCTTCGTCCGCCCAGTACTTGAGTACTGCCCGCATTCATGGTTGGGTGCGTCCCAGTCTACCCTGAACCAGCTGGACCAGGTACAGCACCGAGCCCTAAAGCTCATCGGCCCAGGGTGTTATCTCCCAAGCCTCACTGTTCGGCGGCAAGCCGCAGCACTCACATGCCTGTACAAGCTGCATTGGATTGACGGTCCCCCAATCCTGACCATCATGACACCACCGAGGGCAGTTGCTAACCAGCACCGCGGGGTTCCACTGGCCACCAGCAAGAGGAGCAGCACCAGCACCAACTAGTACCAACACTGCCCGCCGGAGCCCGCGCTCACACTGCGACCAAAACCAGCGCCCATGCGGCCACGCGTCCAAGTTGCATGGCAACGGCATGGACTTGACCAAAATATCGCGGCCACGTTTCAAATCGTGACCGCGACCTCCGGAGAGGGGGGGGGGGGGGGGGGGGGTGCTACGACTTGGCGGCAACATGATCGTAGACGTGAAGCGTATTTGTGTACAACCTGTCCTGTAGTATGTTCAATTTCTCAAATTCTGGTGTGTTGATTCATGAAACTCCGCGGTTGTCGATGTCATCCTCGACATTTGCACATTTTAGTTTTGTAGTTGCGGTGCTGTACGCACACACCGCCATATAATAATATATTTGGACGATGTCAATTTTGTTTTTAGTTGCTTCGTTGTCAGTTGATCGGGTCAGTGACCAATTTCTACAGTGTACTCATTCAATACGATGGCAGCTTGGTCTTGCTTTTCGGTTTGGGAAATCATCTTTCTCTACTTTTCCGCGATGATGGAATGCCATACCTCAAGACATTTCAGTTACATATCATCGCAAAATACAGTTCTCATCTCGGCAACAGACAAAATAAACCACTACCGGAATTTCCACTGCACGGGCACTTGCTCTGACCACGAGGTCAAGAAAGCGAAAGCGCTTGGATGTCAGCCCCTCAAGAGTCCAAACCTACATGATGGCATGAATGATTTTCGTCGACTTCAAGAAAACGATCCACGAGGCACTTCCTCCAAATTGCAACATGCGAAAAATTACTTCCAAAAAGGGCCCCACCTTTTTTTTCGGAAACGCACGAACTATTTTGGATACGAACTGTAATTCGTAAAGTTTGTGTGACAACTTCACGTCTACACTTGTAGGCGTGTAGCGTGAGCACGACTGCCATGTTTCTGCGTTTTGCTGACGCATGGACGCATGCTCATGGCCGCAGTGTGAGCGCGCCCGAATAGGGCTTGAAAGTGCTACATGTACGGCACAGCATAGCAACAATTATTTGAAAAATTCAAAACTGGATCCACCTGGATCCAATTAGGTGGATCCAGTTTTTGTATGGATCCAAGCACATTTCAAGCGGTCTTACTCACAGCAAGGCGATGTAGCCAGTGAAACTGGCTGATTTGGCTAGTGGGGGCGGGGTGACAACTGGTGGCGAAGTAAAAGTCGCACCTGCATACGACATGAATGGGTCGCTATGCACCCACATACTGAGGCAATAGCAAAGTCACACCTTAGTGGATCCAAAATAGAAATCTGGTGTCAACTAACTACTCCCAGGCCGTTTTAAACGTCATCACTTTCAAGCCCTATAGTGCTCTCCGGTCATTCCCCCATGCCACGATCCAAGGCTGGAATCGTCTTCCATCTGCCCTGCTACGCAACCTTCCCAGCAGAAGGGCCCGGGGGAATGTAGGCATTCAAGGAAGGCGCCTACAAGTCTCTCCGCAGTCGAGACTGGCACTCAGCCACAGATGCCCTCTGAACCCTCCCTGGACACCCTCTCCGCTTGCACCCTGGCTCCCCCTTTTTACTCTATCACATGTATCATCTTTCCATTTTTCACCCTCTATACAAATGTACTCCCCCCTCCCCTCCCCCTGTGCCTACTCCTCCCCACCTTTTGGTGGACTGAAGTGTCGCTGAAGCCGAGACCTCAGGTCGGCGGAGATGCTCCAGTTTCACCACCACAGTTGCGTTTGCAACCACTTCTATCATGCAGTATTCTGTTCTCGAGGTTTGTGGTTTCTCATAAAAACAATTTTAACATTCACAATGCCCTCGCGACTACTATACTACCGCACCTTTGCCTGCTGAGTAATAATAATTCTGTGCTTCTTGTGTTTTTTTTTCTGTTTCGTAGAACATGATGTAAATGTATGCTACAAAATACATGTATGCTGTTATCAATCTGCAACATTAGTAATCTAAACCACAATTTCCATTTTTCCGAAGCAGAATAATTATCTGTGCTATTTTGGAGCAGAATGCGAGCATATTGAAAAGAAGAATCCATCAAATTCTCCACCATTATCCGTGGGGGCCTAGATGGAACCAACATGTCGTGATATACATGTAGATGATGGTGATGATCAGGGAGTCCTACACATACCTAGTATGTGTAGGACTCCCTGATGATGATCACATTAAATTTTTACGAATGTTCCAGACTCAAAACGGAGGCTTTTCTGGGACTGTTCATGGAAGGAGTGCTAGTAGTAGACCCAGGCACTGTGACTACACGTCTACAGCTACGGCCATCCTGAATCAATGCGACTACATACGCCACGCTCCACGTACAATATCAAGACTTGTTTGCTGTACAATCATTTTCAGGATAATCGACAGGTATTTCGGGATCGCGAGAGCTCATCCAAAAATGCTGAATAATCCCGAAAATCGAGATACTTGTGCTTGGAAGTCATGGGCCCTCTGCTCTGGAAATTACCTGAGTACATTGTACGTGTAGATGCACCAACGAATATGATGATCATGGGTTTGCAGGCCTGCCTGCAAATCATGAGGTCCCGAGTTCGAGACCCGCGCTGGTAGCAGGAAGCGTGTAAAAAGACTTTTTACGCGTGGTGAACTGCGCGCGACACCCACGCTACTCACAGCTCGGAGTGAGGATAACAATGATGCGTCTACAGCCTTGTGCAGGGTTATGGGCCGTCACACGCACGATTGGCTTGTAGAGACTCACCTCCTCTCCCCTGACTCAATTGTGAGGTCTGCATTCACCACTTAGGACCGTATAAAGGCATAGTGCATTAGTGGTAGCCTGCTGACGGGAAGGCTATAGCTTGTGTGTCTCTGAACATTCAAGTGATGCTATCGCGGATCCCGCGAATATTATAAATTTACAAGTACAGTAAAACCTGGTTTAAGCAACCACCCCACGGTGCAAGGAAAAGCGGTTGTTAAAGCCAGGTGGTCTTTAGAACCAGGTCCCACAGTGCCTGTGTAGAACTGTCCACGCACTTTCACACCAAGGTTCAACTCGAGTTCAACTCGAGTGACAGAACTGAACCCCAAAACGGTCAAACAGGCTAGTAAGTTGTACCCTGCAGGCACAGTGACCAGGTGACTGGTGTACGCAGGAGCACGTGACCGCTTGTTCAACCATGTTCGATTGGGAATAAAGGAGGAACGCTGCTTTGCAGCCGTTTGGACCAAAACCAGTCGACTCAGCACCCAAAAGACTACAACATATGGGCCAATCGCGGTCATCCGTGCTTTAATAAGAACGACATGGCGCTTTTAGTGACATTTTGCATACAAATCCCCATCTAGTAGGGCGCAGTCACCCAGTTTCGGTGGAAGTGCGCGAGTTCGATTGGGATTAAAGTAGGAAGGGAGCATCTCAGCTTCCTCGGACCAAGACCATTTGACTCTGCACCCCGAAGACTACAACTGGTGAAATTTTGATTTTAGCTTTAACTTCCCTTTTAAAACAAGCCTGGAGTGAAATGAAGAAAGATTTCGTGAACGAAAATTTGTACTTGTACAGTAGTAGATCTGCTAGTAGAGAAGTCTACATATTATATAACCCAATACTAGTTCAAAACTAGTCACACAGTGATTAGATAAACCTTGTTATAGTTCACACATATTGTTAGATTGACAACATGAAACAAGGTGGAGGACACTGTGTTCGGAAACAGTGGCCTTACTACAACATTCCACGGTTGGCAGAGCCCCGGTCCCTTCGGACCATTTGAACCATAATGATGGGTGTTGAACCCGGTTCTGACCCTCATTATGATAGGGGAGTTTTAGACTTCTCCTTACGTCCGTCGTGTATTCTTTGATCGCTCCTGGATGTCGTCCTGATAGTCATGTAGCTACTTAAACCTGAATTTTTCCTAAATCTTCTTTTCTTCCAACTTCTGCCCATGGCGTCCTTCTCTCAGCTCGTCAGCTGTCAACAGTTACTGCCACCCCATGACACTGTCGCAAGAAGGTGCTCTCTGGGTTGGTGATGTCCCAACGTGGCCATGGGTAGGCATTCACCACGTCGGAACACCCCGGCTACACGTTGGGTACCTCACCTACTTCAGTTCGTAAATGACTTGTTTGTTGATCTTGTTACGTAAACTGGTACTGGTCAGGAAGACTTGATTTTCATCTACAAAAACCTGAGCAACTGCAAGTGCCTCATTTTTGCTACACGTTGGTTACCTTCATTGATGCAGCTGGGGACTAACCCGTATGTTGATTATCTTGTCGTGTAAACGTGTACTGCTTTAAGTAAACTTGAATTTAAGGTACAAACCTGAACAACTGCAAGTGCCTCAATGTGATCATGCGGGTTTTATTTATATGTATACCCTCATAAATGTAAAGCAAAGAACAAGCTGGAGTTACATGTACGTCTTACCTCCGCTGTCAACTCGTGTCAAATGGAGGAAACGTGGAGATGTTCAACCACGGTAGATATCTGGCCTCTTCACAGAGAACTACGTCGTAGAAATTTCCTTCACCTTTTGAAAGGAACTACCTGGTAGGCATGAGCGCAATGAATTCTGCACAGCTACTATTTACATTGAGCAATGTCTGGTCTCTGTACTGTAGTGACGTGATAAGTGTCAAGCGATGGAAATAGAAACAATGTCAATGGCCTCCACCTTGTTTCATGCTGTCAATCTAACAATAGACGTCTACATCATGCACATGACTGTAGAACTAACTACTACATTGTACTAGACCGCGTTCGAATTGTCTTCATCAACTGTTCAAACAAATTTTTAAAGAGATTAGTTGAAGTGTCCCTTATTACTATTAGCTTAGAACGGTTTCTATCATTAAAATTATAAAATTGAGAGTTTTTCAGTGGAATTGTCATGGCGATGATGACGTCCGATCAGATCGACCATCTCCACGTACTACGTGACGTAGCTATTCCAGACCGTCTTCGAAACTATGTAATCCACCTCTCCCATCGGTTGAGGTTGTGGAGTTTCGAGGAGCTTCGTTTTTCCGAAGAGGCCAATAAGGCCATGGCGCCACCTCTTCAGAAAAACGAAACTCCTCGAAAAGTCACAGAGTGACAATTCGAACGCGCCCCTAGTAATAGTAGATTTACTTGGAAGCAGGGATCGGGACTCGGGAGTGAACCAGACTAGATCTATCAACTATCATAGCCGCGCCGAGGGCCTGGCATGTGACACTGACAAAAAAGTCATGTCCCCGGCCCATGGCCATGTCATGAAGCCACTTGCACTCGTACTCCGCTTGATTATTTTCGAGAGGAAAGTCGTTATTCGATGAATTATTTTGAGGTCTTCGGCCAGCAGCGGCCAGGCCCAGGGCACCAAAAAGTGTCAGCGATCTGTCGTTATTTTCGACGTCGTTATACCCGATCTATAATGTTCAGAAAGGACTTGCTACTTACTTAGGCAACAGTCGACTCGATTTTGTCGTTATATCCAAGGTCGCTATCTCATGTACTGCATTTTCATGAAGTAACACGTAACAGTTTTATAAATTTTAGTTTTCGATGGCGCGCACACACGCGCACGCGGCGCGATCTACGACTTAGTACTACTACTGTACTAGTACAAAGCATGCATGACGGATTGACGCTACTGGAAAAAAAAACTAACACTTGAAGTATACTTATTATGTTACAAGTTAGTTTTCCGAGCATCATAACTATAACTTTGAAGTGGATGAAGCTGATCAGTGAGAGAGTCGTCTTTGGAAGGGCGGTGTGCGAACCAGCACTCGGTGTTTAGCCATCACATTGTTGTATTGTCAATCGCTAGCCAGCTTGCGCTGGTAAGCCGGTCACAGGATCTAGGAACAGTAGGATATACGAGCTATAATAACAAATTACTATTATTTTAGTTGCAGCTGTTGTGGGAACACTGCAGGGGCGTTGAGCGTACGCCAACGCTTTCGGCTTACCAAATATCATCTGCAATTGGTCATTGCTTCGGGACATAAGATTGGATTCCGGAGCTGTTGGCAGGATTATGGCAAAGAAGTACGACAGTAAGTACCGTATGCGCAAAGAGTCTCTGGTGGCAGCGATTTTGCTATTGTAGTTGTGGTTTTCACGGATACGTAAGGTTTGAACGAGTGTCTACTAGGATATCAATAAGGCCATTAGCTGACGGAATGGAGTATACTATGATAATAAATATTATATGAACTGGCGGTAGTTGCTTCGATACTGTGTGTTTGTGTGGGAAAACCGTATGGATCAATATTATTTTGAAAAGAAAAAGGACCAAGGAACTACAAGTTACGCTATAATGTCCACTAACACAACCAGTTGCTACACTGCTGATTGTTTAGTAACTGGTGGTGTCCTGTTTCTTTTCTATTTAATTTATCCTTGGCTCTCCATCCTAGTCCAATATTATTTTGAACTCGGATTGCGAGCCAATAATATTCATGTATAAGCGAAAAGACAAATTCGTACTGACTCATAACATCTTGTCCTTCCTATTATGCATCAATATTAGGAAAAAATTAAATTATGCAATTCTCCTGATAGCCTCCCCTCCTTGCGAACACATACCGGTATGCACGCTCACTATTTCAGTATTGCGTCAATCTTTTTCCAGAGTGCATAGAATTTGTACAAGTCTCTGTTGAAGCGAGCAGCGCTTGATCTCCCCCCCCCCCCCTCCCGCCCCATTACACAATTTTGTTTTGAAAACGCCCATGAAGAAGCCAGACGTTTTGTAGGACTATCTTGTCCCTCCAGGAAATTGTGATTCCACGGATGCAATAAATTTCGTGATTTTGGCCCAAATCCGTGATGTTCTGCAAAGTGGACTCGGATGGAGAGCCCAGGATAAATTTATAGAAAGGACCAAGGAACTACAAGTTGCGCTATGGTCCTTTTTCTTTTCTATAAGTTCTGGAAAATCCATGATTCCACGCATTTTTGTTGTTTTATGCACTTTTATACAGTTTAATGCACTTTTCACGAAGTGCTTTCCATGTTCCTGTAGGTTGTTACACAGTACTACTCGCGAGTAGATCTGCTGCACGAATAGCGATACCACGGATGCAACAAATGTCGTGATTTTGTCCCGAATCAGCAGTTTTCTGCATAATCCGAGAATTCCCGGCAAGTTCCGCATCTTTTCCGCAATATCTAGCAACACGTACATAGATGGACATGTAGCGCATTGGAGCCGATGAAGAGCACCGTCGTATGGCATGTGCACGGTGCTCACATTTTCGACCTCAGTTGGCTCAGCTTGTGCATGTTTGGGCCGTTCGGCCCTTGAAGTGTCTCATGTGAAGCTGCAATCGTTTGCGGGTCTTGCAAAGTTTGCAAGTTTACAAATACATGACATGCACGTCCTTACTGACCTTAGATTGTGTAACCACCTCCGACCCCTTGGACTAGCTACACACGTACCTTGTGTGGATACGCGTATACAGACTTCTGGTCACCATTCAGGGATATGTACCCGAGAATGGTGCATTGCCATGGTAACATGGCTTTACCGCAGAAACTAGAAGAGCATGATTCCATCGTCTGCATATCGGTGTTCCATTGCATCCATACGAAGCATTGGTTTGGGTAGATCGATCAGGTCTATACCGTAAAGTCCGCTGCAAACGCCCACCACATTTTTGCAAGATCTGCTGGCCTGTACGCACTGACCCCATGCACTGTCACCCCTACTGTACGAAAGTGCATCTCACACCGTGGCGCGAGGAGCGCTTTGCTACGGTAAACTATGTCCATTTTCCGGGTTTCAAAATATTTTTCGGCACTAGTTACGAGCAAGCTCCTAGTGATTTTTTGATGTTGGTTGTTTTATTTCGCAAATCCAAACGGGAGTTTCTTCCGAATAACAAGGTATTATCATTATTGCTTGTATTATGAAATGACCCAAAGGCAATCCTCCCCTATCCAGGGTTCATTTAACACAATACACTTCTGACGGTGTTTCAAGCCATCATTTCCAAATCACGCAACGCACAATGGCAAAGTGTTTTTCTCGAGCACTTCAGAGTTTTTAACAAGTTAGCAGCGACTTTGTAGGTGTAGCTTCTTTGACATACCCCCCTCTGTTCGACTTGCAACTGCAATACTGCGACATGTCAAGTCGTTGAATGACACTTCGTCAGAACGATCACCGTTCCGTTCTGTGAGCGCGACATTGTGGTACTGCAGAAATTTCATGATTTGAAAACCAGATGGATTCTTCCGCATTACCACATGGGGAACGAACTGATAACAAAGACGACTCATTCATCGTATGAAAGGAAGTCTCGACAGAAGCTTTTTCTTTGCAGCAAGATAATGACAATCGCTTTTGCAGAGCCTCTTGGTAAGACCACGAGTCCATAACCCCCAGAGTGTGCAACTCTGTACATGGGGATCCGCGCGGCGGAATTCCAACATTACGTCAAAAATGACATAGACTTTCATTGGGCTTGCACTACTCCCTGGTTCCAAGCACCGCGGAATGCGGAGTTTTGTACAGCTGTCAGCGGCATGACGTAATGTTGGAATTCCTCCGCAAAGTGGGCCTACAGCAGCCAGACCCCAGTTGCACACTCTTGGGGTTATGGACTCTTGGTAAGACATAGGCAGTTTGTAGGCATTGCAGTCGTTCTCGTAAGCATTCGACCTTCAAGCCAGTTTTCTACAACTATATTGACCTGAAAAAGACGAAAATAGTATGGACCCGCTGGGGTGGGCGTTTGCTGCGAAGTGGTCATTTGCAGCGGATCAGGTCTATAGTTACATGTATGACGTACCATCAGTGCATTTCAGAATCTCACTGTTACAGTCCACTCTGCGGGTGAATGAGTGGCAAATAGTGAAATACTATGGAATTCGTAGGGATGAGTGGAATTGTGATGGTGCGAGTTCCAGACCTACCATTGTCATTATAATCATTTTAAAATAAGGACTATTGGCAGTGAGAATGATATGACATCAGAAAACATACCATTATTAATAATTGTATTCTGTTTCCTGTTTTCTCTATGTTCATTGCCACCGTTTCTGCTGGTAGATCTTGCCAAAGACCATGACCATCAGTAAGTCCAACATTGCAGGAGGGCAGTGTATGCTAGTGAAAATATTGTGAGCACAAGCTGAATTATTTCAAGGCCAGTACAGATTGATCCTCTGAGACGAAAGTCTTTTAAAAATACTCGTATGGTGTAGAGGAACTAGCGAAGCAGTGCAGACACAAGCTCTCACTCTTATGTTTACACTTGAACCAACGTAAAGTTGTTTTCTGGTCTAAATAATTATGCCTTCTGCAATAGATATGGTATTTACTTTAACTATGTCACTAATGTTATGAGTAGTGAGCCACCACTGGTAGGAATTGCTGCTGCTGCCAAGGTGTTCTAAGTTCTTGGACTGAGTGTGTTCTTTTTGGATAAAAAAATGTGCGTGCTTCTTGTTTGGGTACAGCATATCAAAGTGGCAGACGAGCGATGTGGCACTTTGGAAGTTCACCCGCTTCCTCGCCGGAGAAGTCTTGGTCAAGCAGGACATGATATCTCTTGCAGAGTTGACGGTGGCTGGCATCATAGAAGGCTCTGGGAAGCTACGAGTGGAGAGTAAACTACCGCGAGGGCGAGAGTACACAGATGAGCTCTGGCTGAAGGAGATGTTCAACCAGTGGAGGGTGAAAGGTGAAGCCAGCACTGAGAAATTATTCCAACACTTGCGTACCATGAATCTGCTCAAATGCGAAGAAAAAATCTTTGGCATAAAACGTGCTCTTGAGGTGAGGCTAATGCTTAGACCGATAGTACAACAAATTGCCTATTCTTCTTCTTCATTTTTTCGTTGGTACTCAAATGTACATGTGCATATAATATGCACATGGTATGGATCAATGCAGGCAGGCATAGTGGGATGGTCTAAGAGTAAGACCATGATTGATAAACAGAGGGTACCAGATTCGAGTCCTGCTTGGAAGCGGAAGGATTTTTTCCAGCCGTGCTGCGACCCACAGTTAATTGGGAACTTGTGGCCTGGCACGAGGGAAACATGGATGCAGTGAATGGGATTTTCATTCTTTGACCACTTTGTGGTGGGTCTGATCTACTCACCTCCCACCGTTTAGGAGCTGCATCTGCGCCTTGATCCAAGAGGGTGGTGGCGTTCCTGCGGATGCGGAAAACTGGGCCTTTGGCCGAATCTTACGCGAACCGTGAAAAAAAAGGATCATGTCAGTCATTAAGACTCATTATCACAGCTTACTCATCCAGACTGTGTAGACCTGACAGTGTTGATGTCTAGTACGTGATGTAGCCACGCTGCACGCATGCATGTATGATGAAGAGTAGCGGTTTTGCCAGCTTCCTACAGGCTCCCAGGCATCTATCGGACATTATATGGGGACCAGAAAAAGTTTCGGAATTTGGGGAGAAAATGACCTGGTTGGCCGACCCGAAACAAGGCCAACTACCCTTCACTTTGTGTGTTGTCGCTATTGCTGTCTATGTCTCTGTGTATGCCAGTATATGTGGAGCGAGAATGACCTGGTAGGCCGACCCGAAACAAGGATATTATTTGTTTGGGCCTTAGCAAATTCATTTAGAAAGTGCTGTGTTGTGTAGAAGGCAAATTCTGTGTAGAAGCTGTGAACTGGAAGTACATGATGTATATAACGTCACATGCGCCAGAGTGGGCAGCTTTACGTCTTTGGCCTAAAATGAGAACGTCTCTACGTCAAGTTTGATGTATTTTGGAATCGGTGATTGCAGTCTTACACTCTGACTGAGTTTGCATCTTGACACTGAGATTTACGGGTTGCATTTTTCTGAACTTGTAATTATACAGACTTACATACCCTACCGTAAAATTCCGTTAATAAGCCCACCCTAAATAACGCCCATGTAAGCCCAGTTTTAGGCGGTGTACACTTCAAGTCCGTTTTAGCGCCCATGCCCGAAATACGCCCAGGGCGTAAAGTGGACTCAAAATGACCAGCGCGCGAGCGCAGTGTCATCTAGTTTTCTGCCTTGCCTGCTTCAGCGTCACGATGTTTTCAGCCATGGCGGTACCTGTTGTGCCTTGTACTTACCATAGCAAGTGGTTTACCTATCAAAATAATGTGTAATTTATCGCTACATTCTTGGTTACGACCAAATTTCCAGCTGTGGTTTGATGTACCTGTACCGCGCTCAGTGTGAATGGTGGTTCACTGAAACTAGTGGGTTGCTGATAGATTGATCTTCTGCAGATTGCGTCCGAAATAACGCTATGCCCTGAAATAAGCCCATGCCCAAATATACGCCCGGTTTTTGACGCTCTGCAAAGTATACGCCCGGGGCTTATTAGACACCCTTAGCAAACAACGGTAACGCTATTTTTTACGGTACTCGTACCTTGATCACCCAAATAGCGTTGAAGCTGCAGCGTATAAACGTTATGGGGGCTGATTTATCGTTGTGACCAACGGTACGTGTTTTGGCCAAATATTGCATAGTCCGTACGCATTTCACCTTGTATCGCGTATATGGTGACAAAAATGGTTGTACCGCGCGAAATCGAAGCTACTCTCGTGGCAACAGCGTACTAAAAATAGCGTGCATCTTGCTAAAGGTCGAACCCAAATCACGGTATTTTCCCCCTTACGATAATACCGTTACAACATAACGTTTTTTGCTAAGGGTGTCTATTAACGGAATTTTACGGTATTTTACCAGATATGTATCTTGCTGATGAAACTGAGTCCCTTAATATGACTGGGGATAAACCATGAAGCTGTTGTTTTCTCTATTTATCGTGCCGTCTAACCTTTCAGCTGCAGACAATGTAGGCACCTGACATCGCTGTCCTGTGCAAGTGTGGTATTCAGGTGTCCCATTACAGAGGCCATAGCAACTGGATTGAAAGCAGTTAGAAGTGAACACACTGGCGTGTCCTGGCATTTCAGAGGTGTCCTTTGCTAATTCTAATGCAGCACAAATTGGTGGAGTAGTATTGTTGAATTTGGTTTTTGACGGATAGGTAATATTTGAGTTTCATCCAATCTTATTCTTCTATCTCTTCTGCACTGCTATCCATGTGACCTTGACTGGTTTGGAACCTGAAGATGTATGTGGTGAGTGCGTTAGAAGGTATTACGGGTAGAATTGGTTTCGTTCACTCCGATCTCGGTGCATGGTAGAATTTCCGTGCAGTGGCAATGGTCGTATACGAAAAAATTCTTGCGTGATCTTGCATACCATGCTCGTGTACGTTTCATACTGTAAGCATCACCACGTGACGCATGTTCACATAATTATGCGAAATTATTTTCTGTATGATAGGCCACTCTAGACTTGGGTACAATAATTAAATATTTTACCCTTTATATCGTAAGTTGAATTGACGCCGGCGGATACGTTCCATTTCAGTCCATTCATAAAAGCTTTCTGCAATCCCCTACGGAATCCTCTTCCAATATTATTTTTCTGAAGTCTACTTCTCCTAAGATCAAGCCCTAACAAGAATAGTATTTCGGCCAGGTTTTGCCCCGAAAGCACTGAATTGGCAAAAACCATCAAATTCCAGTCCGTTTGACTCCCCCTGTAACGGTACATTGGGCCGTTTGAACCCCAGTTCCGGTACCCTTTTTGGACCCTTTTCAAATTTCGCAGCACTGCACTGTGTACAATACAATCACAAAAAAGCCGGCGAATACAGGAGCTCGCCGGAGCCAGGGCCCACCTTTTTAGGAATGGACTGTAGTCACTGTTATCCTCCAGAACCTGCTCCGATCACCGCGTTGTGATAATGGGTGACTTTACAATAGCGCAACTTGAAGTTGCTGTTTAGATATTGACTGTGCATTGTGCCAGGCTGTATTAACTTCTGAATTTCCGTCAACGCTTTGCCTTGTCACTGTTCTTTCTGTACAATGTGTAGGGGGAAAGTGAGCCAGTTCCAGCTAGCGATCAATCCATCGGCGTGCCAGTTTCAGGTATGTTCTCTTTGCTCACGTGGCTGTTAGTAATAATTGCTAAGATTGTACATGGAACACACTAGACAAAGGTCTTCCCAAAGTGTGTCCACGCTAATTCGGCCTTTGACAGTGTATCAAAAACTGACAAAAAGCAATCTGTTGCGTATTTTCAATAGACCCTGGCTGGTGTTCTCATGAAAAAAGACAATGGGGAATGATTAAAATCATTCCCCATTGTCTTTCTCCATGTTTGGGGTCAATACCATAGCAGCAGCATCAGGTGTTCTACATTGGTGCGACTATGGAAAGCCTGGAGCCCTCCTTCGGGAGAATTGTAGGGAAATTGGGCCCAAATGGCCCATATTTCATTGCTTCATTAACAATCATAGGATGAAATTATTGGTGCGGCTTTGGCCGCACCTGCAGCAGCGGTTCTGACGCCCCTGTATAAATCAAACAGCCATAATACATGATCCAAGTGCAAGTGTACGTTCATGCGCACCACATTCTACACCACATGTGTACACCACATTCTACACCACATGTGTACAACATGTATACCTTAGGTACACCACATATGCACGGCATGTACACCATATGTACACCATATGTACACCATATGTATACCATATGTATACCATATGTATACCATATGTACACCATAATGTACACCACATGCACACCATATGTACACCATATGTATACCACCAAGAGTATAATCTTAGCTCCCAAGAGTGTGGAACTCATGACACCCTTTCTATGGGGTTCGCCGACGGCGAAAACTCACTTCACATGGTGTAGTGTTCCAGTTGTACGTTTCCAGCCTGTTTTTACCGAGCACGGGGAGTAATAAAAAAGTAATCTCTGACAGAAACTCACTGCGCATGTGCAACTCGCCAGCATAGTCATGGCAGATATTCGGATTGCGCGCACGCCATCCTTCGTTTGTTCGCAGTACGAAATGTACCTGAGACACGTGATGTGAGTTTTCGCCTTCGGAGACCCCATATGCAGAGTTGCACACTCTTCGGAGCTTATTTATTCTAGATGTATACAACATGACAAACACACCACAGGTACAACACATGTCTACCGCATGTGCACCAAATGTATCCCACATCAGCACATACGGTAAAACCTGGTGTAAGCGACCTCTGGGTTTAGCGACCACCTGATCTTAACGACCCTTTCCCCATGCATGGACAGTTCTACACAGAAACTGTGGGACCTGGTTCTAAAGACCACCTGTCTTTAACGACCGCTGTTGCTTGCACCGTGGGGTGGTCGCTTAAACCAGGTTTTACTGCACATGTATGTCTATCTGTAAAATCAATGCAGAGTATGGTGACCACGTGGCACTGCATGTCCTGGGATGCGTGCTGCTAAGAGCACAGGGTTCTGTACTCTTGATACGAGTAGTATAATATCCGCAATTGCAGAAGCACACTCTACGAATCTGTCTGCAACCTTTGACTGCGCTCGTAGCTGTGGTTCAACGTGCGCTAGTAAATGCATGTGGCACATTCAGTCAACAAAGTGGTCTCTGTACACGGCAGAACGCATTTTCACGTATGAATTACCACACGGGGTTGTTTTATTGACTCAAGTATTTTGATCACGTGGAGCGGAAAGCGAAACATAGACAGAATATTGGTGTGACCTTGTACTGGTGGTCTCAGCTTTTGTCCTTGAATCATGCCGTACATGTCGTACAGGGTCTCTTCTGTTTCCGTTCTGGGATGGTTACATAAATAAGATTACCTGGGTGACAGAAATTCTTTATTGGATATTTCCAATTGTTGTTTTTTCTTCCTTATGATTGTACTCGGCCCGATGTTTTCTGCTACTTGCTGTGCAGGGGCTGATGCATCTGATTGGACTTCCCCGGCCCAGGCTGCAGCTGGATCAAGCAAGGCTGTTGCAGGGGCTGGTCACGAAATAATTTATGTCGATCCGAACTGGAGTTTTGACCAGGACCATCGGTTGTGCTTGATAGCTCATCATTCAGCATCATGGGAGATCCTGGCACGTGGACTGAAGAACGCTGCGACGGGCGCCCCTGCATTTGCCAATGCAGGCAACCAGATTGCAGAACTCAAGAAGGACTGTGACAGCACCAAAGAGAGGATGGCAAAGCTCTTGGATGACTGGCAGCAGTTGACTAAGAAACATGACAAGGTAATTCATCTTATCCAGGCGTTCCGAGATATTGGTGAATCTTCGGCTGCAAACGATTTGATCGCCAAAAGCCAGAAAGCTTCTCCAGAGTCTTCACAGCCGACGTCAATTGCTGTGGCAGAAACAGGAGGTCCAGGTTATCACTAATTCCCGGATTCAGGTTACCGACAGTTGACTCTTTAGGCGGCAGAGGGTATTCACATTTTAGAAAATCCTTCCGAATGCCTCAGGTTTTCTTACGTTTATGCTCTCTACATCTTTTGTCATCACAACCATAGCAACCTGGGTGTTTTGTTGTTGTTGTCTGGTTTGTTAACTTTGCTCTATGTTCTCTCTCCTCGGCTATGTCTTCACTGGGTTCTAGTGATTGTCCTTTCGACTAGCGTTAGCACATGTAAGCACTCTGCTCGAACAACCCCCCACTCCCGCCCTTCACTTTGTAAGTCAGCGTTTGGAGGACTTACATTTGTCCTGCACATACCGCTTATCTTTGAGTACGTATTTTACAGATGTACGGCTTAGCTAGATTTTACCGTTTACAACTCTCCCTCAAGTTTATGAATAGCTAGATTAAGATTTTTAATGCAATTTTTCTTATATTATAGGCTGGGCACGGTTTATTCATAACTATGGGTTGATGTTGTCGAACACTTAGACACTTCATGTAACCTTAGAGTATTCCTGACCATATCTTAAACTACACTTGATGTGAACCCCATTTTACATGCTTGCATTTTGAATGGATCTCGAATGTGTATTTACTTAGTTTAAAATGAGGTCTGTCTCGTCGTTCAGGGCCTGGGATTTTTGCAGCTTGCTGAAGATTCTCTTTTATAGACAGGTGCATATAACTGCATGTACGTGTGCACATTCACACGTCATTATCGTATGGTGCAGATGATAAGGATGGCAGGAAATGTACGGCAGGAAAACCCTCGACTGGCAAACAGCACAGTTGGGCAGTACCCAAAAGCTGTAGACCCCTAGGCTATAAAACACCCAATAGATTCACCTTATTGTAGGTATACCGAAGTAGGGCTCTTGAAGCCCCTAAACAAAAGTAAATTATCGTGTCCATTCCCGAGTGAACTCACGACGGACGCTAACACCCGGTAAATCTAGTGGCAGATGTATCGCGCAATGGTGGGGGTGAGGAGATTAGTTTCACAACCACCGTCACTAAATAAAAAAGGGGAATTGGTTCTGACTCACCCTCCAGTTGAGTCTTGAGACAACAGTTACATCGTCCTTCTCCACCACACCTCCGGTTTGCTCTTGAACGACTCCCCCTCCCAGTCCCCGCGTGCTACTCGCGAGAGTGTGTAAACCACTCATTGCTCTATTTAAAAAAAAGAAATTCACGGTTCGCGTGAGACTCGGCTGTAAACCGAGTTTTCCGCATCTGTAGGAACGCCACCACCCTTCAAGGATCAAGGATGATCCTTGCTCTATTAATAGTAGTATAATTATAATTAGCGCTTGCACCCGAATGCATCAGAGCAGTGTATAGGAAATGGGAGAGCCAAGTGACTACATGCAATGGAAAGTCACAGAGCAAAGCTGCATGCATACCCACGTATTCTCACAACACCGCACAAGGATGATTGGGGTACACCAGTGTGCTGGTTTCGATCAACTGGTGAAGCGATTGGCGTTGCAAACAGCCAAAGTGATCGCTCACGACTGAGCTGCAGCAGTACCCGCGACCGGGTGCAAAGTTCCCTGATCGACGTTGCAAACAGCCAACCAGGGTGAAGCAGTTGGCGTTGCAAACGGCCAAAGCAATCGCTCATGCTTGAGCGGCAATAGTACCCGCGACCGGGTGCAATGACTACTGATTGGCGTCGCAAACAGCCTACCAATAGTATGCAATTTTAAGCAGAGATAGTAGCAGCAAAGCAACCAGTTGAAGGAAGCTGTTCCCACCTATATAATGTGGGAATGGGAGGGTGGGTGGCAAACAAATTCCGGTTGCTGCTCAGTGACACTGCAAAGGAAAGCGCAAGCCAAAGTCAGCGCAGCAAGAGCTACCCAAGGCGATTTGGGCGCGCATGCGCAGCAGTTGAGTGCACGTGTAAAGCCAGCTCGATTGCAGCTAGCATGAGATAGAGAGCAGCGCATCGGTCTTATCGCTAACTAGGGTTAGCCCAAAAGCTAACCCAACATTTAGCGCTTGCACCCGAATGCATCAGAGCAGTGTATAGGAAATGGGAGAGCCAAGTGACTACATGCAATGGAAAGTCACAGAGCAAAGCTGCATGCATACCCACGTATTCTCACAACACCGCACAAGGATGATTGGGGTACACCAGTGTGCTGGTTTCGATCAACTGGTGAAGCGATTGGCGTTGCAAACAGCCAAAGTGATCGCTCACGACTGAGCTGCAGCAGTACCCGCGACCGGGTGCAAAGTTCCCTGATCGACGTTGCAAACAGCCAACCAGGGTGAAGCAGTTGGCGTTGCAAACGGCCAAAGCAATCGCTCATGCTTGAGCGGCAATAGTACCCGCGACCGGGTGCAATGACTACTGATTGGCGTCGCAAACAGCCGACCAATAGTATGCAATTTTAAGCAGAGATAGTAGCAGCAAAGCAACCAGTTGAAGGAAGCTGTTCCCAGAAAACCAGCACACGGCACCCCAGCAAGCGTTCACCACCAATGCACGAGAGCTAAGAACAAGTGATTAAGGCACGAGATGGATAAAGGTAGGCATGCAGATGGATGAAATCCAACGCAGGTTCTCAATACGGCAATTTAGCAATGACAATCGGTACCTGTATGTCAAGGCTATATTACATCGACTGGAATGGCAGCACTGCTCGGTCTGGTTGTGCTTGAGCAGCTGGGGCGAGACGTCGGAATTCCTCCATGCGGAAACGAGACAGCGAATCGGCAATGCAGTTTGACTGGCCAGCAATGTGAGCAGCAGTGACGGTGAAATTGAAGCGGGCGCACACAAAGAACAGCTCCCTGATCAGGGTCATCACTGGCGGTGACTTGGATGTGCCGGAGCGGATGCAATCTACCACAGCCTTGTTGTCGCAGTGCATTGTGATACGAAGCTGGCGCCATTCCTTGGCCCACGTGCAGCACGCTGTGACCAACGCGTAGAGCTCCTTCCACTCAATGCTGTGAGTGAGTTGCTCAGGCGACCAGGTCCCTTGAAGCCAGCGGCCGCTGTTGAATGCGCCCCAGCCCAGGGTGCCACTGGCATCAGTGAACAGCTCCAAGTCTGGAGATGGTGTCCAATCTGGGAACAGGAAGAATGATTTTCCGTTCCATTGTTCCAGGAGCCGTAGCCACCATTGGATATCTTCCTGGCACTCGGTAGTCAGACTGATGCGGTAGTGAGGCTGCTGGTAGCGACTGCAAATAGACCACAGGCGCCGCATAAATGTCCGGCCGGGTACGATGACTCTTGCAGCGAAGGAGAGTTTCCCCAGAAGAGATTCGAGTTCGCGCTGAGACATGGTGGGGTTGATGCTCGCTGCAGTCAACAGGCGCTTGATGTCGGCCAATTTGTCGTCAGGGAGCCGGGCTTCCATCTTCTCACAATCCAGGATAATGCCCAGGAATGTCAGGGTACGAGACGGGCCTTCCACCTTTGCAGGCGCGAGCGGGACTCCGAGGTATGAGAATGCACGGAGAAGAATGGCCAGCTGCCGATTCGCCACAGCCTGGCCCACGCTCACGCACAAGTAGTCGTCCAGGAAATGCAGCAAATTAGGGATGGAGAATTCGTGGTGCATTATCCATTCGATGGTGGCTGCCACTGCATCAAATACCGCCGGGCTAGAGCGGAGCCCAAATGGCAAGACACGGTCGTAGTAGTACTTCCCCTGCCACAGGATGCCGAGGAGATGCCAATCCTGTGGGCGGACAGGTATTTGACGAAAAGCACTCTTCACATCGAGTTTAGAGAGATAGACAGGAGACGGGGAGGACATAATGATGTTAATGGCTTCATCAATGCTGATGTACTGCAAAGAGAAAGGCTCGGCAGGGATCCCGTCGTTAACGCTGGAGCCGGCAGGGCTGGACAGGTGGTGTATCAAGCGTAGCTTGCCATTCTTTTTCGGAACAGCGCCAATGCCAGAGCAGTACATAAACGGGAATGGGGGCGAGTCAAATGGGCCAGCCGTGTAGCCGGCGTTGCAGGAAGCGGTGAGCTGTGCAGACACAAATGCAGAGTGCTGGAATGCTGATGAGAGGTTGGACGAGTGCTGGTTAGTTATGCAGTTGCCGGTAAAGCCAATGTCAAAGCCGCAGCGGAGGCCGTTAATAACATACGAAGCCAATGAACTGTCAGGGTGGTTACGGAGCAGTGATTCGAAGCGAGAAACAGAGAGGGGTGTGTGGACAGCAGGACATGCGCTTGTGAAATCAGTAGAACGTGAAGTGCAGGGAGAAATATGTACAATCGCGGGAGCTGCAGCCAAAGCAGCAGAGTTACTGGCGCCTACCGCACTTAGATCCGTTGTGGTCCTTGGACCCGCAGCGGTTGCAGACATGGGCGTACTTGCACGTGCTGAGACTGCAACGCCCAGCGTTGAAGTTCCGGCAGATCGGTTGGCCATTAGACACCGTACGGACTCCATTGAAGGCTTGCTGGTTGTTACGTTGCGGACGAAAGGGACACTGGCCGCCTCCGGGATGGATGAGGCGGCAGGACTCACATGTGGGCCTTGATCGGCTAGTCACGGACATTTGCCACAGATTTATGTCGATGACGTCAAAGCGCTTGCCTGGCTGAGCAGAAATGGCAGAGCGAAACTGGGTGTCGTACGACAGCCAAGCCTCCGGATAGTATTGCCTGTTGGCTGCAACTATGGTGGCTTGGTAGGAGAGCATCTCCTGCAGGCGGGACGGGTTGGCAGAACACACGACGTTCATGAAGAGAGTCCATGCCTCCAGCCATGTCGGCAAGTCGTGGACGCGTCGACGAACGGGCTGCGCCGCTCCACCTTCCACCACCTCCAGAGACTGGCCGCCACTGCTGAACTGCAGCTGAAGCTGGCGTGGGGCAGAATACGAGGTGGCGATAGTATCGGGCAGCAGCTGGGTGAAATCTACAAAGTCACCCTTCAATATTTTCTCTCGTATAGTCTGGGGAACGGAGAGATTACCAGCGTTGGAAGACTCCGCCGAAGGTTGAGTTCCAGCGGATCCAGGGGCAGTGATGGTGGCCAGCATTGGAGCGATCGCCTCCGACAAGGCAACGGTGACGGCGGAATGTACTTCCTGCCGCACAAACTGGCGCAAATCGTCATTACTGCTCCGGTCCGGGATCTGGGGAGTCGGAGAAGCTGCTGCAGCACTCTCCAGATCCTGCTCTTGCTCCTGCTCGTGCTCCTGCCGCGAGGATGGCGTGGCCGACGGAGATCGAGGTTCCCGTGCCGCCGAGCTCGATGTGTCCTGGATACTGAGCAGCAAACGGGCAAGAAGCTGGGGCTTTGTTCCGCTCGAATTCAGCCCACGGCCTTCCAGCTCGGCCCGCAAGTCCGACACGTTCATACGGCGTGCTTCAGAGGTAGACAACATGTTTGTCGTGCAGTAAACGGCTGCGAGGAATCTACAAGGAGTCTGAATAATTAATTCTATTCTCAACAAACAAATTCCGGTTCAAACAAATTCCGGTTGCTGCTCAGTGACACTGCAAAGGAAAGCGCAAGCCAAAGTCAGCGCAGCAAGAGCTACCCAAGGCGATTTGGGCGCGCATGCGCAGCAGTTGAGTGCACGTGTAAAGCCAGCTCGATTGCAGCTAGCATGAGATAGAGAGCAGCGCATCGGTCTTATCGCTAACTAGGGTTAGCCCAAAAGCTAACCCAACATTTATGATGACTGAGGATGACTGGATGATGACTGAGGATTGAAATCTCATACACTTTCCCCTCCCCTCACTATACTGTACATATACCGTATTTCCCGTAAGTAAGTTCTCCCCAATGACTTAGTACCCCCCTATAGCCCTTTCCCGGTGTTAGGCTGACTGCCTAGCTTTCTTTTCTCTCTCTCTCTCCTTCTTCTCTTCTTTCTCCTTCTTACCTGACTGTCAAAGCTTGTGACATCTAACGTTTCAACAACTTTCAATAACTCTTCTGAAAAATGATACCCCGGGGGTTTCGTTTCGCCACGTTCAACGTGCGCGGACTTTGTTCTGCGTCGAAGCAACAGCAACTAGCTCGTGACATGGACGCCTATCGTATTGATTTCTGCGGACTTCAGGAGCTCAAAATGACAACGACCGTCGATAAGCCTCTCGGTGATTCGCATCGGTTTGTCAGCTTCGGTCAAGCAGAGGGCCGGCATGGAGGTAATGGATTTGTCATATCGAACATGCTCAACAAATTTGTATCAACATTCAAAAAAATTTCCGACCGAGTCGGAACTGTCGACCTCTCCATTCCGCAAGGCAAGGGCAATACCTTACCTGTTCGTTTCGTCGTGGCATATGGCCCCACAAACCCAGCAGCGCAGAGTAATCCTGAGGTTCGTGAAAGGTTCTTTGACGCCTTGTCCACAGCCTGGAACAAGTGCAGTGGAAGAACACTCGTGATTGGGCTTGGTGATTTTAACAGCAAGGTCGGAGCAGGTGAAGCAGCGTGTGTGGGTCAATATGGCAAAGGTGTAAGAAAATGACAATGGTCAAGCGCTGGTAGAGTGGGCTAACATGCATCATCTGGTGTTGGCTAATACGCTCTTCCGCTACTCAATGCGCTATAGAACCACATGGACTGGATGCATGGCATCCCCTGATGGCCTCAGGAAAATGATCCACAACATGATTGACTACATCGTGATCCCAAAGCGCTACAAGCCACTAGTTGTGAGAGCTCGTTCGTATGCTGGAACCGAGACATTCAGCGATCATAAAATAGTCATTGCGGACATGGAACTGACTGGTCTATACCGTGTACACATTGCCGCAGCAGGCAAGGCCGCTGCTCCCATCGCAATCCAGAGACTAGAAAACGCTGACGTCCGTAAGGAATATCAGTCCAGCCTCTGCCAGAAACTGCGTGAACAACCTGCATTTTGTGGGTCATCTGACAGTGGCTCCGTGATCAGTACCTGGGACTCAACAGCGCAAGCGGTCATGGACGTGGCAGAGAGCACTCTTGGACGCATGCACAGAAGCGGTTCACGCAGGGTTTGTGTACCTAATCCAGAGGTTGAAACCCTCTCACGGCGCCAACGGGAAATCAGATTACTTCAGCAATCAGGCCATCACAATCCAGAAGAGCTAAAGAGGGAACGGAACTGCATCATGCACCAGATCAGAAATATTCAGCGCAGCGATGCCATGGAACGCCTGGATAGGATTGCAGAGCGGGTTGAAAAGGCACCTACATCTGCTCAGATGTTTACTGCAGCAGCGCAGCTAAAGAGTGGTAGTGGACAACGATAACCATTGATTGTCGAGCGAGCTGATGGATGTATTCTTGCTCATGCCACAGACAAGGCCAGTCGAGTTCGAGATCACTTCTCCTCACAATTCAGTGCCAAAACAGCAGGTGAAATACCACCGCCATCACCATACTCTCTCGCCACTCCCATCTCCGAATCTGAAGTCGCCACTGCCCTCAAGCGCCTGCAAAACGGGAAGGCCTGTGGTCCAGATAAAATCCCAGCAGAGCTCCTGAAATATGGATCCGAGGTGCTAGCGCCGGTCATAGCAAATTTCGTCAACGCTGCGCTCTCGCAGGGTGCCAATTTATCGACGGCTATTGGACCAGGAATACTCATACCTCTCGCTAAGCCTAACAAGCCCAAGGGTCCTGTAACCAGTCTGCGGCCCATCACTTTATTAAACTCTATCCGCAAAGTGATATCGATCATTGTGCTTCGGCGCATCATGGAATCCGGGGCACTCTCTCGTCATCTTGGTACTACACAGTCCGGCTTCCGCCCGGGCCGTAGTACAGCGGACGTGGTATGGACCCAGCGGTGGATCGCTGCAAGAGCCATTCGTTACCGACAGCAATTTCACATTCTAGGCCTGGACATGTCCAAGGCCTTCGATACGATTAACCGCCTGAAGCTGCTGGAGGTGATGTCTGCAATCACCAATCCAGATTGCACATGTCTCATCCACCACCTTCTCCACAACACAACTATCACTGTTAAGGTTGCAAGTGCCACAGCTGAACCGTTTGAGAGCACTATTGGAACACCACAAGGCGACAGTCTCAGCCCAGTTCTCTTCATCTGCTATCTGGAGGCTGCACTACAGGAATGCAGAACTCGTCTCGCGCCCCGCCCTACTGGCGACGCAAGTCTACCACCAGAGACGGGTTATGCAGATGACATCTCCTATTATTCAACCTGCAGGCTGTGGCTTGAGAATGCTCTGCCTGTAATAGCAGACACACTGCACGATTGGTCATTAAAAGTAAATCCAGATAAAACAGAGTGGATCCGTGTGTCACCTGAATCCGAGAGCTCGCGGACATCTAGGCAGCTTGGCTCCTTGATGGGGGAGGAAGAGGATGTTCGGCGCAGGATGGAACTTGCCTCTCGCGTGTTTGGCCAGCTGTACGCCCTATGGCTGCGTAGAGATAAAGTAGCGGAGAAGACACGCTTACGCCTGTACAACGCTATCGTACTGCCGACATTCCTGTACAATTGCGAGACCTGGGGATTGTCGTCAACAGCAATGGCCAAGGCAGACGCATTCCACCGGCGTCAAATGCGATCACTCCTTGGAATACGATACCCAGACACAATTTCAAACGACGACCTATACCGCAGAACCAAGAGCAACCCTATATCAGACACAGTTGCATGTAGGCGACTTTGAATGACCGGTCATGTGCTACGGATGGACACGGACACGCCACCGCAAGTAGCCATGAGCGGCTATTTTGACAAGGGCAACAAAGCACCTCGTGGACGGCCAAGGTTGACACTGGCCACAAGTCTGGTTGCTCAGCTGAATAAGCTGGGTGTGCCAATGAAGACCATGGAAGACCTTTCCAGGTGCCGACAACAAGCAGCAGACAAGACAGACTGGAGGAAACTGTGCAGCTCGACACCCGGCGAGAAATCGGTATCAGCAGCTACTACACCTAGCTGATGATGCTCACAAGACAGAAGCGGAAAAAACACTGAATTTCTTTATTTAGTGCTCTACTACGCGAAATGTGCTATTATTATTATTATTATTATTATTATTATTATTATTAGTGCAATTAGGAGTATAATCGATGCAGACATGGCCAGACAACAACGAGTTCATGGAATTTTTAAGGATTTTTATGTTATTCAAAATCGATTTTCGTGTTCCGCTCATCAGTGAATAGTATCGGAACTGAGGGTACTGTGTACAACAATAGAACATTTTATAACAGCATAATTAATTAAAAGTGTGAACAACAAAGGAAGTGCTACAGCATTACATAATAGGTGTCAAACATAGTGCTAACGTATATAACTGAGTGCAGCCACAAAGCAAGAGGTGATACAGTGCAACATGACACAACATTTACATCTGATAACCAGCTACGAGAACAACTTTAGCGCGACTACATGCTTCTTTTGTTTACAAAGAACAGGATTATGCACACGAATACATACAGCTTCCAGAACCTTCAACTGCTTAACATAACTTGCACGGCACAAAACAGAAAAGTGAGAATCATCGTACACAACAAGACAATCTGGACGTGATAACAAGTGACAAAATACAGCTGACTTTTTGCTCACGTCGCTCTCTTCCGTCTCATCCCGCTCCTTTCCTTCGACCTCCTCCGCCTTATCCTCGTCCTCCGTCTCATCTTCATCATCATCGTCCTCATCACCACCATCATCATCATCAGTCACTTCCTCATCATCCGTTTGATGCTCAGTCTCACTGCACTCCTTATCAGCCTCCAACATGGCTCCATCATCTCCACCAGCATCACAAGTCGTTTGACCGCTGCTCCGCGTCACCGTTGCTGGGTTCTCTGCTACTGCACACCCATTTCCACTGTCCATTTTGCGTGGACCAAGTCCATTCCGTGCATAAATTTCAAGTGAATAGTTTGCTGTGCTTCTTCTGGGTCTATGGGTGAGGATATTGGTTTCATTTTGGTTTGTCGATGATCTCCCTCTCTGTCCAGACACAGTCGGCACCGTGGATCCCAGCACCGGGGGGACCACCGTCTCGGTAGTCACCAAAGGTAAAGGGGGTGGCTCAGGCGGAGGCAAGGGCAACTGCCGAGGTGAAGGTTCAGTGTGTCTCGGTGGCCCCTCCTCCATTCCAGGACGATGATGTTGTGCTAGAGTAGGCTCCGCTGCCGTTTGCAGTGGGTCGAGAAGTGGTGGCCAGGTCAATGATGGCAAACCCACCCCAGCCCCAGCCACCCACGGCACCCCAGGTGGTGGGGCCGGTGGTGGCACGGGAACAGGCGGCGCTGTCGGCACAGCGTGTTTGTCTACTGAGCTAACTGGGTTCTTACACGGTCTACCACGCTTTGGCCTCTTTGCTCTGGCTGCTGGTGGTAATAAGTGCAACGGCACATGTTGTCTGATACGTGCGTTCAGGTGTTGAAGAGTCCTACCAACGTACCGGGCAGCACAATTCCGGCACTCAAAGAGATAAACCAAATGGCTTGAAAGCTGGGGAGGTAGGACATCCTTCCTCACCATGAACGCACGTACCGTGGTGAACACGGGGATGAAGTGGGCAGCAAAGTATGTTTTATTGACTAGGGTCTTGATAGCTCTGGACATGCTGACAGACGCGTTGCCTTTCCAAGGCAGGCATAAGTAGATAGGACACTTCCGAGGACCTGTGAATGTATCTTTGTTATTAGATTCTTGCTTCAGTATTTTGTTCAATAAGTCATGTGGGTATCCATTCTTAAGGAATATTGATCTGAGAAATTCCAGCTCGTCGTTGAGCTTCGTTTCAGAGCAGAGCCGCTTTGCTCTCCCCACCAGGTTACGTACCAGGTTCACTTTGTATTGATGTGAGCAATATGAATCATAGACGATGTACTGCCCAGTGAAAGTGGGCTTTCGGTAGACTGATGTTACGACGCTGTTATTAGATTTTTCTACCTGCACATCCAGAAAGGCGAGTTTGTTGTCATGCTCATGCTCACATGTGTATCTAAGCGCTGGGTGTAGGTTGTTTAGATGATGAAAGAATGTGTCACATTGCTCAACGGAATCAAAATATGTAAAAGAATCATCGACGAAACGAACGTATACCTTAGGCCACATCGACTCATTGATCAAGGATTCACAGTATCCAACGAATATATTTGCCAAAACGGGTCCAAGGGGGGACCCCATGGCCACACCGTCCACCTGCCGATACATTATGTCGTTGAACGAGAACTCTACGCCAGTAGTGACCAAGGACATTAACTTACGGAAGGCTGTCTCCGACAACCAAGGAGTATCTACCGAATCATTTCGATACAGTACATCAGCACAAATATCGATTGTCTCATCCAATGGTACGTTCGTGAACAATGATACTACGTCAAATGAACACATATGAGCACTAGCGGGAACCTGATGAGAGCGCAAGATATCTACAAACTGGAAACTGTCTTTCACTGTGCGCGTACAGTAATAACTTTGTACGACCCCGAGAATAACACAGAGCCACTTAGAAATGCTGTACTGTGGAGATGAAACCATTGATAGTATCGGTCGCAAAGGACAATTGGTTTTATGTATTTTTGGCAAGCCATAAAGTCGTGGACGGATGGAACCCATTGGCTTGATTTTAAGAAACTCGCCATTGGTAATTTCCTTTTCGGCTTTTAGTCGCTTGAGATACGTAACTAGGTTCTTCTCTACTTTTACGGTGTTGTCATGAGTCGCGACTGGGCCTAATTTTGAGAACTTCGAGGTATCATCAAGGATGACTGCCATTTTAGAAAGGTATTCCTCTCTAGTGAGGATGACTGTGGCCCGTCCTTTGTCAGGTCGGGTGATAATGATCGCATTGTTTTTAATGAGTTCCTGGCGAGTTTTAAGATGTTCACGAGATAAGGAGAATGTGCTGCGATCAGGAGGCTTCTCGGCATGCTCCTCCGCTATTGCCCTAACACTGGCAGTGCATACGGCTTGTTGGGCATTAGATACTGGCGTAAGGTTGATGAGTTTTTTGTGAAATAATTCAAATTCTGTTAGGATGACCTCTTTCTTGTTGCTGCTTGGAGGAATACCGAAGTCCGTGCCTCGGCAAAGTAGTTCCTTTTGGACGGTAGTAAGCTGGATGTTAGCGCGGTTAATAATTGTATCCGTATTCATGTGGAGCGAACCAAATCGCTTTACGCGTAACCACTTGTAATTCTTCTCATACTTTGCAATCAACTTAACTTGTTGTTTATTGTCATTTGCAGCAATTAGGGAACTAAATCGAAGGTAGTCATGGAATGAAAGGAACGCGCGAGCAGCACGATACAATCCTCTAAACTCAGACTGTACAGTACGAAGTGTGTCCGAGGACCGGGCTATATCCTCTTTCAGAAACACTCTTTCTATCTCTAGTGCATGATATGCCCGGGCCTTGTGCACTCGGTTCTGGATGGAGCTCGGGCACACGCCATTATCGCGACAACGCTGAAGAAACGAGATATTTAGTGCAATACTACGACAAACATGGCGTTTCCGCAAGGCTTTGTTCAGAACAACTATCTGTTCACTATTGTATCTCCGCTTAAGGTATTTAAAGAGTCGGCGTGGAGAAAGCAATTTTATTAGTGCAATTAGGAGTATAATCGATGCAGACATGGCCAGACAACAACGAGTTCATGGAATTTTTTAAGGATTTTTATGTTATTCAAAATCGATTTTCGTGTTCCGCTCATCAGTGAATAGTATCGGAACTGAGGGTACTGTGTACAACAATAGAACATTTTATAACAGCATAATTAATTAAAAGTGTGAACAACAAAGGAAGTGCTACAGCATTACATAATAGGTGTCAAACATAGTGCTAACGTATATAACTGAGTGCAGCCACAAAGCAAGAGGTGATACAGTGCAACATGACACAACATTTACATCTGATAACCAGCTACGAGAACAACTTTAGCGCGACTACATGCTTCTTTTGTTTACAAAGAACAGGATTATGCACACGAATACATACAGCTTCCAGAACCTTCAACTGCTTAACATAACTTGCACGGCACAAAACAGAAAAGTGAGAATCATCGTACACAACAAGACAATCTGGACGTGATAACAAGTGACAAAATACAGCTGACTTTTTGCTCACGTCGCTCTCTTCCGTCTCATCCCGCTCCTTTCCTTCGACCTCCTCCGCCTTATCCTCGTCCTCCGTCTCATCTTCATCATCATCGTCCTCATCACCACCATCATCATCATCAGTCACTTCCTCATCATCCGTTTGATGCTCAGTCTCACTGCACTCCTTATCAGCCTCCAACATGGCTCCATCATCTCCACCAGCATCACAAGTCGTTTGACCGCTGCTCCGCGTCACCGTTGCTGGGTTCTCTGCTACTGCACACCCATTTCCACTGTCCATTTTGCGTGGACCAAGTCCATTCCGTGCATAAATTTCAAGTGAATAGTTTGCTGTGCTTCTTCTGGGTCTATACTCCTTGGTTGTCGGAGACAGCCTTCCGTAAGTTAATGTCCTTGGTCACTACTGGCGTAGAGTTCTCGTTCAACGACATAATGTATCGGCAGGTGGACGGTGTGGCCATGGGGTCCCCCCTTGGACCCGTTTTGGCAAATATATTTTCGTTGGATACTGTGAATCCTTGATCAATGAGTCGATGTGGCCTAAGGTATACGTTCGTTTCGTCGATGATTCTTTTACATATTTTGATTCCGTTGAGCAATGTGACACATTCTTTCATCATCTAAACAACCTACACCCAGCGCTTAGATACACATGTGAGCATGAGCATGACAACAAACTCGCCTTTCTGGATGTGCAGGTAGAAAAATCTAATAACAGCGTCGTAACATCAGTCTACCGAAAGCCCACTTTCACTGGGCAGTACATCGTCTATGATTCATATTGCTCACATCAATACAAAGTGAACCTGGTACGTAACCTGGTGGGGAGAGCAAAGCGGCTCTGCTCTGAAACGAAGCTCAACGACGAGCTGGAATTTCTCAGATCAATATTCCTTAAGAATGGATACCCACATGACTTATTGAACAAAATACTGAAGCAAGAATCTAATAACAAAGATACATTCACAGGTCCTCGGAAGTGTCCTATCTACTTATGCCTGCCTTGGAAAGGCAACGCGTCTGTCAGCATGTCCAGAGCTATCAAGACCCTAGTCAATAAAACATACTTTGCTGCCCACTTCATCCCCGTGTTCACCACGGTACGTGCGTTCATGGTGAGGAAGGATGTCCTACCTCCCCAGCTTTCAAGCCATTTGGTTTATCTCTTTGAGTGCCGGAATTGTGCTGCCCGGTACGTTGGTAGGACTCTTCAACACCTGAACGCACGTATCAGACAACATGTGCCGTTGCACTTATTACCACCAGCAGCCAGAGCAAAGAGGCCAAAGCGTGGTAGACCGTGTAAGAACCCAGTTAGCTCAGTAGACAAACACGCTGTGCCGACAGCGCCGCCTGTTCCCGTGCCACCACCGGCCCCACCACCTGGGGTGCCGTGGGTGGCTGGGGCTGGGGTGGGTTTGCCATCATTGACCTGGCCACCACTTCTCGACCCACTGCAAACGGCAGCGGAGCCTACTCTAGCACAACATCATCGTCCTGGAATGGAGGAGGGGCCACCGAGACACACTGAACCTTCACCTCGGCAGTTGCCCTTGCCTCCGCCTGAGCCACCCCCTTTACCTTTGGTGACTACCGAGACGGTGGTCCCCCCGGTGCTGGGATCCACGGTGCCGACTGTGTCTGGACAGAGAGGGAGATCATCGACAAACCAAAATGAAACCAATATCCTCACCCATAGACCCAGAAGAAGCACAGCAAACTATTCACTTGAAATTTATGCACGGAATGGACTTGGTCCACGCAAAATGGACAGTGGAAATGGGTGTGCAGTAGCAGAGAACCCAGCAACGGTGACGCGGAGCAGCGGTCAAACGACTTGTGATGCTGGTGGAGATGATGGAGCCATGTTGGAGGCTGATAAGGAGTGCAGTGAGACTGAGCATCAAACGGATGATGAGGAAGTGACTGATGATGATGATGGTGGTGATGAGGACGATGATGATGAAGATGAGACGGAGGACGAGGATAAGGCGGAGGAGGTCGAAGGAAAGGAGCGGGATGAGACGGAAGAGAGCGACGTGAGCAAAAAGTCAGCTGTATTTTGTCACTTGTTATCACGTCCAGATTGTCTTGGTGTGTACGATGATTCTCACTTTTCTGTTTTGTGCCGTGCAAGTTATGTTAAGCAGTTGAAGGTTCTGGAAGCTGTATGTATTCGTGTGCATAATCCTGTTCTTTGTAAACAAAAGAAGCATGTAGTCGCGCTAAAGTTGTTCTCGTAGCTGGTTATCAGATGTAAATGTTGTGTCATGTTGCACTGTATCACCTCTTGCTTTGTGGCTGCACTCAGTTATATACGTTAGCACTATGTTTGACACCTATTATGTAATGCTGTAGCACTTCCTTTGTTGTTCACACTTTTAATTAATTATGCTGTTATAAAATGTTCTATTGTTGTACACAGTACCCTCAGTTCCGATACTATTCACTGATGAGCGGAACACGAAAATCGATTTTGAATAACATAAAAAATCCTTAAAAATTCCATGAACTCGTTGTTGTCTGGCCATGTCTGCATCGATTATACTCCTAATTGCACTAATAAAATTGCTTTCTCCACGCCGACTCTTTAAATTATTATTATTATTATTATTATTATTATAGCCCTTTCCCAAAGGTGCTCTTTTGATTCGCGTCCCTCAAAATAAGCTGAAAAAGTGCTCTTTTTTCAGTGAAAACAGGCAAAAAGTGCTCTTTTTTCAGTGAAGCATAGCCATGATTAGGGCTGAAACGATCGTGGATTTTCACCTATCGATTACTCTTTAGCTTAACGATCGAGTAATCGATTATAATCTTTAGCAAATAGTGTCAGAATTTTGTGCAAAAATTATCCTGTTTCCAAACGCTAGGCCTTCATGATACCAAAAATCTGCATTAGTGACAGGGTAGCTCCAAAACATGACAGTTTTGAAGTCAATTTAACCTCAGAAAATGCACCATGCCCCTGGCAACTGCATACACACAGCGGAAACTGATTCAAACTTCACAAAACGAGGGTTTTCAGTACTTTTTGGACTCAAAATTCCTAACGAGTAATCTATAACGTAACGATTACTTGATTGATAAGGAATTATCGATCGCTTACCGAGTAATTGGTATAATCGTTTCAGCCCTAGCCATGATACATGTTCAGATATGAACCCAAGCTGAGAAATGAATACGCACTCTTCCATTTATGGGTCCACGAAAGGCAAAACAGGAAGTAAAGTTTAAAAAAACCACGTTTTACAGCATTGTGTACAAAGTACAAGCTTCACCAACTTTATAATTACCTACTTGTTGCCCCCAAAAAAGCGGCGTGCCAAGGCCCATCGAGCACTCGGAGACTGTGATCGCATGCATGAGCAAACAGATTTCAGCACTTTTTCAGGTACAAAAGCTCAAAAAGGGCGATATTCACCAAAAAACGCAATAAAGGGCGAAAGAAACGGACTTTTCCAAAAAGGGCCAAAAAGGGCGAAAAAAGGGCGAGCACCTTTGGGAAAGGGCTACCCCCTATAAAAAATACACTTTCCACTGCCGAGGTTATCACCCCGAATGACAGTTCCCCCCGAAAGATAGTAAGTTCAAACCCGTCCTACATGTACAGACACCGTACAGTACATACATCATATGCACGGACACTAGAGTTGCGCAGGCTTCCCACTGCGTGTCATTTACCCCCGTTAAAAAAGTACTCCCCCGAAAGATAGTACCACCCCCGAAAGTTAGTACTCATGTGGCTGCTTAGTTCGAAAGTTAGTACGTACTAACTTGCGGGGAAATACGGTAGCTCTTTTTGAAATAAAAGTGTTAGAAAACTCATCTTATGATGATACATGTAGGGTCACACCTCTTGACGTGTAAAGCCAAGAGGCGGTGCTGAGGTTCAAGAACATGTACGTTGTCGAGGACAACCCCTGGAATCTACAACATCTGCAAAATACCTGGGTGTTGTAATCGACAATGACCTCTCCTGGCAGCCACATATCAGCCATGGCACACGGAAGAGCGGGCCAGTAATTGGACAGCTATGGCGACACGGCAGGTCCCTGAGCCTAGGAGCCCGCCAAGTCTGGTATGTCAGCATGATACAAGCTAATCTGTCTTATGGATCCAATTGTCTCTTCTCCAGTCTTTCAAAGCAGCTCCTGGATAAACTCCACAGCCTGTAAAAATCCGGTGTCAGAGCGACCCTGCAGCAAAGAACTCTGGTCCCGACTGCCCCCCCCCCCCCTTCTCGAGCTACCGGGTGTGCCAAGCTTGCGACAGCTTCTCTTTCAGAAACTTGCCACCTTCGTCTTCAAATGTTTGAATGACAAGACAAGTACCCTATTTAGGAGAAAGAAACTGTTCGTGCCGATCAACGACCCTGCCACCCCTCAGCTGCGGACGACACGTGGTCAAGTGTCAAGCCTGCTGAGGGTTCCATTCCTCCCTGACCCAGCTGGACGTCGTTCGATTCAGTTTGCTGGGAGCATTCTGTGGAATACCCTCCCAGTTGCCGTCCGTACGGAAGGCGATTGGCGGACATTTAAAGCTCTTGCCACGGCTCTCGTGCCGATCAACGACCCTGCCACCCCTCAGCTGCGGACGACTCGGACACGTGGTCAAGTGTCAAGCCTGCTGAGGGTTCCATTCCTCCCTGGCCCAGCTGGACGTCGTTCGATTCAGTTTGCTGGGAGCATTCTGTGGAATGCTCTCCCAGTTGCCGTCCGTACGGAAGGCGATTGGCGGACATTTAAAGCTCTTGCCACGGCTCCCGACTTGCCCAGCCTGTACCCATATTAACATTTTGTGTACCTAACTTCATGTCGAAATCCATTTTAACAATCCGCATATCTCTCCTCCCCCTCTCTCTCTGTGTCTCTGTCTCGGACACACACACACTCCTTCTCTCTCTCTCTCTCTCTCTCTCTCTCTCTCTCTCTCTCTCTCTCTCTCTCTCTCTCTCTCTCTCTCTCTCTCTCTCTCTCTCTCTCTCTCTCTCTCTCTCTCTCTCTCTCTCTCTCTCTCTCTCTCTCTCTCTCTCTCTGTCTCTCTCTGTCTCTCTCTCTCTCTCTCTCTCTCTCTCTCTCTCTCTCTCTCTCTCTCTCTCTCTCTCTCTCTCTCTCTCTCTCTCTCTCTCTCTCTCTCTCTCTCTCTCTCTCTCTCTCCCTCTATCTATCTATCTATCTATCTATCTATCTATCTATCTATCTCTCCCTCTCTCTGTTGTTGTTGTTGTTGTTGTTGTTGTTGCTGTTGCTGTTGCTGTTGCTGTTGCTGTTGCTGTTGCTGTTGCTGTTGCTGTTGCTGTTGCTGTTGCTGTTGCTGTTGCTGTTGCTGTTGCTGTTGCTGTTGCTGTTGCTGTTGCTGTTGCTGTTGCTGTTGCTGTTGCTGTTGCTGTTGTTGTTGTTGTTGTTGTTGTTGTTGTTGTTGTTGTTGTTGTTGTTGTTGTTGTTGTTGTTGTTGTTGTTGTTGTTGTTGTTGTTGTTGTTGTTGTTGTTGTTGTTGTTGTTGTTGTTGTTGTTGTTGTTGTTGTTGTTGTTCTTGCTGTTGTTATTGCCGATCCTGTTGTTGTTGGTAATTCTGTGAGAGCTTGGTCAATTCACTTGTTCAGGCAATATAGCAGTCTCTCTCTCTATCTCTCCTCTCCTCTCCTCCATTTCTCTCTCTCTCTCTCTCTCTCTCTCTCTCTCTCTCTTTCTCTCTATCTATCTCTCCTCTCTCATCATGCATGTGTCACACGCGCATGTAATATTTCTCTTATAAGATCGCATGCTTCACACTCTCATGTAATATTTCTTTACTTTCTTCGTCTTTTTGTGAGAGCTTGGACAATCTACTTGTCCAGGCAAGAAGGCAGCAATGCCTGTTCATTCTGGCGAAGTAAAATAAAATATACCAACCAACCAACCAATTCAAGCGGGAGTGCCTTCCATATGATTACATGGTTCTGCCAATTATTTCACTGCTTTCAAATTGAGTAAAATGTGCCAGTTTTTCGAGCCTTATCCACCAATCTTGAACCCTCCCTGGAATCACATAGCCAGAATAGAGTGTTTTGGTCAGTTTTGAGCACATGGCTAGTCACTGTGGAGAAAAATTAAAAACAAATTTAAATGTAATAACGGAAGTGCAATGTAGCTGCTTAGGTACTATTCGGTCTGCTTCACCTTGCAGTACATGTACTTGATGCAACTACACTTACAAGTCATGTACGACTCGTACATGTACTTGCACAGGACTGTATTCATTTTTTATTTTGTTTTGTTTTGTTGCTGCTGTAGAACGCTCCACACAGAAATTGGAGGTGCCGAACAAGCGCTGAGGATCGTTGGCCATTCACAACGTTGTTAACTCCAAACCATCTAATTCGCAAGCCCGCTCTGGGGACAACACTGTCAAGAACAGGTTGGTACGTACGACTTCGGCGATACATGTACTTGCATGGGGAATTGTGTGTTGCTCCCCACATGGGACTGCGCGGCTCGCGCTATTCCTGCCGACTTGAATTTTCCCTTGACTGACTCACGACTGCCATCCAGAGCACACGAGAAGTCCATCGAACCGTCCACTTGGCAAACCTGCAAGAAAGCACAACTCCCTGCTCAATACAGAGTGTTTCGGGGAACTCACCCCTCATCAGTTGAGCCCCAAGACTGGCAAGAGCGATACTGATTCACGCTGCCATCTGTTGTTCACTGTTTCCGAACACAGTGTCCTCCACCTTGTTTCATGCTGGCAATCTAACAACATGTTCGTCTATGTCGTCAGTTTGTCGAAAGTGGTGTTAATCTAACTTTTATTCTTGTTGGCAGGGTCCAGTCTACAGCCACGTGGCTGACTGCAGCACTGGCCGGAGCATGATATGATGTGAGCTGAGGTGGACTATCTAAAAGACTAAATCCAGAAAAATACAGACTCAGTGTATATAAAACCACCCACATCACAAATTCTGTGGTAAGGCCTATGGATGGTATCTGGTACATGGTACGTTTGCAACAGGTATTACGTACAAGTCACGGTGGCGATTAAGGAACAGTAAAGAAGGGTCGGGCCAATCGTGGGAATTTCAGACATATTGTGCGCCCTACGTGGTGCGCGAAAACTCACGCACGGAGGACATGTCTTTAGATAAAGTTTTGTTTTGCTTAGTGTCACAGATCATTATCAGTGAACGAGTTATGTATACACATGTACAGGGTCAGTACATGATTGTGTTTGTACATGTATGTGCAGTCAGGGATAAAGAAATCCGGACCACGTGCCAACACTTAATTGCTTGCAAAAGTAGCGCCAAGGCTCGTGCCAGTGGGGCCTGCGGCCCTCACTGCCTCAGATCTGTTTTTGGAGCGTGCATGAACCGCAGCACTACTTTGGACTCGTGGCTGGGATTTCTTTGGCCACAGCTACTGTATGTCATGTAACTCGTACAGTCATGTAGATGTGCACGTAGATGTGTACGTAGATCTACGACACGCGTTGCGCCAATCAATCATTCGACTGTTTTGAAGTGTTTTCGACAGGGAGTCGTAAAAGCCCACGACGCCCTGGTTTTCGAGTTCCACAGGGACTACAATTTACAAATGTGGTACAAGAAGACTAGTTTCACACAGATTACACTGAGAACCGAATTAGCTACTGAGCATAGGGTTGGGCTAGAGGGACGTTAAGGCGTCAGAGCTGCCAGTATCAGTGGTACGGTTTCACAATTCGATATAACTACTAGTAACCATGGTAACCGTTACTTACAAAACGTTACTGTGTTACTAATTGTCTTAGTTCTGTCTGATCGATCTGACCGCTGAGCGTTGGCTGTGCTATCTTGTCAGGCGATGCAGACCCCATATTTTGGCCATGTACTGTACATAATACATGTTGATGGTGATTGTAGATCTACCAGGATACGTGTCATACTTAGTTCTGGAGTGACGTTGTGAGTCAGGTGAGTGCGAACCCTTGTGGCTCGCGTTGGGGTGTACCTGGTTCGGGTTTCATGCTCCTCAACATCTAAAGCAAGTACTGAAGTATCTACTGACTGTAAGCGTCGTAAGTAACTGTCCTCGTAACAGTGAAGTAACGTTTCAGCCACTCGTTTAGTTTTTGTAGCCTTTAGCTGGTAGAAATGCTGCTTAGTCAGTAACAGCCTACGCTTGGAAGGAGTACGTACATGAGCAGTGGGATTTTATCTTCTCGTATATAATTAGCGCAGTGCTGTACCTGGTCGACTGGATGGAGTTCACTAACCGTCTTTAGAACTCCGAAAGTAGTTGTCGCTTGCCGAGCTCTTCAGCAACATTACATTTTCTTGTCTCCTTCTGTATCTCCCTTGGAAGACCGATACGTGTCGTGAGTCGGAGGAGCTTCGGAAACATTCAACATGGAACGCCACTGCCTTCTAATCGCAGCTGTTCTCGCATCGACGGTGTTGGTCTTTGCACATGGAGCCTCAAGTATGGACTAACTTACTTTAGGAATCGAATGATACATGACCTGACGATGTGCACATGTGTTTCACTCTCGAGATCTCAGTCCGTTTTTATCACTTATTGCTATGCATATTTTTGTACATGCGTTACGAAAACAGGAGCAATCATTTTCGCCTGTAAGAATCCCCCCCCCCCCGGGCCCCCCCCCCCTTCCAATCCTACATGTACGTCACATGCATGCCGAAAGCAGGGAGCAGTACAGTGTACTGCATGTAGTACTTCAAGTGTAGTAATACTCTCTGGAAGCAATCATTAAATTGATTTTTTTTACTTATACCTGCATGTACATGTAGGTAGGGGTCACTGAAATTAGTATAATATACATATGTAGCGTAGACATGGGCAAAATGAGCTACCTGACATCAAGTACCATAATGACATTATGGTACTTGATGTTCAAGTTATTGGCAGGGAAGGGAATTACTTGTACAATGTCATGTAGATGCAGGCTGCAAAGTACAGTAGGACGTGCAATATAATGCAATGCACTGGTGGGTTATGCATACTTGTACATGTAGTTCAGTAGTTCTATCTGCTGGCATACCTCCACTGCACTGGCATCCAGTAAAAGCTGCAGTCCACGGCTCCTATTCAGAGTCTGAATATGACCATCAATTTGCTGTGAAAGAACAAAATTTTATCTTAGACTTCCACAATGTTGTGCAAATCTTGCAGCTTATGCTGCTATGTAATTTGTACAAAGTATGTCTGGCAAGCAAAAATTGTACCTCAGAAGTATGTCCAGAATACCAACTCAAAAATATTATGTGTGCACATGTGTTGTATGTATGTGTATGTGCAATTGTGTGTGTGTGTGTGTGTGTGTGTGTGTGTGTGTGTGTGTGTGTGTGGTTGTGCGTATGTGTGTGTGTGTCCCTGTCCATGTGACGTGCATAATGCTTCTGTCTTCTTTGCCGCACATCAGTTGTCCCAAAGCCGCCGAAGGACTGTTCCAATATAGCGTGCACTCTCCAGCACTGCCCTGAAGGCCAGTCTTCAGTCCTTTTACCAGGAGAATGCTGTCCACATTGCGGTACGTAGCCAAACAAAAACTTGTCGGCATAATTGTGTGGCATGCAGTGCCGCAGGTGGGAGAATATATTTTTACAATCCTGTACTGTTCAAGACTGCCCAGGGAGCAGGTTTTGATCGTCCATGTGTCATAGCCCGGGAGTGAGGGCTTGTAACTTGTAACTTACTTCTGGTAGCTACTGTGCGTAGAACGTGGACACACTATGTCTTCCGTAGTTGGAACAGTTATGTACTCTTGATGATAGGTTTGGCTGCTTTCAATAGATGAAGCGCACGACTGTGCACTTGCGGTAGAAAGTGCAATACAATGTAATTATGAATTCGCAATATAGTAGTAGTACGCGAGGTGTGGATGAGTGTGAGTGCACCTACTTGACCACTTGGTTGGCAATGCTTTTAATCAGGTTATTGCAGTCCAGACGCCGGGTCTAGTCTCGCCCCTTTCTAATACTCTTTCACACTTTGCATATTTATGTTATCATGATGACCGCCGCTTCTAGATCACGCAGACCTGTGCGTGTATGTGTATGCGTGTGCGTGTCCGATCGCCGTTCCGCGCAGAGGACAAAGTAGCAGTTTAGCTGCATGTTTAGCAAGTACTATCGCTACTGCCCCTGCTTGCTGTTTTCTACAATGTGTTATATCATAGCATGCTGTTGCTTTTAGCGAGAGGTTCTTTCGGTGCTCTTCTTCCAAACAGTGAACATATTCTCTGCTCTGACGAGATCAGTTGGTTATGTGTGTGTTGGGTTAGGACTGGGTGAAGTTGCGTTATGCCAGCCGTGACTATACTTGTCACAAAACGTTCCGAGGGTTAGAGACGACACAGCCATGGGCGAGACTAACCGGAATGCTGTCCGAGCGAGTTATCACAAGTGGTGCTGTGACCAGGATGGCTGGCAAGAACGAGGCAACAAAGTTCACCATTCCTAGAAGAGGCGCGAAGATCTCGGCCAGGCGCTTGTAGACGGTGCAAGCGCAGTCTAAGTATATTGAAGATGTTCAATGTATCCTGCCTCACTACTGGTTGTGTTGTTGTGGGTGCGGAAACTGGCCTCCACCAGGGAACAAAGAGGTTTGTTCTCTGTTGTGCTCGATAGGCATGGCGCAGTGATGACTGAGCTGCCTTTTGTGATGAGAATTGCATGCTGCATGATGGGCATACAGTTCGTAAGGAGGGGTATGGATGTGTCGTATCTCTCTAGTCTGTTTGGTCTAGTCCTCAGGCTGGGATGCCAGCCGGAGTGATTAGGGTGAAATATTGGCGGCCTTTTGCGCGAGGAATCATGGCATGATGTTGAGAGGCATGCATGATGCGGCTTGCACTGGTCGGCTTGGCTAAATGTGTGATGAACGGGAATCCGGATGGCGCACGAGGCTCCGCGAGATGTCGCGAGTCAGGCGTGGGATCGGGAAACCTGATGCGACGGTGGTCGCTTGGCATGTTCACACGGCGGTTAGGGTTACAGTGGTTGAGTACGCTGTGCCCACGTGCAATTGGGGTGTGCACTCGTAGGCGCGCGCGGGCCGTGATCGGACGGCAGCGGCGTGGCTGATTATATCAGGCGAGCTGAGGCGAAGAGGATTGAGTTCTTCGCGGATCAGTCGTCCTGCTAGCACTATTTGTCTACTTTGCTCATTCTTTTGCTGTGTTGACGATGGCTCAGCAACAGCAACAACAAGGCAGAGGTGTGAATGCGCCTGCTGCGAATGTTCATCAACCGTTAGTAGCTGGTGGTGCTGCTGCGGTGGGTGGCCCTGGTGCAGCGATGGCTGCAGCAGGGGGAGCGGTAGCTGGTGCTGGAGGAGCGCCAGTTGCTCCAGCCTTCGGGAGGCCTGCGGTGATGCCCAAGGCCTACGATGGTTCCGGAGACTGGGTGGAGTATATCCAGTACTTCGATCAGTGCGCGCAGGTGAACGGGTGGAATGACCCGCAGAAAGCGCAGTACTTAGCGGTACGCCTCAGAGGTGGGGCGCAACGCTTTTTGGCTACTATACCGGCTGCAAGACGGGCCGTATGGCAGCATGTGAGTGCGGACCTTGAGCGAAGGTTCGCACCACCTGCTAATGAGCGGCAGTTTAAGGCTCAATTCCGCACGAGGAGGCGTAAATCCGGTGAGGATTTAGCGCATCTGGCGGATGATCTGCGTCGGCTGGTGGTGCGGGCGTACCCCAACATGCCGGGTGGGTTACAGGATGAGCTGGTGAGGGACCAGTTCATCGAGGCGGTATCTCCTGTGGCCTTGAGAGTGAGGCTGCAGGAGAATCCTCCGGCGACGGTGCAGGCGGCATTAGAGATGGCGCTGCACCTGGAAAAGGTTTGGCGAAGTGTTGACTTGCCAAGCGAAGCTCCGCAGAGGCTGGTGGGCCCCTACGGAGAGAGCCAGCAAACACAGTTGGTGACGGCCGCTGTGGATGTTGCTGAGGCTCCAGCGAGAGGACAGACGGACGTCCTCGAGCGTACTTTGAGCAGCCTGGTGAGGACGCTCGACCAACTACTGGAGAGGCGTGATGCTCCAAGTGGTCAAGGAGGGCGAGGCCGAGGAAGAACTCGGGATCAGGAGCCCGCTCGACGAGTGAGGATGTTCACTTGCTGGAACTGTGGTGAACCGGGCCACAGGGCAGCCCAATGTCCTCGTGAAGCGCAGACGGGGCGCGGAGGATACGATGGCTCGAGGAGGGGGCCTTTGGGAAACGGCCAGTGACTGGGGCGATGGCCCACGTGCCTGGTCAGACCATTTCTTTGGGTCGAGAGTGTAATCCGGCAGCACCTGATGAGCGTGCTGTCGAACAATCCATTCCTTTGGTCGGATGCGACTCTGGAACGGGGATGTTGACCACGGGGACAATCGATGGGTTGTCAGTGGAGATGCTGGTAGATACTGGAGCGGCTGTAAGCTTAGTATCTGCGGATCTAGCCAGGAAGCTGGGCTACGATCCGGATCGACTCACGGCGGATGCGCTTGGGTTGAAGTTTTGCGGGGCAGATGGTAAGCCTTTGGTGGTGAACGGAAAAGTGGTTGTTCACCTTGGCGTTCAAGGATGTGTTTGTTCGCCGGAAATGCGGGTAGTCGATGGGCTACGATTTCCATGTGTGCTGGGACGTGATGTGCTGTCCAGCATTCCCTGTAACATAACCTCTACGAATGGCAAGCTATGTTTCAAGGTCGAAGAAAGGCGAGGGGGTGGTGCAGATGAGGCTCCGCTCCGCTTGCAGGAGAAGATTGTTCTCCCACCACACCACGAGATGACCGTGGCGGCTGTGGTGGACACTCTTGCATTCGATGGGATGCCAGAGTTGGGGCTCACGGAACCAGATTGTGGAACTGCGAGCGACCCTGGTCTCTTGGTGGCAAAGTGTGTTGTGCGGCCACAAGAGAATCGTGTTCCCGTGCGATTGATGAATTGCACGGCGGAACAAATCACTCTGCCCAAGAGAGCCCAGATTGGCAAGCTGTGTGCAGTTGCAACTGTGGTGGACGGTAGTGAAGAGTTGGACGAGGCGAATGACTGGTGTAGCTACGGGGCTAACCAGGACTTGTGGTCTGTACTGCGAGTGGGGAACCCCGATGGTGGTCCCGGCGCAGGGAAGCGCTCTCCAGGCGGGAAGAGGCTGCTTGAAACCGGTGGTGGTGATGACGATGGTCGGTCACATCATTGTGCGATGAGGGATGATGAGGCAGTACACGAGGCCGACGTTGACCAGCGTGGTCGTGGTACGATGCCTGATGGCTGTTGCTCTCAGGAGGGTAACCGGGAGGCATGCTCCCCACCTGATACAGGCAACAGCGAGCAGCCTGTGGTTGAGGCCGAGCAGTTGGCTAGGCTCAGAACCTTGGTCGAGCAGTACAGATGTGTATTCGCTATGAACATGTCCGAGCTGGGTAGGACAGACGTGTTGAAACACGAGATTAGGACTAGCTGTGATGGTCCAGTTTATGAGCCCGCAAGGAGATTGCCTTGGAGCTCGCGAGAAACATGTCGGAAGTTGGTTGACGACATGCTTGAACAGGGTGTGATCGAAGAATCGGTCAGTCCATGGTCTGCACCAGTTGTGTTGGTGCGGAAGAAGGACGGATCGACGAGGTTCTGTGTTGATTATCGGAGAGTCAATGCGATAACCGTGAAAGATCCATACCCACTCCCGCGTATTGATGATACGTTGGACGCGTTGGGCGGTGCGATGTACTTCTCGACGCTTGATCTGTGCTCTGGGTATCATCAGATGCCAATGGACGAGGCAGACAAGGCCAAGACGGCATTTTCCACGCCTGATGGGCACTATGAGTTCCACGTGATGCCATTTGGTGTGTGCAATGGCCCGAGCTCATTTCAACGGCTGATGAGTGCCGTTTTGCGAGGTTTGCAGTGGCATATGTGCCTGGTATACCTCGATGATATTATCGTGTTCTCAAAGACGTTTGACGAACACTTGGAACGACTGGAAGCAGTGTTCCAAAGACTACTGGAGGCTGGTCTTCGGTTGAAACCCTCGAAATGTCATCTGTTGAGGACAGAAGTCAATTTCTTGGGTCATGTTGTCACGAAGGATGGTGTGCGCACCGATCCGGACAAGATTGAGACCGTGTCAGAGTGGCGGTGCCCAAAGAACGTAGCAGAGGTGCGTTCTTTTATGGGTTTCTGTGGCTACTATCGACGGTTTGTGAAGGATTTTGCATCCATTTCTCGGCCGCTGGTGAAGCTGACGAGGCAAAATCAGAGGTTTTCATGGGATGGCGAGTGTGAGATCGCATTCCAATTGCTGAAGCAGAAGATGTCTTCAGCACCCACGTTGGCGTATCCGAGGTTTGAGACCGATGCGCCCCCATTTGTGGTCGATGTGGACGCAAGTGGCCATGGTTTGGGAGCTGTGTTGTCCCAGACCGACGCAGATGGTCGGGAGCGACCTATTGCGTATGCAAGCAGAGGGTTGAACTCTGCCGAGAGGAATTATGGCTCGACGAAGAGTGAACTCCTCGGACTAGTGTGGGCATTTAGGCATTTCAGATGCTATTTGCTGGGTCGAAGGTTTGTCGTGCGCACAGACCATCAAGTACTAAAATACCTGAACCGTTTCAAAGAACCAAGTGCGATCGTGGCGCGGTGGCTTGAGTTTCTGAGTGATTTCGATTACGAGGTGCGTTATCGGAAAGGTAAAGTCCATGCCAATGCTGATGGCTTGTCTCGACAAGTGCAGGATCAGAGGTGTGGCACCACAGTCCCTGATGAGGTGATCGCTGTGGTATCAGACGAAAGGAGCTCAGTGGCGAATGCTGAGTCGGTCCAGAGTGACCTTCCTACGCCCTTTGTGCGGCGACGAAACTGGACATCAGCGGATTGGGCTGATGCTCAGCAACGTGATCATGAATTGACACGGCTGAGTGAGTGGCTCAGCTCCGGGTCATCTTCGCCTGACTTGACTGGTGTGAGTCCGGCTCTGAGGCATTATTTCCGAGGACGAAAATGTCTTGTGGTGTGAGAGGACGTGATATGTCGCGTTTTGCACAGTGAGAACGCAGGAGAGGGCACAAAGTTTCAAATTTTGGTGCCAGTTGCGTTGCGCGGTCAGGTGCTGAGTGAGTACCATGATCATCTAGGTCACTTAGGGGTGACTAGAACGTATCACCAGATTCAGTCCAAGCTGTTCTGGTATGGCATGAAGAGAGATGTGGAAGACTGGATTGGTAGTTGTGCGTCGTGCAGTCGACGATCGAGACCTGTGGGACGTGGCAGTGGCGCACCACTAGAGGTCACCTGGTCGGGTTATCCGTTCGAGAGAGTTGGAATGGATTTAATTCCCGGATTGCCAGAGACAGATGCTGGCAACAAGCACATTTTGGTAATTGTTGACTATTTTACCAAATGGGTTGAAGCGTATCCGCTAAAGAGGATGGATGCATCCACGATAGCTTCAAAGTTTGTGGGTGAGTTTGTTGCAAGGTTTGGAGCACCGGAGAGTGTGCACACTGACCAGGGCAAAAACTTTGACTCCAGATTGTTTCTGAGATGTCTGTTCAATGCTTGGTATTAAGAAGACCAGGATGACGGCTTATCACCCTGCTGGAAATGGGTTGGTAGAGCGTTTTAATCAGACATTGGAGAAGATGATTTCTCACTATGTCGATGTGCATCAGCGAGATTGGGATGTGCATTTGCCGGCGGTTTTGATGGCTTACAGAGCCACGCCTCAGGCGAGTACGGGTTACACGCCTGCGTATCTACTGTTCGGTAGACAGATGTGTCTGCCACAGGATGTCGCTTATGGCTTACCACCTGATGAGATGGTCAGCTTATGCGAGCCTAGCTACGTCAGAGATTTGAGACAAAGGCTAGCGCATGTGCATGGAGTTGTGCGGAAGAAGTTGGAAACCGTGCACAAGCATCAAGCTCACTTGCATGATTCGGGAGCAGTACCCGTTTCATTCGCAGAAAGAGATCTGGTATGGTTGTTGGTACCAGCAGTTCCGATGGGGACTACTCCGAAGTTCTCCAAGCTCTGGCAAGGGCCGTTTGAAATAGTAACGAAGTTGTCAGACGTGGTGTATCGGGTGAGAGATACACGAGCGGCCAGTGTCAAGGTGCAGATTGTGCACGTGAACAGGCTAAAACGATGCAGAGTAAGGCCTAACCATCTTCACGCTGTGAGTGAGGTGGAGGAACCTGGAGATGCTGAGTCTGTCGAAACGCCCGCGGCTGAGGTGTATGTGCCGGACCCTACAGACTTGTTGTATTGGGATTCTGATGAGGATGCCCAGCATGAGACGTATGGCGGCGTGGATGGTGTTGGCGGCCAACCAGTTGTGCAGATCCCGCTACCAGTCAACCAGCCACCGCCACAACCAGCCCAGATTGCGGTTCAGACTCGAGCTGGGAGGACCGTCCGGCCACCGCAGTACTATGGGATGCAAACCCAGTTGAGAAGACGACGGTAAGCCGAATGTTGTCGCCACGAGGACGTGGCAGTCTTTTCGAAGGCGCGGGGAGATGTCATAGCCCGGGAGTGAGGGCTTGTAACTTGTAACTTACTTCTGGTAGCTACTGTGCGTAGAACGTGGACACACTATGTCTTCCGTAGTTGGAACAGTTATGTACTCTTGATGATAGGTTTGGCTGCTTTCAATAGATGAAGCGCACGACTGTGCACTTGCGGTAGAAAGTGCAATACAATGTAATTATGAATTCGCAATATAGTAGTAGTACGCGAGGTGTGGATGAGTGTGAGTGCACCTACTTGACCACTTGGTTGGCAATGCTTTTAATCAGGTTATTGCAGTCCAGACGCCGGGTCTAGTCTCGCCCCTTTCTAATACTCTTTCACACTTTGCATATTTATGTTATCATGATGACCGCCGCTTCTAGATCACGCAGACCTGTGCGTGTATGTGTATGCGTGTGCGTGTCCGATCGCCGTTCCGCGCAGAGGACAAAGTAGCAGTTTAGCTGCATGTTTAGCAAGTACTATCGCTACTGCCCCTGCTTGCTGTTTTCTACAATGTGTTATATCATAGCATGCTGTTGCTTTTAGCGAGAGGTTCTTTCGGTGCTCTTCTTCCAAACAGTGAACATATTCTCTGCTCTGACGAGATCAGTTGGTTATGTGTGTGTTGGGTTAGGACTGGGTGAAGTTGCGTTATGCCAGCCGTGACTATACTTGTCACAAAACGTTCCGAGGGTTAGAGACGACACAGCCATGGGCGAGACTAACCGGAACGCTGTCCGAGCGAGTTATCACACATGCTATACCATATCCAGGGTTCTAGGCAAAGGTGTAAGGGGGGGGGGGGGGGGCGCCCCCTACTCTCTTTGTGCCCCCGGTGAAAAGTGCCGCCCCCTACTCATTTTCCGGTTTCGTGTTTTTCATGCAATTCAACGAAAATGCAGTCGAAAGTCACTATTAGATTGTTCACAAAGGCACATTTGTCTGGGACGAAGTCGGATATTCGCCCCATACATTGCATTTAGCGTGGCAAGACCATATTGGAAAGTGGAAAAATGGGATACGGGGCAAATGTTTCCAATGCCCCCCCCCCCCTCCTCTACTATTTCAAGTTGACCTGGCTAGAACCCTGATAACCTTTCATACGTTGTGCATGATCGTTGTGGTTATATATAACCAGTGACCACTTCACCAGGAAACCGTTAGTACTTACTTGCCAACAGGTTGGTCAGGTAATGACCTGATGAACCGGACTGGCTCCGGCTGGCCTGCTGTTCTTGAGCAGCGTGAGTGATACAGCCTGGCTGCTACCGTTAATAGCCGTCTGTCTGTGACATTGGAACTCAATTGTCCAGCCATCATCTTCTTTACAATGGGGGGGGGGGGGGCTGCTGTTCTTGAGCAGCTTGAGTGATACCGCCTGTGTCTGCTAACGTTAATAGCCGTCTGTCTATGACATTGGACCTCTATTGTCCAGCCATCATCTTCTGTAGTTGCAAAGCCGGCAGGGTGTTTGCATCATTCCTTGTAAAATTGGAGTGGGTAAATAGGGGTCCTTTCCGAAGATCAATATATTCCGTGTTGATAAAAGTGGGTATACGACAGTCCTGGCAACTGAAATCCGCCCCCCTGAGCAGCGGGTTCACATTCTAGCGGTCTCTGTTTCGTAGTTCTACCATTTCGTGTTGGGTCTTTGCGATGTGAGCGCAGCGCTCAGGGGATCGGATTTCATTTGCCAGCACTGTAGTTAGAGGTCAAACGGGTGTACCTTTAACTAACGGATGGGTGATTTTCTTAACGGGCGGGTTAACGGGTACCTTTTAGCAGCCATGTTTAATTTTCACATGAGTCAGGATTTTTAATTTATCTGTTCTTGGGCCGGTTGCATTTTGATATCACATTGGGATTCGCGAATTTATTTGTGTCTGATAGTTGCGGAAGTACTTGTAGATCTACTAGGTGAGAAAATGCAACAACAATGCAGACATCCAGTGTGGAGGTGTAAATAATTGACTCCCGCCTGGAATGCGCGATCCCAGCAGTGTTGTTCCGTACTGACTGGATCATCAAAATCCAAACGGGCACCCTTTTACTGACGGTACCTGAGATTAACGGGTGGGTACCTGAGTACCTGCCACACCCCTCTGACCCCTAATACTAGTTATGCTTTCATAGCCGCCGTTTGGGAGTGAGGAACGTTACTGATTCCAGTATTGGTCTTTGATTGCTGTGCCCTCGGCACTGATAGTCAGAAAGCAGCCACAGTGCAGGTACTAGTACCCAAACTGATGGGCTACATAAATTTATCTCGGCAGTCGTGAGTTGTCTTGGTTGAACATCTTTTCACGAAATGGCTGATCTCGGCCAATCTTCATGCAGATGTGAGGAATGTACAGGAGGCAAAAAGCAAACAAATCACAGTGTTACTGAAGTAATTCTTCAAACCACCACAATTCTGATGGCACTGGGTCCCTTTCCCACTGCCCAGCCTGCAGGGAACCAACCATGGTCAGCCACCAGAACTTGTATTGTGCGTGTGTGTATGTGTGTTTGTGTAGTATATGTGGCATGTGTTGTGAGCTGCCTTTGGGGTGAAAAACCATTCAGCCCCTTTTATATTCGGCCTGGTTCCGTAGCGCAGATGGTTAGAGCATTGCTCATGGCTACCACAATGTGTAGTTGATGTTTGAGTATTTCATTCCCTCACTCCTAGCGGTGAGAACTTCCGCATGGTCTCTTTGGTGCCTTCGCTTTTTGCGTCACTCATCTACCAATTTAAATGAAATATCTGGCAAGACCAAATAAAAATTCTGGATTTTGGGAACATTGACTTTCATTGCTACCAGGTCCAGCCTGGGAACATTGACTTTCATTGCTACCAAGTTCAGCCTGGGGACATTGACTTTCATTGCTACCAGGTTCAGCCTGGGAACATTGACTTTCATCGCTACCAGGTTCAGCCTGGCAACATTGACTTTCATTGCTACCAGGTTCAGCCTGGCAACATTGACTTTCATTGCTACCAGGTTCAGCCTGGCAACATTGACTTTCATTGCTACCAGGTTCAGCATGGCAACATTGACTTTCATTGCTACCAGGTTCAGCCTGGCAACATTGACTTTCATTGCTACCAGGTTCAGCCTGGCAACATTGACTTTCATTGCTACCAGGTTCAGCCTGGGAACATTGACTTTCATTGCTACCAGGTTCAGCCTGGCAACATTGACTTTCATTGCTACCAGGTTCAGCCTCAACTCGCTATGGTGTACTACTGATTGTCTGGCATTGCCCCTGAGCTACAAACTTGCTCTGTATGTCCTCTAATGTAACAGCATTGGTGTGACACTGCACTGCATGCATGGAAAGTACCTGGACGATACCCTGGAATGCATGTACATGTACATGTATGCATGCACTGTGGGTATTCCCGGTGTTTGCTGTTCCTCCTCGATTAGCAATTTGCCTGTAAGTACGCGACGTAAATCATGATTAGTTTTAAAAGTTTCGGCGTGAGAAAAAGCCTAGTAGGCAGATGACCTGATCATGTTATGTGTCTTGTAATCCTTGCAGCTCCATGTGAAGCCATAACGTGTCCACCAGTTGATTGCAAGAACAATGAGATAGCCATGGTGACCCCAGATAGTTGCTGTGCGCATTGCGGTAAGGTTTGCCAGGGTTCACGCCTTGTGTTGATCTCCAGTGATTATCGTACCAGTACTTGCATGAGTTCCCCTTGTGTGTGTGCGTGTGTGTGTGTGTGTGTGTGTGTGTGTGTGTTTGTGTTTGTGCAAATGTAACGCGACAAGTCACTCTGGTCGAGCGCCCTGATGGACAGCACAAATCCGAGTCTGCTCCTTTGGGGGCCACATAGCAGTGGTACAAGGAAGGAAGGAAGGAAGGAAGGAAGTGTGTGTGTGTTTGTGTGTGTTTGTTTCGCGAGGCCTTGCAAGCCCGCGAGTGGAGCAAACTACTGTACGAAGACAACGACTTGGAACGACTCTGAGCATTGGCTCATGGAATGTTCGCTCTCTTGTGGAGAGTGATGGATCAGTTCTAGCGGTAGCCGTGTGGGGAATCGTTTCCGAAAATAAGCCAGATCCATAGCTCCCAGATGGCTCTCTCGTGGTGAAAATTGAACTTGGTTCCTGACCGCTCTCTCAGCGGACTGCCGACTTTCCAGTTTTGCCGACACTCGTCGTTCCATATTGTCGGCGTCGCAAGGAGACACGTGACCGTAATGGCAGTGTTTTCCAGAACCATGTGTGTGTGTGTGTGTGTGTGTGTGTGTGTGTGTGTGTGTGTGTGTGTGTGTGTGTGTGTGTGTGTGTGTGTGTGTGTGTAGGGATTCGCTGGCCCGAAAAGCCACTTCAAAAAATAGCTGTGTGGTGTAGACCAGGCTGACTAGTGGCAGTCACGTCTTCAGCCTTGCAAGCTGTTAAGGCCGCGGTCACACCAAACAAGCTATTTTCAGCTTGTGCTGAAAGTGGCTTGTGCTGAATGAAGCGGTTGGTCACATCGACCCATGTGATCCGCTGATTTTTTGTGTGCTGTAGGGTTCTTTTTCTTCGGGTCCATTTTTGAATGAGATTATTATATTTTTCTATTGAACATGTACGTGGCATCCAGCACAGGTTTGGTACTGTACTGGGAGCTTCATTGGACTCAGGGTGCTTGTTTGAAAGATTCAGGGAGGTTTGAGCTTGTAGTGCAGCCATGGATCCTGAAACTAGCCTCCGTGCCGTTGTCTGCATACTTCTATCGCACAATTGTCTCCCTTGTCTGATGCTGCCGAACCAAATCATACCTCGTAGAAAGCGCAAGGAAAGATGAGGACAACAACAGACAGCAGGCAATGAGAGAAGTTGGACCAACAGCGAAACTAACAATGAAAGCCGGAATATTTCAGAACATGATGCATCGTGATCCATGGCAAGATGTGCTTTGGATTTGCACGATTTTGTTCTTCCCGCGACTGTGCCAGAATGGCTGAAAGTGGCTGAATCCATTTAGCGCTCTATTCAGCGCTTTGAAAACGGCTGACTGGCGAAAACAGCTGAAGCCGAAAATTCAGCCGTTTCTGTAGCAACGAAGACGTCAAAAAGCGCTTTATTCCACTGAATGGCTGAATCACGCTTGGTGTGACCGCGGCCTAAATGGCGTAATCCCAGCACAAGTTTCTATGGCTTCTTCTGTAGCACTGCTATCATTGCCTCCGGCGATGGGCGTCAAATGGTCAAATGGTGGGTGTGTTGTGGAAAGCTTGCAAAGCAACAGCGAATATTGAGTTGATGGTAGTAGTGCAGTATTAATGTTCGTTATAGCCAATTTCCCTTCACTGCTGACTTCCTTTTTGCTTGTGTTTTCTTTCCTTCTATTAACCAACTTGTTATCTGTTACAGTTCCTTTCCCTCAAATACCAGGATGTGAATCTGTGAGGTGCCCGACACTACTCTGCCGCCCTGCATATATTCCAGTTCTGCGACCTGGCCGTTGCTGCCCCAGTTGTGAACCGAACGGGGATGTTGCTACCATCAGGATTGACCGAAAGTGATTTTGAAGCGTATTGCGATATCAATGACAACCGAAGCGTGTAACCCTGACACTTACAGCATGGGCCATGATTAGAATTCTTATCATCAATAATATGCGCACCAAGATGGTGTGTGAGCGCATTACCTGTTTGCCTAAAAGAAAGTGAGAAGGACGGTTGGTGTCTTTTCGTTAAACTGCACAACCATTGTACTTCGAGCATCATATTGTTGCTTACGTTCTATTTCTTGTAGTGATGAGAGAACACCATGATTTATGGGAGTGATCATGTGACCCCATGCATTCTGGGAGTGATGACATGTGAAGCGCATATGCGGCAGATTTATCAATGCCAGCCTAGCGCCTCCCGCAGTGCTGTTTTCATGGCCAAGTTTTTTTCTATGATTTGTGCAGTCCAAGAATGCGTGGAGATCATTCCCCACCAAGTAGTCAGATATATAATATCCTACAACTACCTACCTCTGTTTAAACACACAAAGAGAAAGGATCATTCTTTTCGTTTAGTGATACTTTGACACTTTAAAATTGTGGTTTACCAAGACTGCCTCGATCTCAGTAAAATCGAGAATAAAGTCCTGATCCGCCTCGCTGGCTAAATTTCAGGACCACTGTATTATTATCAGCTTTTTCGCGGCGACATCACCAGGCTTCGCATGAGCCAAATGGGCTAAAGAAGCGAGGAGCGAGCGATTTTAATGCACTAGTGTAGATGAAATAGAAGTCAATAAATAAATAGGGGGGGGGGGGGCATAACACAGAGGAGTAGAGTTGCTTGAGAACGGTTGTATTCACAACACCAATTGGGCCAATCACGTGAAACCATGAAGTAAGAGTCAAAGCAAAAAGACAACCCAAATTCGGAAATAAATAGAGCACGAAAGCTTCGCAAGACATCGTTACCTAGTAATAAGATTGCCTACCGGCATGCAACGGCGAAGACATGCCTCTGCCCGGGTCAGCCCAGCCAGCGGCAATATACATGTAATGCTGCAAAGGGGCTCCCGACCTTGCGGCGAATGTAAGAGTTGCTTAGTTTCATGACAATGCAGCAAAGTCTGAAGCTCTTTACTTGAAGTCACAAAGATAGGATTACTGATCTGGAGCTAAATGTTCTAGGTGTGCTGAAACTGGCGCCTTTCCTCTCTTCCTCTTGTCTTCACACTAGGTGCTCACAAGCACACATGGGCACCCGGGTTCTATTCTATAGAAACTGGTCTGCTTTGACTTCTCACCCATACTTTACCATGTATCTGCAGGTGGATACTTGGAAAAAGAACGGGACAAAAAGCTGCTAGGCAATGCCTTGACTTTGCCGTGCCATTAAACTGGTATCTTTGTTGCTATTAGTCCTACTAATCAGAATATGATACACAGAAAGTCTGCAGTAGACTCTTCGTATTTCTCGGTCAGTTTTCACGCGTATGGCTCCAACAGGTACAGTCAGATGGTATCCGATTTGCATGGACAGGGACGTGCATGGCTCTGCTAATGGGAGACCCTAAATGGTCCCGCTTAGGACTACATTCTGCATACAATGGCAAATAGCCCTGTCACAACCAGGCAAGACTCATGATTGTCGAGACTTCCTTGTTGCTTGTATCTTGCAAGGTGCCAGGTAAGGTAACAAGAGTTATTGTTGCTGTCGTTTGCTAACTTCATCTATGGAACAGGTGTGACATAATTATCATGCCTTCTCAGGAGACTAGACAGGAGTTCAGTTCCTAAAGAACGAGACGAACCACTATTGTTAGCTAACTCGTACCTTAAAGTAGGGACTTCAGACCATTTTTTCAAATCGGTTTTCTGTGGCTTATGTTTTGCTTTTTGGATAGGTTAGAGCTTCCTGAAGAGTTTGGTCTTAAGTTTTTCTAAATCGGACAAAGGAAACTAAAGTTACAAGCAAAATAGTCATCGCCTATCACCGGATTTTTCCGACAAACGTCCCACACATTTGAGATCACAGAGATATGTCAAACTGAGAGAACCCACTTTCCTTAGCAACGCATAGCAACCGCACACCAGATCCAAAAACAATCTTGATTCTCCGCATGAAATAGCCGAATAGCAAGGTTTACAATGTAGTGGTTAGTAACAGGAGACATTGATAATACAGTCCTGAGATAGCTTCGGACTGTTGGTGTCAAGAAAAAGAATGACCACGGAAGAGGCACTGACTAAGCTCAACATGTACATGTACAGGACATTGTATTGGCTGGGGTAATCGTAGTACGCACATCAGCAGAGATACAGCAAATAGGAACAAGAATATACAGCAAATCTCCCAGTTCGGCACTCTTTCAGCTATTCTTGCCGAGCTCAACCAGATCGAGCATAACAGCATTGGAGCCAAGAATGGGGGCATGGACCGAAACAGCCAAGAGCAATTCAATTTGTACATCAGCATCATTTAGCGCAGGATACTTCTCGCTGCTTTCCATACTGACTATGGCGGCGCTGCACGGCAAAGTACAAAGAGGAATAATGCAAGAAATAGGTCTTCTGGAAGGTGAAAACAATAAAGATTACCTTCTATCTAGACTGATTCGAGGTCGTAGAATACGAATATCACAAGAAGGGGACCCGGACGGATCATATAGTTTCTCACCTTTCCCTTCCATCCGCATACGTATCTCCGTCAAAAATGAACGTAACAGCTCCATTCTTGCTGGTCCCAAACGAAGGCAAGCTCCAACAAGACGAACCGAAACTTTCTCCAACTGTACAAGACTTCCTTCATTTCGAAAAACGGTTCCACATTTCTTTACACGACTTGACATACATGTATGACCATCACACGATTTGTGCAGGCGTCGATTTGCACGCTTTTGGGCCATGAAGTCACGTGGTCTGAAGTCCCTAACCTAGTTAAAGCGTGGAACACAGTTTGCTTTGAGACACAATACATGTACATGCACTCGATTTATACCGGTAAACTTCAGTACAGCATACTTTACATGCACATGACTTGTACTTGTACATGTACCTCCAATAAGTTACCATGCCACCTGCGGTTTATAACATGGCTCACCATCTGAGTTCTTACTGCACACCTGTAGTTTATGCCATAAGTTATGGCCAAGCTACTGTATAGCCAAGGTCCCCATAGCCCATTCGTTATTAACATGGAAACGAGGAAAACGGTGGAGCCCAAGTCTGACTGTTCAAAACCTGGTTTTATTGGTGGACTCTAACGCATAACTTGTGCCCCCCCCCCCCCCCGTTTTCCTTGTTCCCATACGTTATGTGAATTTAAATCCGGAGTACTTAAAATGTACATGTACTGAAGTTGCGCTCAGTACATAGTACATACATTGTAATACGGGTATATCTACATGTACCTACATTGTACATGATTGTATGCTCTTCTCGTCTGCCCATCGCTGCGAAGACGAAAAAGTAGCTCCGATCCGTGTACGTGTAAACATAGGGTGGTCGGAGGCCGAGTTTTGGCGATCATGCACCAGTACCGATCAGTCGTCTTTGCAATGTTGTCCTTCTCTATTTCTTTTATTAGTTTTCTTGTATGGATTCTGTTGGATAGATTGTTGTACCAGCTCTTCGCAGGCCTGATTTAAAACTAATGCACAAGAAATGATTGAGTTGATAGGATCTAGCTAGGAGTGCGTTAGCTCTCCATCATGGGTAACCAAGGTAACATTGACCAGCGCTTCTACATTGTAATTTTCATGCACCATAACATTGAAATTGGAAAGTTTTAAAAGTTTTGAAGCAAACACTAGTATTACGCAGATGTTTGCAGTGTTGTCAACCCCCTCCCCAACCGGCTCTCAAAAACCACTGACAGATGGAGCTGTGACTGACCACTTCATGTACGACGTGTCTCTGAAGCAAGGGGTGCTCATTATTGGCCATCTGTTGTCTGTAGATCATTCGCCCCTGCCTGAGATGACCATTATGCGGAAGCGTGTCGTCTATTTCCTGTACGGTAAACTGCCTGTGAACCGGCCTCGTGGCAGGGCATCTTGTAATGACAGTTCTGTCCTTCACTGAGGCATCAGAAGATAGCCAAACATCTCTAAAACCTGTTTACAAAAATGTGTGACGGGACTCCAGTGCAGTGCGTTCCTCTCTTGCACATCATATCAGGGCCACCACTGCCCAGTTTAGGAATACAATATGTACGTCACGGTCAAGTAAAGTTCGCACGATATTGCGTTACCACTGGATACAGGTGAGAAACACAACCAGGTTAGGAAGTACATGTACTACATGTAGTAGCGTCGCTTGTGCCAGGCCACCACCAATAGGCATGCACCATGCCTGCCTGATCACGGTTGAAGATGCATAAGCGCGGTGAGGGTGAGGTGGTAACTCTCACAACCCGTGCCCAATGACTGACCGCTTGCGACCAAGGGGCGAACCTCGTCCTGCATTTGCTGCATCCATGAGCATTTTGTAGATTTGGCATGCCGCAGCACCTTGCACTACTCAGCAGTATCTGTTGTGAAGTAACAGAAGTCAACTCCTCAGCCTGAGGGTCTGGGGAGGATACTAGGTACTACCAGCAGTCTGGTGCGCGGCTGCATATGCATCTGTGACGTTAGACATTAGTGAATAGACAGTTTGAATGGGACGTTGAGAAAATGCTGTGTGGTTTGGTGCGATAGGTGAGGTGGGGTTAGGAGGGTGCCTTCTCAAGTCATTATCACTCTATCATCCAATGGACGTGGCTTTGATGGAGCTACGGTGGTGCAGGAAGAAGCAAAGAACACATATGCAGGCTGGTTTTGCTGACATTCGGAGTGCGTGAAAGTTTGAGATATTGCTGCCTGCCTGTGTGGAATATCTCCCCGCTATCCAATCAATGGGAAAAGATGCTGCCTCGAGATCGAGATCATCTTCATGACACTACTCAACCTAGCCGCATTCTTCTATACCCAGGGATATGTAAGTACGAAATGCCGATCTGGGACCCGGGAGTCGTTTCTGATGAATTTTCGGTGATATCCAACTATAATCTCGTACAATGTATCTCCAACTCTTAGACAAGCACAGTCATGTACATGTACCTTTGCGGGAAAGTTGTGCTCCTCCCCATGCCCAGTTCATGATACCTGGGTATGCCCCTGTTAGTGTTACCCCGTACCAGATATCTACGTTAATGTCAGAGTCAGAATGAGATTGCTTCGAAGAAGAGACTCTGAGAGTATTGCTTGAAGTGGCTTGCGGACCCATCACGAGGTGACAATATAAATAAGGAACAAAACAAGTAGTTCAAGGTCCTCGTACGTGTGGAAGCAGATTGGCTTGGTCACTTGGTGTGCATATGAGAGGGTCTGAAGTGCTTCGTAGCCCAGGGCCCAAGAGGATGGAGACTTTACAACAGTTACTGCATAATAATATTATGCCTACTGCACAGTTGTTGACTTTACTCTTTACTACTTTAGTACTCATGGCATGCCAGTCAGTCATGGTATTCAGGTATTGAGGCTACTCTATAGATCTACTGCGCTGTACACCATGGTACACCATGGTACACTCAGTACAGGCTGTTTAGTCGTGATGCCTGATGGTGTACGTCTTCTGTTGAGAAGTGTTGTGACCTCTTGATCTTCCTGACTGTGGTACATGTATCTACATGGTCACTCGACAATCAGATTATCTAGTAGTGACTGTGCAGTGCTGATCGTGACTTTGCCCAGCCCCACTCAAATAATGACGTGATGCCACAGTACATGTACATACATGTAGCTGACCTGGCGTAGATTTGCCGGCAGAAGCGACATGATCATCGAACCGGACTGGAGCTGGTAGTTTGAGATATTGCTGCCTGCCTTTTTACCGTGAAGCCAGCCATGCACCGTGATCGTGTTGCATCAGTTCGACGGATTTATCTCCTAGTGCGAGACTCGCTGAGTGGCGGAAGATGTATTGACACCGGCTCCATCACGAATCCTGTCTCCATGCGATCTCAGTGGTGATTACTTCGGATTAGTGACAGGTGGTGTTTTTAGTGGTGGTCCAGCCTTGGAATTCAGCTGAGGAAGTCTGTTCAAGTTGCCATCTCCTGCTGCGATTGGAGTGCGTTATGTAAGGGTGACAAGATGTTTTTGTAATAATTATTTTATACCGCATTCCAACTGGATCGTGAAAATGAATTTCGTGAGCAAGGGATAGTAAAATTATTTTAATTATAATGTGATCAAGAAGATAGAGGTTGAGTGAAGCTTCAACCTTGTGTCTAATGATACATTCTATTATTACTGAGTGTGGGTTGAGGAGGATTCCCGGCACAAACAAACAATAATTATGTGTTCAGTTTCCAATTACCAGGTTGCGGCCGGACATTTAGACACTTTAAAACTTGACCCATGAAACATGCACACAGCTGGCTAGCATGTAGGCTCACATGCACACAGCGGGCTAGCATGTAGGCTCACACACACACAGCGGGCTAGCATGTAGGCTCGCCGGTTTTAGAAATATGTTCAGTCCTGAACCTTGTCACCCTGCCACTCTCCATACATAGTATACATTAATAACTGCATCTCAGTATGCTGCTTAGTAGTACTGGCCAATATTATAGTCTTAGTGGTGAAACCCTACTGCCGCCCACATGCATTTTGTGGCTTGTTTGAAGCCCGCGTACCTGTAAAGTGTGTGTTGGTGTGTGTTGGTGTGTGTTGGTGTGTGTGTGTGTGTGTGTGTGTGTGTGTGTGTGTGTGTGTGTGTGCTTGCGTATGCGTGTATCTGTGTGGGTGTTGTGTGCGTGTGTGTGGGCGTTTTCTACATGTGTGCGTGTGTGTTTGTTTGCATGTGCATGATTGGGGACGTGTTTTTGTGGCCCTTTAAAATTTGTTTACGTTGAATTAACAACAATAAACATATGATTGCCTTCATATGGTCTAAAGAATAGCCTTCTATAGCAGGAGAAGTGGAACCGGTCGGGCAGGTGCGGCCAAAGCCACACCAATAATTAAAACTTTGGTGAACAAGGAGAAGGACCAAATGTTACGAGTTATGACTAACTATCCACCAACGTAACCAGATCTTGTACAGTCAACGAGTGCGACAAAATGGCACAAAACTGACAAAGGAGTACTGAGACATTCGGCGACCTGACACCTAGCTCCGACACTTCTCCAAGGCGCAAACCAACAACCTTCCAACTTGGAAGGCTCAGGTTCGGAGAGGTCCAGTTGGCTCACCATCCGAGTTCAAAAATTTAAACTTGTGATCTTTATAAGGTCGACACTTTCTTTAACAAAATACAGTCGGCAAAGGAGCGCAGTAGACGCTATTGCAAAGACTCTCCGCTACATAGTGAACATGCCGGTGGGCGACCTAATCAAGAGCTCTGTACCCAAACATGTGAAACCTCTCCAGGCGACCTGGCCATCAACTTCTCCAGTTTCCGTGTCCACGCTGAATTTGCCGTTGAGAACGCCCACATGCTGTCGTCTCTAATTGCCGAATTGCCAATATTCGAAGTGTCGCATGCTCATCCTGATTTGAAGTCCTTCAGTCAGCAATCATGTGGTGAACTCGATGGAGTAAATTTCCTGAGTGACAGTAATGTCCTGTTTATGCTCCGGGCAAGAAACAGTGCGCAGGCTGACAATGTTTTTGCTGCCGGAGGTTGTATTGGCGAAGGTCCTTTCAACACAAGCCAGTGCTACTATCAATACCGGAACAGGCAGCCAGTACCAACCGACAGAGTACCGGGAATTCTCCACTACAACTCCCTGATCACGTCCCCCGAGAGCCCAGTTGCACCGCGGTGGTACTCACAGCCGAAAGAGTGGCTCCAGGATCCAGCAAAACACAAGGACGATGCTTGGCTAGGTGGAAAGTGTCGACATCTATGCCCTGATGGGTCTTCGTTGCGGCAGGTGTCGATGGGGCGCTGCAGAATCCCAGACTATCTGATCTGCCCAGTGCACACAAAGTACAGTGATTCTCTATGGGTGAACCCATACTTTGACTGTGAACTTGGCTTTACATGGATGGTAACGTACTCCGCACCTGTGTCAGTGTACCACAACAACACAGTACACTACCTTGGAATGACTGGTATAGATATAGATCTGGATAAGATACCCATCGATCAGTGCTCAGTGGAACTGAACGGTCGGGCTGAGGGGTACGGCAGCGTGTTTGCTGATACCAACCTGTGCGACACGGACACAACAGTGTGTGTCACGAGTGAAGCCAGGAACACATCACAGCTTATAGCGGGTCGGTACACTTGTGTCTGTAAAGAAGGGTATTACTATCCACACACTCTAGGGAATACGAATGAGATACTGGGAAGCTCTCTGACATCGTTGGACATAATCTGGGCTCAGGATCAGTGTGCAGCTGAAGTGAGGAAAAAGCTCCATCTGTTTCGGTGCGCCAAGTGTCCACATCACTGCAAATATTGTATTTCCCCAGCAGACGATTGCAGGTACAAAAACAAAGTATCGATCACAGCGCCTGCTCACTGCGTCAACGCCCTAGCTCTTGTGCTTGTCGTCTCTCTCCTGATCTATGTCATCCGCGAACGAAGTGAAGCTATTCTGCGCTCGGCCAGTTGGAAATTCCTGGTGGCCATCCTCATTGGCTGTATTGTGGCCTATATTGGGCTCTTCATTGGAAGTACCCCTTCACGATGGAATTGCTCTCTGTTCAAGTGGCTGAGTGAGACTGGCTTCGCCTTGAGCTATGGCAGCATTCTGTTGAAGAGTTGGCGAATCGAACAGATCTTCAGCCATAAGATGATGTCAAAGACAAGACCACAGTCACATCTGAGAGATGTGAATTTAGCCGCCTACCTGGTAGTGTTGCTACTGGTGTGGTGCTTTATTCTCACGGCTGCCACGCTTTCAAAGCAGTTAGCCAGCGAGGCGGATGAGGTCCTGATGACGGGAAAAGATCAGCCTCAATACTTTGAACGCTGTGAGGAAAATGCCTTTAAATTTGTCGCGTTTGCAGTTCATCTGTTGCTGCTTCTTTCCAGCAGCTTTCTGTGCTTCAAGCTTCGCAGAGTTCTTAACGACTATGCAGAGAGTCGTGAGATTTCCATTATTGTTTATCTCTCATCTCTAGTGGAACTACTGGCATTCACGGGCAAGCTCTTCCTGAGGGCTATGCCCGATATCCACTATGCCGTGCACTCGCTGGAGAGTCTGTTTCTGTTTGGAGTCATGCCAGCCATCCTAGTGCTCCCAAAAGTCAGGCGCATCAGAGTATCCAAGTTGGAACGCAGCCATTCCAGTGTTTCGAGCGCCAGGTTGAAGCTACGCCGGTCCTCCAGTGATTTGAGACGACTCCGCATGAACACCATTACACTGTCCAGTTTTCACCAAGGCAGCCAACACGGCCCCCGCCAAAGCTCTGCGTCGCAGCAGCTCTCACCCTCTAGTAGTCAGTACTCAAATGGCCGGGCTGGGTATCCATGTCCCATATCCAATCGTGACAAGTTAAGGGTATCCCGTTTGTCTTCAGTCAGAACACAATCATGTGCTGATTCGACAACCAAAAGGTATTCCTTTGTAACTAAGCTTCACCGTATCGTAAGTGCTTCCGCATCTGACACAAAACCTTCTAATAGTTCTATAGAAGGGCTCCGTAAATCCTTGCAGTCTTCTAACATATCATGACCAAATGGTACTGATGCAAATATTGATAGCTGTAGCAGAGGCTACGAGAGTGTATCTATAGGGCTTGAAAGTGATGACGTCAAAAACGGCCAGGGAGCAGTAAGTTGACATCAGATTTCTATTTTGGACCCAGGTGTGACTTTGCTATTGTCTAAGTATGTGGGTGCAGAGCAACCCACTCATGTCGCATGCAGGTGTGACTTGTATTTCGCCACCAGTTGTCACCCCGCCCCCATTAGCCAAATCAGTCAGTTTCACTGGCTACATCACCTTGCTGTGAGTAAGACCGTTTGAAATGTGCTTGGATCCATACAAAAACTGAATCCAAGTGGATCCAGTTTTTGAATTTTTGAAATTGTTGCTATGCTGTGACGTAGCACTTTCAAGCCTTATTGCTGAAGATTCGATATTTGAGAGCGATTGACAGATAACATTGATAACTTGATGCAGTTGAGAATTATATTGATTACGTTGTATTGAGCAGATACTATAAATAAAACATGTAAAGATCAGAGAATCCGTATTTCATTCTCCCAACTCCTTGCATACATACATGTAACAGTTGCCATCAACATTGCCAGCAAATATTGAATATTTATTTGAGCAAAGGAAGATAATCCACATCAGCTGCTCATTCTTTCTAGTCAAGAAAAAGTTTCCAAGTGTGATATCATAATGACATCATTGTTGTCATGTACTGCCATGCGCATGCTTTACTGTGTACAGTGCTTGTACATGCACATGACTCACGAGCGGGTCCCCAGTTTCTGGCCAGAGAACTAATGAGTACTCAGTGAGATTATTTCAAAACTAGATGCATAAATACAGTCAACTTTGCGTATAACGACACCCGGCGGGGCATCAGAAAAGTGTCCTTATTCGCGAAGTGTCCTTATACCCGAAGTCTCATTACATGTATTACAGTTAGATTGGACTTTGCTCTGGGCATGGAAATTCTGCCGTTATTCGCGAATTGTCGTTATATCAGCATTCTTTATTAGCGAAGTTGATTGCAGTGCAATTCTTTAATTTATGTAATAGTAATTAAGGGTCACCCTTTCAGTACAAAAATTGATGATTTCACTACCAGCATCTTAGCCACTCTAAAATATCTGCTTTCACTGACGAGAGTTTTATACTCGAAACAGCTGTATGAAGGAATTCAGTACCAACACCGGGATGTGTCGCTTTGCTGATGGTGTGCTATGGCAACGTGTCGAGGTCGGCTGGAGAGCGCAGTGATGGTGTGATGGTGGATGAACAATATGTAACAGTACACAAAAGTCAATAATGGATAGAAATTAGCTAGCAATGCCCAATACAAATATAAAGAAAGGAAAATGTATTGATTTGGGACAGCAGAAAAGTGTGTATTCTAGTTTTTTCACCCCTGGTATTTTTTGAAAGGAATGCCATGGATAATGAGGCAGAGTATAGGCACGTAAAGATAAGCTATGCTGCGGGAGATGCATGTATGGGCGGAAGAGAATTCGATCTATTGAAGAGGTGATGAACGGTCTGCCATATCGTGTGATTGCTCACCCTTAAACCAGTGGAGATAGCGTTAGGTTATCCCCGAACATTTGGTGAATTATGGAGAAAGGATTGTCTGCAGCAAAGAGATCATACGTTCCAAGTGTATCTGTACCCTGCTAATAAAGTACTTCAAGTACTAGTAATAATATTATTATTGATGTATCCTGGCTGACATTGATGTGCATGTACGGTGCATGGCATTGAAAACTGATAAGAGAGAAATCGAGAACTCCCCCAAAAAAACCACAACAGCTATGGTGTAGGACGCGATTATGTCATTCAGAAGAGAGTTCAAGGTGTCTACTTTTAAAACTTACGCGACGCCGTTGTCATGGTTCTGGAGTAATGAGCTACAGCCTACATGTACAGTACAAAGTCCAGGGGGCTTGTGTGCGTCCAGAACGGCACTAGATTCAGTCAGGGAAACTTTGGCCATCGACGTATCCCATGGCCCACCGGGCAAGCCATCAGGATACATTGATTGGGCACTGATGCCGGAGACAAATTTCCAATCCATTGTCACAAAAACAGCTTGTGCAATTTCGCATCCACTCTTCTCCATGCAAACGTATCCTCCCATCCGGCTCCTTGCACGCTGCTGATGATACAGAAAGAGAGATGCAAGGAACGGCAGTGGCATTTTAGCCAAGCAAGTATAAATGGACTGCATGCTTTCAATGAGTCAGCGACAAGAACAAAGAAGAAGGAGAAAGAAGTGGGAGAGACGTAAACATAGAACGTTATCGAGTTGGGAGCATACATGTACATACAAGTAATAATATTAATATAATTATACATAACAAGCCGTCTTTCATCTCCGTGACTTGGTAGTGGACACCCAAGTGCTTCACGGTCCTTTTCTTGGAAAATGTGCCTGGAAAGAAATTTGATGATTCGAGGCGATGCGTTTTACAATGATGTCAAATCAAATTCATGTGAAATTTAGTATTTTTCAGAGAGGAGTACATGTGTGAAGTATATGTGCATTTTACGTACTGTGTAAATGATTCTTCTCAGGCAGTTTCTTACCCCTTTCACGACACTCATGGCAGCATTGTCCGGGGACATCGAATATCTCGAAGCCGTGAGGACACGAAGGATCCATGCAACTGGACCCCATGCAACCAATACTTCCATTATCGCAAGTGCATCTTGCGCAGTCGTCCAGTGCCCATTCTTCATTGTGCTGACGGGGTTCATGCCCAACTTGCGTGCAGTTCTGCAGGGATTCTGTGATACACGAGAGAGCAGGATATATTGTTTACCATAGAGGTTAGACGATTACATCATCAGGTGTTGCGCTTTGGCAATATGGAACATTTGAGTTCCGTGGGATTGGTACTTCTTCCAGCACATGCATCAAGGACACACAAGGCATACGGAGTGAAGAATGGAGATAATCTCATAAACCTCTTCTTTATACCAGTCTACAGAACAAAGGCCAGCAAGAAAATCCCATTTTTAGTGCATGCACATAACTGCATATTGTCAGTTCAGACAGCCGGAAGTTCCTACAAATGAGACTACATTCTTCAGTTTCATTTAGACTCAAAATCACTGATATAATGACTTGTGGTTCTAGATAAGCACTAGTACGAGGTGCAACGTCTGTGTGGACGAACAGCCATAACCTTACCAATAGGGTGACATTCGCGACAGCATTGGCCCGAGGTGAACGTCAACGCATAGCCAGGCTGGCAGCTCTGAGGGCACAGGTCTACTACGGTACATGTTGCCCTGTCATGACTGCACTGGCACAACTGCACAGTGCAGTAGTCACGCTGAAACCATTGAGAGCCATCTCTTCGAAATACTCCAGTTTCATCGACACAACCTACATGTAGATGAAGTGAAGATTGAAATACAGTAACACCTAGGTTAAGACCGAACCCTGCATCAAGAGGAATCCTGTCCTGACCGGACACACTGTGCGCTAAATGGCATGTAAGGGCATGAGAATGATACGTTTAGCCAAACAACATGGTTTGTTGTTGTTGTATACTTTATTTATTCTGGAAATCAAAACAGGCATAATGCCTAATAACAGTGGACCCACTGTGGATCACTACCACATGGTTGTGTTACTAACCAGCTACAGATGTATAATTGAATGGACTTTATGCTACGATTATGAGAGTATTTCTCTCCCTGCCGTCATGCCACTCCACCACAGAGTTTATATCCTGCATCCGATCTTGCTTTTAAAAGTGAACAGCAGGACAATGGTGCCAAAAGCTTTGCAAGGCTGCTGATCTGCGCTTCAGGGGTGTGTTAGAACTACAGGTGCAATGTACATGTAGGTGCTAAGTCGTTGACTGTCTCAGTCCCTGTCAGTTCGGTGCCTATTTGGGGCACTTTCTGGCTCTTGCGCTATCCAGGTACAGTGATGAACAGTTGCTCATAACTCGTACCCACGTGGACTGTCTCCTGCTTTCATTACAATTGGTTCCATGTGTGAGGTAGGGTACGAAATGATACCAATACATGACCGAAAACGCGGTGAGGCACATGCTTCGGTTCGGAGGGGGGAAAGGGTGGGGGTGGGGAGGGTGAGTAGGAGCAGAGGAGCAGGTGGATTGGTTGAAAAGTATAATAATATTTCGGTAATGGAATTTGTATCCTGCATATACTGGTTGACTGAACACCACTGGATAAAGATTGTGGGCAGTTCGTCGACTGTTACTGCACTGTTTGTACTTGAAGTATAGGTATTGACATTTTCATAACAACTGTCACAAGAGTATTCATCGAGATAGTGGTAGCGACTTCAACCATGATTTCATAGGAACGTTGTTTGCTCCACACACAGGAGCTAGCGCTTTTACGCCAACTTGACTGGGAAATCGCGAGCTCCGGTGTGAAGAGCAATCAACTTTTAATTTAAGAATATTACCCATAGCATCTAACCTTCCAACTCCCGGCAAGTATGACAGCACTGGCCAGGCACGTCAACTATACCAAACTCGCACACGGGCGTTTCGCAGGTAGTCCAGTTGCATTCCGCCCGGCCAGCCTGGCCACATTTGCACACCGCACAGTCGAAATCATGTGGATGCCAGGTTTCCTTCGCCTCCCTTCTCTCTCCGCTCCATCCTGTGCAGGAACTATCTTCAGAGCCATGATCTGATAACAACAGGAGAGTATGATGCCTTAAAAATATTTCCATTGTACCTTGCTGGTAGACCATTTTCTTTGCCTGGTGTGTTTCGTTCTTTTAAAACGGTCGCCTTTTAAAGCAAACTGCTTGTATATTTCACTGCTACCATGTTCGGCATGATGTCTCTGAACTATTGAGGTTGCAGAGGACGAACCTCAGCTACCTGCGGAGCATTTCACTCAATTGGTGAAGTGCCTTATTGTGCGAAGTGCAATATTTTTTATTCTGCAACCAACCTTACCTGGTATTTTCTTGCATTCGTCGCAGCATTGACCAGGTATATCCACAATTTCATGGCCATCCTGACAAGTAGGGTTAGGGCAGTCGGATGACATACATCCTACGCCACCGTCTTCCTCACAGCGACAGTACCCACAATCTCCGAAAGGCCAACGCTCACCCCAACTTCTCAGTCCACCGTTAGAGTAGTCAAAACAGGTTCCATTCGGAGGAATATCAGGATCTACAACAAGTAGAAGTTAATAAAGTGTTCAGTATAAGATGACATTGATACAGATAGTGGATGGTGCCTGCTCCTCGGGTCTGTCTTTAGCTGACTTTCACGCATGCTAAATCGCCATGCAGAACAATGCCTCCTAGCTTTGCAATACGTATGGTGTGGGGTACCCTTGAAACGATCGGGCCGCTGCATTAACGTGAGACCAATGTAGCGAAGCTAACCTTCAGGAGTGTCCGGAAACGTGAGAGGATTCCCAATGGAAGCCGCTTGAGATGGGTGGCCGGCAAGAAATATAACTGTTAGTACCGAGAGGAGTAGCTTAGACATCCTAGCTGCTATGGTCAAGACAAGAGTCAAGTTCGTCTGCTAGTGTCAACTGCGTCGTTTACAACACAAGGCTTCAAGTGTTCTTTTGGTTGGAGCTAGCTGGGTTCGATCTGGCTAGCAACCCGCATATAACATACGACTTGTGTAGACGTTTTCTCGTGTTTGAATCAGTGTGCAAAGATATGTGTTGACACATCCTCGTTCTAGCCTTCACTTTGTGTGGCGCAATACCTGGTCTAGAATTAGCCAGTACAAATGAAGCAGATAGCCTATTAGGTGCGTGCAAGGGAAATCTGTTCGCGAGGCGCTGTACAGTACGCCTACATGCATGTCCAAGGGTTGCGCGTCTCTGAATATTTTCCCTGTCTGCAGACCCGCAACCAAGGTCCAGTGACTGTCAACGCCTGACCACGGTGTGACCTCGTACTGTTGGCCCCCGGACAGCGCATAGCATCTATCTGTGCATTGTTTTGACACCGTCCCGCGTGGTGAAGTCCGTTGTCGTGAAGTTGAAAGAAAAAGATAGGGGATGAGTGCATGATGAGGTGGTTTGCGACGTTACAGGTTCGTGCTCTGCCAGGACAATGTCAAAATGCAATGTCTGGTTGATATGTGCTGCGTATTATGTGGGAGATCGCCCACTACCACATTCCAGAGGTAGTAAAGTTGACACAGCGACAATTGTGTGGAGGATAGAATGGTACTCCCTCAACGGCCCACGAACCATGGTCCAGAGTGTTATGCGAAAGAAATGACCTCTCGCCAACTATTACTTTGAGGTCTGGCTCTCGTCTGATTTACCCAAAGGCCTAGTGAGCTGAACCTAGTAAATAACATGCACCAGTACCGGTATAAAGAATATCAACACCGCTTTCGCAATAATGGAAATCATTGCCGATCGCCAAGACGGGCAGCCTAAACATAAGATGGAGCAAGGTGAGAAATACTGAGGGGTATCATAGCGCACGAGTAATTATGTGTGAGAACGGGGCTGGACTTGCTGCTGATCGCAGCACGAAAACTCAGAGCTATTATTCGTCACTACATCAGATGAAAGACCTGCAAGTAATTAATAAAAATAGAAGTACAAGGATGGGGGTGGGGGGGGGGAGGTTTTTCATGTAATGAAGTGACTGCGGTGGAGATTACGCACATTTCAAAGTAAAAGGATATTCGCACAATCTGGACACTGAGACAGGAAAGCGCTGCACTGTGTGCAAGGCAATATGCTATGCACAATATCACACTTGGTTTCTATGGTAAAAATGGTGGCCTAACATACCGTATCTTCAAACATTGATCACAGCATAATCCCGCCACATCCACTACTTCATAACCTTCATCACATATCAGTGTTGGACACATAGATGACCGACATCGTGTTCTACCATCAACACAATGGCATGTGCTACAGTCCGTGGGATGCCATGTCTCGTTGTGTTGGCGTCGTTCACCCCCAGTGCCAGGTACTACACAGTCAGCAGGTCCTGCATGCCACAAACAATAAGCGCAGATTATTTAGGTGTCCCCCCCCCCCCCCAGTACCGTAACCTTGTAAGAAAATGTTTGCGAATTGTACAAGAATTCAACCTGATAGCTATTATCATAATTATGATCATGACAGAAAAAGAAAATTCAGTAATTCAGTATTTGCTTTGGAAAATTCATTTGTCATTGCTATCAAGTTCGGCTTGCTTTTCTCTGTGCTGCGCTGATGAGTCCACAAAGGATGAAACAGTTCTGTCCGCAGATTGAGTAATTCAGTATTTAAGTATTCGGCGAGGAGACCACAATTTTAATATCGCAATAAGGAGGCCGAGCTGAAGTGACAATGGATTACTTTATTAAACAATGGCAAGCGATGGAGACGATGCGAAAACTATGTAAAAAGGAAAGGAGAAATACATGTAAGAAGAAAAAGCGATGGAAAAGAGATGATTCGAACTAGTTTCGAACAACACTCATCCGGAAACAACGTTGTACTAAAGAACCAGAACAAATGAAATAGTACAGCAAGCAAGGCAAGGTAAGGAGGACACAAAGACAGCACTAAAATATCAAGGTGTGATTTCTCACGAAGAAATAGTTGATAAAAACACATGGCAGACAGAAGTCCTTGATGTTTTAAAGCTGTCTGTGTGTGCTCCTTACCTTGCCTTGCTTGCTATATTATTTCATTTGTTCTCATTGGTTCTTTTGTACAACGTTGATTCCTGATGATCCTTGTACGAAAACTAGTTTGAATCTTAGCTTTTTCGTCTATTATGTATTTCTCCTTCCCTCTTTACGTTGTTTTCGAATTGTCTCCACCGCTTGGTGATCCAATATCACTTCAGCTCGTTCTCCTTATTGGGATAGTAATTCAGTACTGATTATTTTCAAACTGGCAAATACGTAAAAAAAAAGGTCACATCAATTGCTTATGTGCAGAATAATCTTGTGTTGCTCAATGTGAATTTCCTTAGCACTGTTTAATCAACAGGGTGAGGCCAGGCCAAATGGACTGTCTAAGGTACTTGTACAGTGAAGATGGTGACCATGAGTGTGTACGCAGTTAAGTCAGTTTCACATCAAAAGAACCTAACCGTACAATTCTAACCCAAACCCTAACTATTGTGGAAAACATAGGACGATAATTGTATGGCATGTGTTGACATACGGTATTCAACTACACTGGCGTAGAATATGTAAGGAACGCATTCCTACCTCTTTTCACACATTGGTCGCAACATAATCCCTCTACATCCACTGCTTCATAACCTTCATCACATGTCGGTGTTGGACAAACAGATGACCGACAACCTGTTCTTCCATCAACACAATCACATGTGCTACAGTCTGTGGGATGCCATGTCTCGTTGTGCTGACGTCGTTCACTATCGAGTCCTGTACAGTTGGCAGGGGCTGAATATCACATAAACACAGATGGTTTAAATGCAGCAGTGAAGCAATCAACTATAGAACGTAGAAAGGTCAAACAATTGATCAACGTTCTTGGAGATCATCAATAATGGCAATAAAACTACAAACATCAAGCCACGATCAACATCATCAAGCACGAAAACGTGTTTGTGAAATATATGGGTCTCATTACATAATGTATACTGTTGATTATAACTGCTTAAAGTTGTAGTCTTTGCAGTAATAATGTCAAACAACTCTAGATAATCGGTTTGCATGTTTCTGCATGGTGAAAGTTCAAGATGTTTTCCACAAGAACAATTTGAAGTGTTCCGACGGCTCGATGTTGGGAGCCCTTGTTAGCAGCATAATATGCATATAGTTCATGCGCGTCCCCACCGGTACTGAAGTATGTCCTGGACAAGGCCAAGATCTGACTAATTTAGGAAGCCTGGTGTTGTTAGACGCAGTTAGACTGCTTAGTCAAGGTGGCTAAATGCATGTATGAGTACTGCTATTAGTATCCCGTTCGCAGATGGTTGGTCACAACACACATATGCTGCATACTAGCAGTACCCTGCCAATACGATCATTTAGTTACCTGACACGACGCTCGCCACCAGGAGATTGTTGGCCACTGGTATATCCACGCACTGGTCACAGCATAATCCCTCCACATCCACTGCTTCATAACCTTCATCACATATCGGCGTTGGACAAAAAGATGACCGACATCTTGTTCTACCATCAACACAATGGCATGTGCTACAGTCCGTGGGATGCCATGTCTCATTGTGCTGACGTCGTTCACCCCCAGTGCCAGGTACTGTACAGTCAGCAGGTCCTGCATGCCACAAACGATAAACACAGAATATATTTTTTTACTTGCTGTTCACCCTAGGTACTGTACAATCGGCAGGTGCTGTGGATACTATTATTCTTATTATTCGAAGGGTGAGCCAATATAGTTATGATGGAGAAAGGAAAAGGACAAAATGTTACGAGTTATGACAAACTGTCCACCAACGTCACCAGATCTTATACAGTCAGCGAGTGCGACAAAATGGCACGAAACTGACAAGGAGTACTGAGACATTCGGCGACCTGACACCTAGCTCCAACACTTCTCCAAGGCGCAAACCAACAACCTTCCAACTTGGAAGGCTCAGGTTCGGAAACGTCCAAGAGGGGAAGGAAAGCCCAACGAAGAAGAGCATGAGCTACGCGTCACAGCAACAAAGAATGCCAAAAGTTACTGGATGACGTCAGTTTTGTGCCACACTGGTGTAGAATTTGTTTGAAAAGCATTCCTACCTCTTTTCACACATTGGTCGCAGCATAATCCCTCTACATCCACTGCTTCATAACTTTCATCACATATCGGTGTTGGACAAAAAGATGACCGACATCGTGTTCTACCATCAACACAATGGCATGTGCTACAGTCCGTGGGATGCCATGTCTCATTGTGCTGACGTCGTTCACCATCGAGTCCTGTACAGTTGGCAGGGGCTGAATATCACATAAACACAGACGGTTCTAAAGCATAAAGCTGATACATTATCCCTAAGATGAAACCAGGTAAAAATGAAAGTTGGTTTGTGAAATTCTGTACCTCTTGCCCTGCATGGTGGTCTTGTAAAAGTTTTGTATTAATTTAATTATTTAAAGAATTTCCCAAAGGCATAGCCTATCGGGGGGATCTCGTAACAGTGAAAATGATCCTTGATTAACGTACTAGTGAAGCGACTTAAGCAGGCAAATATATGCTATTTATAATGAGCGCGAAATTGTGTCCGAAACTCTGAAACAGAATCTATAGCGGTAATCTTGGGTGGAAGGCAATTCCATAATTTGCCGATTTTACAGAAGAAAAGGGAAAAAGAGGACGACGTTTGTAGTTTTCCTTTCGGTAAGATGATATGCCAGATCAATGTGTTATCTGCTAGTGTGTTCCTGTATGGTAAAGTTTAGGACATGTTCGACAAGAATAATTTGAAGAGTGCTGACGGCTCAATTTTGGATGCCAATATAAAACAGGATTGCGTGTACTTAGATTTCATGTGCAGATTACTGAACTACAGCGTGGACATCGACATGGCAAAGGTACAATCAACCCTGGGGCACTGACGTTGTACGTCTGGATAGTGGATACTCGTTCACAATTTTCAGTATCAATCTCTCATATCTGGGTGTCACAAAACACGGAAAGAATATACTAGCAGACTGAGAAACAATATTCATGTACTTGGAAGTACTTCCCCATCAACACAACATTGTGTACATCGGATGATGCACTTAGTGTTCTGACAGTGCTAAATCCCGCGGAGGGTACAAGGGTAATAATTATGGTTTGCTTGTTTGCTGCAAAATAGAAAAATTATTTACCTGCCACAACTCTTGGAACAGGGAGTTCGTTTGCCGCTGGTATCTCCACGCACTGGTTACAACAAAGTCCCTCTACATTAACTGCCTCATAACCTTCATCACATATCGGTGTTGGACAAAAAGATGACCGACATCGTGTTCTACCATCAACACAATCGCATGTGCTACAGTCTGTGGGATGCCATGTCTCATTGTGCTGCCGTCGTTCACCATTGGGTCCTGTACAGTTACGGGGGACTGCATAAACAGAAAGAGTATGAAAGCTAGACGCCATTTTTCCAGATACAGAGACGTAGTTTCCCTGGCAAATAACTTATTTAGTCGTGCACATGGTGCAAACATACGTCAACAATAACTGCGCCAGTATGGAATGGTTTACGGCAAAATGCACTATGACGTAGCCGTATTGTCAAAGCAATCATTATGATGTCATCATCGTGATATTGCCTGATCATCGCCCAGCACAAAACTCGGCCTGCTAAGAGCCGTCATAATAATGTGGCCTGATGATCACTCAGGACTATTATGAATTCTATGTTAGAGAGATCAACTCTGAGTATTTTAAAGCACCATTTCTAGCAACGGAAGTATAATTATTACGTCGTGAAATTCTGGTATCACCGAACGTTACATGTTTCGTAACCAGGCTTGGACTTGAGAAGGTACTTGAACGCTACCAATAGCAAAATTCAGCACACTTCCGCCTAGAAAACACCATAGGATACCACAACAACCTTACCTAACTGCCGACACTGCCTGCAGCAGTAACCAGCAACTTTCACCGAATGCTGACCAGTGCTGCAGGTGTCAGGTTCTTTGCAGTTTGATCGTACGCAGACCTTCTTCCCACCAGCACACATGCATCGCTTGCAGTCATGGGGCCTCCATACTTCGCCAGTCTCGTATACCCGTCCATTACGAGTCACACATTTCCCAGGAGGACCTAGGTGACGAATGTCAAGACATCATTTGAAAAGGCATACTGTCACTACAGGCAACGCGATACATGTTTAGGTTGAAAGGGGTTTTCCCTTTTCTTTTGTATGCAAAATGAAGGCTTTGCAAAGTATACTGAAGAAACCAATAATGGCCTTTGTGCACATAACATGCAACTACGCACTCCAAAGAAGGTGGTGGAGTGGGTGGGTATACCAAACTCCGTCGACCATAATTATGATCACTGCTGGACATGGCCAGCAGAGCAGGTTTTGTGTTGCGAACGTTTCGAAGGTTTACACTGATAATGGATTATTATACGCCTCGTCAAGTAGCCTTGCATCATTCTTTCTCCTTAGAAAAACGAAAAGCTACGAAATGAAAGTCGTAGTCGTAGTTACGGGGCAAATACTGGTGACATATCTATTAGGGAAAGAAAAACTACAAATCTCAAGCTATTCTTCCCCATCATCATCACCAAGGACTTTATTTATTTATTTATTACAGCATCTCATAGCACAGTGAAAACACCGGCCAATGCAAAGAGAGAGGGTGTTAGCCAACCACGGCAAGGAAGGGGGAAGGGGAGGAGAAGAAAATGGAACCGGCATGGATAAGCAGTGATTGCAACAAAATGAGAAACACAAAATCAAAGTCAAGGCGCGACAAGGCTCTTAAAAAGGCGGAGGGAAGAAATTCCTTAGCTTCTTGGGGAAGTGCCAGCCACGCACAGTACGCAGTGAGGGAGAGAGTGAAGTAGAAAGGAGAACTTAGGTTTCGGAAGGGAAAGGGAGTTTCTCGTGCTACGGGAAGAGAATCAGTTGAAACAGTGGAGGTGAGGTGGACACAGAGTGAGTTTGAGAGAATGGATAAGGGTGACAAGATGTGAATTACGTCTCTTAGACAAAGGGGTAGTGTCAGCAAGGGCATAAAGGGTGGAAGATGGAAGCATGCGGGGTTTTCGGAGGAGGATTTTGAGAACTTTTTTGTGGTGAATTTCGAGCTTGGCAGCACGGGTTGTGGAAATTCCAGCCCGAGCAGTATCTGCATAATCAAAAATGGGGCGTAGGTAAACTTCGAAATTCATGAACCAGTTTTCGAGAATTCTCTTCAAATGAATTAAAAGCAACCAGAACCAAGCTGTTTTGAACTGGCTCAAGACAAGAAAAATGGCTGATGCTTGTGAAAAAAATGTGCTGCACTTGCGTAATTGTTCTTACTGCGATACGTTCTACCAGTAATGAGATGCCTTTTGTTAGGTCTTCTGCCTGGATGTCATTGACAGATGAGTTAAGCCCATGGATCCTTCCATGAGTGACATGCGAACTGTAACTATTATTATTATTATTAGAACCAATGAAACATAAGGAACATTAGTATCACAAGGGTGGAAATCATTACAACTACATGTAGGTGATAACTTTATTTAGAAAGAAAAAGGACATACTTATGGATACGAGTTAAGAGTAATTCCATGTGTCCTTTTCCTTTCCAAATTCATTATTGGCTTAACATCCGAGGGATACATTTATCGAAGAATTTATGCACAAGGGGAGATAAGAAAAAAGGGGAAAGGAAGAAAGAGATGAGAAGTGAGACAAGCGGAACTAAAACACACACTGTGTAAAGATAAACACCCAATGGACGCTACTGATTTACTAGTGGGATCAGGGGTGTCAGTAGACAACTTGAGAGATACTTTTTCTTTTGTTTACACAAAGGTGGCTGGGGAGTAAAAATATTAATAACTTCTAACACTTTCAGACGGGCGAGAATTTATCACCTAGTTGTAATGGTCACCACGCTTGTGATGTTACTTATCCTTATGTTTCATTGGTTCTGGTTGCTTGATTTGAAGAGAAAGCCCGAACACTGATTAATGAGTTTTGGAATCCTTATTGATGATAATGGTGTGTAAACAGGTGTTGCTGTGTTTTGCACATGTCACTATGTTATCAAGAGGGCAAACAGAATACAATTGACCGTGCCATGGCGAATGATTAGACCACAACACTACAAAAATGAAAACAGTTGTATGTGTAACCGGCACCATTTGGTAGGGGAAAGATCCAAGAGTCCCTAATCCCCCCTTAACATCAAAGTCAATGAAAAAACGCAAAAAGCGGGAGAAAAAAAGAAAAGAAAAATCCAGGAAAATACAGGGGCACTGATTGATGATAATGGTGAAGAATAGTCTGACATGTGTAGTGTTTCTTTCCCTGATAAGCTTGCTGTCTCCAAGAAAGCTATTTTGACATACACTGTATACTCGTAATCTTAGATGGGATGAATTCTCACCTGCTCTGGGTCCAAGAGAGTTAATGAATGGTTGGCGCCATTGCTGCCAACCACCCAATTCTGCTTCTGACCGGCAAGGATGAACGGCAGCTGCTATAGCCACGAGCAGAACACAAAACCACTGAAACATTGTGGGCAACTTATCTAACCACTGTGCGAAACAGGACACCGTGGTATCCTAAAGTTCTTAAGCTTCAGCTCGGTGTGTTTGTTTATAAATGTTCGAGGAGTTCAGCACATGCAATGAAGCTTTCCTATTGAACTAGTAGTTACTGCGGATCGAAAGGTTCTGCGCATAATTTATAGTCAGTTCAACACTACAGGTCTGTGCGGAAGCAGTGTTGCAGCAGCTACAGGTAAGTATTATTAGAACTAACCCAGCCCTAACATCCGACGATCTTTTAGATCAACATCGACAATTACCTCTGCTTGACGTGTCTGCTCCAAATTTGCCACCTGGCTGACAGCATCTGTGATCGGGCCCACATCATAGTTCCCAGGGGAACACAAAATCGTGGACTTACACTTCGCAAGTGCTTCTTTATCTGTTGAGCATTCCTTTCCCTACTTTGCGATTCGACAGTTCATAAACAATGTCGATGGCGGTGTTCATCTAGAGTCAGTTTGACATTACACCCAGTCAGCTGTTTTGCTAGTACGTCGCGGATGAGCAAGAGCCTGTCAAGCTTGTCAAACAAACCTTCTTACCTCTCCCAACACTATCCTCACGTGTCAACAATGAATCATCACAAAACTCAACTTTACTACACATTGCGCATTGTTTGTCTGTGGCCACTCTACGTAGTTTTCCTGAGGATCCCTGGCTGCTTAGCATACATGTAGGTCCAAGCAGTTATAAGTTTTGGTGGCATGACACCTTATGAAAAAGAACGGCAGCTAGTCGGTTCGAAGATACAACTCTTGTAATCAATAGTAAATGGTCCCAGAATCTCCGCTTCCTTTCATACATGTACATGTACATGTTGGTGTTGCATTGGTAAGAATGGGCAGAAAATCGGTTTGAAAACCCCGGACTAGTTGTTACCTTCATGATAACATGAGTGCATTACTATAACTACCCGGGTTATCAGCCCGAGCGAAAAATTTGCCATGAATAAGTGCGACTGCATTTGAGCTTGGTACCAAACATCTACATGTATAGCCTAGGTACAGTACTGGACAGAGGAAATAATCCTTTAGCCAGCGGACATGGCTCAATACAATACCGATAATAGACTAGGTATTGTATAATGTATATCCAAGATCAATACCGCTTAGCTTGTTAAATTCTCCTTTAAACGAACGTTTCGCTGCTACAGCTTACCTCGAACTCGGACTTCGGCACCATCGTACCCTGATGTCAGCAATGAATGCTTCTTGAGTTTGCATTTGCTGGGGAAGGGTTTGCATGTTTGCCATCGACGGGCCCAACCAAACCATCATTAATTTCTATGCACAATTCTCATAGCTACCGTTTCTCTGTGTTACGCGGGTGACTCAAGCTACAATGTATAACTAACCATGGCGAAACAAAGGAGTCGTCAGATTCAGCGCATGCATTTCATTTCTTTTCTTGTACTTGGTTGGAGATATGTTTTATGTTTTTGCTAATATGTGCGGAAGCCAGTGCGATGGTACAGTGGTCTAACATTATCGGTATGTGTTACAATCTGGTTTCCCTTCCATAAAATCTGTGCGTGTTGCCTATTGGCATGTACGGGTACAATATACGTCAGCAGGTCGGCCTGATGCGTCGTACATGTACATGTATGTAGACTTGCAATCTAGCGCAACAGCAGTTGATGTATTTGCACAACTAGGGACAGGGTAGTGAGTGCATTCATTCATTCAGACTTTTAAATGTTTGAAGGATTCTCCAAAGGTAAATGGATACTTATCAAGCCAGGAGTTTCCAGGAAGGCTTGATGCGATGAAAGGCAAGGGAAAAGAGACAAGGGAGAAGACTTAGTAGAAACACTGCTCAAGAATACCTACAGGTAAAGCCGAGCAGGGAGAAGCAGAATACATGACAAGAAGTAGGAGTGCTAGACACAAAATCAGGAATTCCAGCCGTGGACTATTTACACTGTGAGTGATAGCCTTTTAAGAGAATACGAAACTTAAAAGAAGATCGCTCACCGCGTAGACTCTCGGGGAGCTTGTCCCAGACAACTGATAAACCAAAAAGAGCAGATTTAAAGAAATGGGTTCCAGAACGAGGCAAAACTCTCTTCTACGACAAAGTAGCCACACAAGGAGAAGACTTCGTAATGTATCCGGGCCATAACAGGGTCACGCCCTCTATTGCTGAGTGACGTGCATTGTGTATGTCCCTCGTGTACGTGTGTACAGCTAGCTTGCTAAAATTCAGACCATCAAATATCCTGATTATCCATGGGTGTGACTCTTGCACTAGTGTTTACTCTCACCGCTCGACACGGCTACAGAAAACAACGGTACACACGATGCTCACTCGACATTGGTTCCTCTGTTATTCTTTGAGCCAAGCCCAGTCTACTTGAAAAGCGGGGCATTCTCCAACAATTTCTATTGCCTAATGGTTGCTGAATTTGGATCCGGCTGAAACGGTGTAATCATGCAGTTGTACATGCAGCGCGGCCTTGCTGGCATCTGGATACGGAACACACATCAGGTTAGGTGAGTGCTTCATGATGCTCGTTTACCAGCTGATTCTTCACTGCGTGTTGGTGCTCCAAGGGTCACTGCACTGGGTAAAAACAAAACTTTATTAAACCATATTACTCCGTCATTTGAATTACATGTACATGTACATGTACATGTAGGTCGGGGTACATCATTTTGACTGCCGCCCCCTGTTTAATCCCTTGTGTAACTGTGTACTCCATGTGGTGTTCCCAAGCGCTAGGGTTTCTTTCACCGTGAGAACTACCTGCGTTCATCCCCTACTGCGTACCCGGGGCTTCGTTAGGATAGTCAAAGGTTATGGTGGTATTGAATGGCGAAAACTCATGTCACCTAGTGAAGTGTTCCCATTGAACGTTCCCAGCTCGTTAATAGCTAGCAAAAGAGTAGCAAATTATTATACATGTAGCTTGACAGAAACCCAATCAGCTTATGCGAGTCATCGGCATGATCATGGCAGATATTCGAATCGTATTCATTGAACGTAGAAAAAATCGTACCTGAAATCCGTGATGTCAATTGAAAAAACCAATATTTTCATTTCGACCATATTTATGGAGCTGTTGGAATGAACAGTTCTACACTAGGTACCGGGTGGCCGCCGACTCTGGCGGGTAGTCCGCAAAACTCCGTGTACATGTACATGTACATGTACATTACATTTGTATATTATGCATGTTACGAAGTCATGACCTCTGGTAGTCTGAATTTTAGCAGCCATGATATGACTGCAGGCTATGGATATTGCTCAAAATTGATGTATAGTTGATGTTCGGTCATGATGGAAGGAGAAGTGGAGTTACGGAAGAGATAAGCTGATTATTCGCAGGGTGAGGGTGACATCGGTTGGACGAGTATGATGATCATGAAAACCGTGAGTTGAACATGATAATTTTCAAAGGTAAGTCAAACTAATTTGGCAATGAAATAATATTTTTACTGAAGTACAAAAGAAATCAAGTGATGAATAGAAGAATTAATGTTTTCTCTTTTCCATGTTGATCTCTAACGTGCATGGACACCTTTGTATTTGTATTAATATCATTATCTCAGGGCACATCATGATGACGGCCAGTAAAACTGAGACAAGGGTGAAAGCCAACCACAGCAGTAAAACAGATAAAAGAATACAAATAAAAGGCAAAGAAGGCAAAGGAGGAGACAAACCAGCAGGATATACTTGAAACCTACAATTGAGCAGGGATTTTAGCAACAAAATTATCCATCGACCTTGCAGCTTGGTATGGGGATACTCATGTATTTTGTTGTACTTATGGCCACTTGAAACTACGAAAAGGCACACTTTTCCGAACTTTGAGGATCCATAAGTACAACAAAGTGAATATATATCCCCGGGTGCAAAAGTATAATATGAGGATTTTACGAGCATAATGCGAGAATCCATGAAAGCATAATTCCATGGTTTCGCGAGTATAATCCGCCGGAGCCTACCCGCCACTATCTCGTCCGCTACGGGATACCTAATAAAGGCTGATTCACTCGCATCTTCTGCTACATGTACTGTATCAGTGTGAGAAAGAACTTTGAAGAAGACGAGTTCGAGCATACAATACCGTGACTGTATTGCCATGATTTCTACTCTGCTTTTCATTGAAAACACTATCTGCATGACCTCCGAACCCTTTACTATGCAGACCACCAGCACTGATCAGGTGCAGTGTACACAATTGTATAGCCTACATACTACGGTCTGATGCTTAGCTACAAACATTTGCATTGATCCAGTGCCCAGTGATGAGGGTTAGCCAGGTAAATAAAATACAGTACTCTGAATGAGTGCCCACAAGCTCACAAATACATGGACATGTACCTGCAGCTACATGTATGGGTGTTCAACGGAACACTGTACACTGCGCGTGAAACAGTCCACACATTAGGGAGGTTTCGCTCTACGGAATTACGTATGAAAATAACGTAGGAACTGCACGGAATTTTCATACGTAAAAATCAGAGCTGTTGGGTTTCGCTCTACGTGATTTCTCCACGACTGCTTAATTAACATGCGCTGTTGCTTTGGAGACGCGTTGGCTGCATGCGCCCTAGGCCCTGGGCATGCACCATGAACCGGACCCAACGTAGGAAACAGCTTTCCTAGGGAAATCCGTAGAGAGATTAACGTATGAAAGTTGCCCTCGCTACCCGGCGCGTACGACATACGGATTTTCACATACGGAATGGATTTTGGACGGATTTTCACATACGGATTTTCATACGTAATTACGTAGAGCGAAACTTCCCTATTGTATCCATGTACATGTACATGTACGGGTATTGTAAAGGACCCAGATTTTGTTTTTTCCATTCCTCTGTAGAAAATGGGATGGGGTGCAAGTCACACAGCAGTGAGGACAATGAAAGCAGTACATGTACATGTAGTTGGAAAACAGTGAGGAAATGGATGACGTAATCAGTCGCTATATCTTTGACACAAACTACAATTTTAGTGGACAGTGATGGTATCATCACAACATGAATCATACCAATATCCTCCTGTCTTTTGCAATGAATGATCGGATAAGAAATGGAAACAAGGGCTGTGGGAAACAGTAACAATAGATAAGAACACTCAAGTACAATCACATAATAGTTATTCAGAAATATAATGACCTTTTATGGTCCTTATGCCTTCTGTCAATATTGTGCCAATTTGCTGCGATTCATAAATCCATTGCTTCTTGCCTCCCCGGTTTATTTCCATCTAGCTGTTTCTGGCTAGTACCAGTTCTGTCGCACTTATCAATCATCCTTATTGGCGTCACGCCATCGTGGAATAAAAGAATAATCATAATTATATAAAAACCTTCGAATGAGTACATTTGTTACTTGAAGTACGAACAATATTTTTCTTGCGATGCCCAATGTCATGTCACTGTTACTAAGACAGTGTACTAGGCTCGCAGATTATAGAAACAATTTTCACCTGGAACGGGGTCGGACTGACATTGTTCACTGTCCAAATCCTTCAGGTAGTAGAGGTAGAATCACTTACATGTACATGTACATGTATGCTAATTTACATGTACATGATTGTATACTTCTGTCTGTTGTATCCATAATAATACCCGAGTGTCATTCTCTTCCTTATTATGCTTAGATACACCACTAGTAGGAAAGCAGTGGATTATTTACAGCATCCTGTGACTTGTTGCCAGAGAGAGGTAGAAGCTGTAGATACATGTAGATACAGTGATCTGGTGATGTACAGCTATAATGTACATGTGCCAGGAGGACGACAGTATGCTACCATCCACATTATTCATAATCAGTGTACAATCATGTACAAATGCACATGCATACGCATGTCGAGCGACGTTTTGCTACATACATGTAGGTACACAAAAGGCAGAAGAGAATAGAGACATAGGCAATCTGGGAACTCTCGCTATTGTACATGACCATTGTACATGTAGGTAACATATCGCACAGTGCACTATCCCCTGTATCGAATAGAAACAACTGGTTGAGATTGATGGAAGAGTTAGACCTGGGAGCCAATGCTGGCCATCGCAAGTGCACAATACCGGCTATCCAGAGCACTGTGCTACTTGAACTTGGTGCCAGGCTTCCTCCACTGGTTCTAGCTCTGCACATGCAGCCTTGTCCACCTTCCATTGAACAGCGACAGCAATAGGCACATGCTGGGCACAGCTGCGGCTGAGTGACAGACTGACAAACAGAGAGTCTCCAAAACTCTTTCGACAACCATTGAAGCCGTTTAAATTTTCAAGAAGCCGTTGTAAGTAATTAGTTGCCCTTCGTCTGTGTCGTTTCTGCAAATGAAAGTGACATAACGGTTAATTAGTATGAATCATATCCCTGTCAACAGCACCAGCTACGTTTGATAGAGATTGTCCAAGCATTACATTGTACATGTATGCCCTTGAAAGTCAGTTCACCTCTCCAAGATCGTACGTTTCATCCTTGCAAGTACAGCCATGTCCTAGATCCTATGATTGTACTGAACAATTTAGCGTACCGAGTTCTCACGTAACGTGTAGCAAGTATATCTATCTCCCTTCTCCCCCTCCATGTATCGTGCCTGCATCCAGAACAATTGACTTGTTTCCAATTGAAATTTAGCAGGGAGTACCCCGAGGGAGCACTTAAAATCCTAGAGAAAGTGTTCCACATCAGTCGTGTACTGCACTACAGTATGAATAAGTTTGGGGACTAGAGAAGTCCCTCAAACAATTGGAAATTTCACGCGTGCGCAGTGCACTAATGTTGATCATCATATCCCTGTACTGACGTGGTGCCTAGCATACATGCCATATTTAGCGTAGTGCACGAACATACAGTCATGTGCATGTAAATGTATGTGAATATAATATACATGTACATGCCAATGTGATGATATCATCGTCTACATACATGTACATGTACTGCAACTACATGGATTTAAAAGTATTGTGAAATAGGCGCCCTTCATTAGAGATTAGACTACTGATTGAGGGCCTAAATAGTATCGTATACTGCGTACTGGTTTTCTTCCGTAGTGCTGATTGTAGAGGTTGGCTTATTGAAGTTCTTTTTCTTTCTTTCTTTTTCTTCTTTTTTTTTCTTCATACAATTATTCTCTTCATTTGTGTTAACATCCTTCATCTTGGCAAATTGTGTTTTTTTGAATAATAGTACTGGTGGCGTGGCGCCTTGCCTTTTCCTAGACTGTTTCCAGGGACCGGAAACTTGTCTCAACGTTTTCTTTGTACTTCCATGCTTGGCTATCGCCAATCCATCTATTGGGTAGCTCCACGTGAAAGCTTGATAATCTATGGATTTGCAACTCCAAACAATAGGCTCTACTTGCCTTTACCCATTTTGAAGGCTAAGGGTGGAGTGCTCCGGAGTCTTTTCCGGGGTGATGCACACAACTCGGATCCAGCATGCTTGTATGGTGTGTCGCGACTATGGAGAAAGATAATAGACCGTTGCTGTAAGCTTACGATGGCGATCCCAGTGACGAACAGAAGTAAAATAATTAAAATTACATAATATGAATGCGGCAAGCTGCGGCATTATACTTTCAATCAGCCGGATGTGTGAGTTTTCAGAAGAGGACGTTTTCAACTAGAACCCATCCTACTTTTGGCGTGACTCCGATGCACCTGCATTGCAGGTTCTTGGCTAACAAACCACAAGACCCTAGAGATCATTCGCTTGTGGACCTATTCGGCCATTGCGAGTACCTGGGAGGTCTTAGACGAAAATGGTCCAAAGGATTGCTACAAATACGATTACCGGTCCGTAGGGATATCACTCGCCTAGATTTGCTACCACTCGAAGCGAAATGACTTCTTTGCCCCCTAGTCCGTTTGACTAGAAAATTACCAAGAACACATCCGCATACAGCCCATGATGCAACAAGTGTGGAGAACCGACCCTCCCTTGGCCAGTTGCTTTTTTCATCCTCTCAAGTAGACTTGAAGTAGCACTCAAGCTGCTCAAAGTCAGTGAGATACGGAATGAGAAGACTGGTCTTCGAGTGATCTGAAGAGACCATCGAACTGAGCAATGCACGGCGTTCTCAGTCAGGGTGAATTATTTGAACCGGACAACTGAACATGCGGTGTACTGACACCTCGCCGTGGTCTTGTACAGAGCTGAGCAGAACCAGCAGACTGTGTCTCGTGCAGTGCTTACCCTACTTGCATACTGTGCATCGGAATTGCTATCGCAGTCGTTCAAAGAGTGCCGCAACAACAGTCCGCCTCACAGCTGGATTCAGACCTTATCATGGCAGATTATCTTCCTTACGGTTCAAGCCCTGGTTATGCCCAGCAGGTCTCACCTAATATTGTTTATAACATTTTTTTGTGGTCCTCTTTTCTTCTTACAAAAACAATCTATTCCTGTGGTATTGAACACCTCAGCATTTTATTCGGCCTGTCCCGTCAAAAGTCGGCAATTCTAAAGTTGTAGAGTTGTTCTCTTGTAATTATTATTTTAGTGGAACCTGTATTGAGTGACTGAGTTTTATGTTTCTCTACATTGTCGACAGATCTCCTGTGTACCGGTTTTGTGGCACAATGATTATAGCCATTTGTCGTCTCCATTCTTGTGCAATCATGCATATGTAGGTTGGTTCTCTTCATGTAATTGTGACCTATTTCATAGATGTTGGTTGCCTTGTTGCTTTCTCTCCCCTCTCCTCTCACCCAAGCCATTCTGCATAAGCGAAGCTTTGGACGCAGAATACTGCTGCTACACTTCAACGCGGGAATGCGTATAATTATAATGATAATATCAGACACGCGCTGACTATTCCATCAAGCAGAGAGAATTGTGCTAGACGATCGATACAACTATGTATTTACTCCAATTGCAGAAAGCTATGTCCTCTGGTCCAATCCATTTCTCTGTCGCTCGTGTCTTTACTCAAGTTAATAATATTAGCATCAAAATTAATAGAACACTTCTGTGAGGACACCCTACCGCGAGGATGATACATGGCTAAGAGCAAATGCTAGTCTTCTCCTCCATCTTGCCACCTCGAACCGGGTGATCGGGTTAGTGATCAGGAGGTGGCCGGTAGACACATTTTGCACTTCACACGCCGTTCCGGTCACAATGGACCCGGTTCGTAGATCTAGTATGATGTGATTAGCTCAGTGCAAAGGCGAGACTTTAGTAACACTGTTACCGTTTAACCATTCTCCGACGCGTGGTGATCGAATTATTTACTTACAAAGTTACATGTACATAATTATATTGGTCCAGCATGTTTGAAATGTGCATTAGTCCCACCTTGTATTGATTGCCAGGTCGTGCTGCACGTTTTCTTTTCTTATCTTTACAACGCGTCTTCAGGTTGAATGCAGTTGGAATGGGAAACAAGCACGCTAAGAATGACCTGATTGAGTTCCAAGCCCACGTTACGAATGGTGCTGTGAACGGACTCTACTTCATAATTATAATTGTACATTGTACAAGTGTTGTACATGTAAATTTACATGTATGTTTCTCGTCGAACATCATAATCTACGCATTGCAGCCTATGCACCATGCACAATGCTTTTTCTCCTAAAACAAATCATGGAAAAGAGGAACCGGAGAGTGCAAAGTCGGATTTCGCCTCGTTCTTTGCCTTTTGTCGAAAGTAAAATAAATTATGTACGTCAAGGTAGTCACACATGTTTAATGTTCTGGCGCTGAAGCAATCAATCATGAGTGACCCCTTGCAAGAGACCAAAGATTATGACGTCAATATGAACCAGTTGCCTCTCGATAATGAGAAAATCTGCATTTTCAGCACCTGATCCAGCCTGCAGTCCAGGCCAAGACACGCTTCACAACAGCCACATAAATATTGTATGCATTGCTGGACGCAGGCTTGCGCCTGATGCCTCGTGCGACTGAATGCGTGGAGACATGATTCAGTTTTCAAATCTTTTCCTTGTCATACATGTATCTTATCACCATAAAAAAATTATCCGGTCGTTCCTGGTGGAATGCACTGGGTGGACCAGCCCAGCCTCATCATTGTGATAAATAAGGCAAACAGAACAGTAAAATGCTACATAGTCATTACATGGCTGGCATGCACAATAAGTACTAAAGTGTCATGAATTATCTACTTTGGGATCCGTAATGCATGTGGACGACACTCTACAACATGACAGTGTATGCAGTTGTCCGGTTGAAGTGCTTCCCTGGATTGTGCACAGCATGTCTTGGCAGCTCAAAGGCAGATGTTTGTTTTGTTTGCCGTGCTGTAGACCTGCACACCAGTCATGTAGACTTCTAGGCTCTTGAACACACAGCAAAGGCAAAGCCGACATGTCTCCTTCAGGCGGCTGTGCAGTGTTCCCGCGCAGTGGATCTCCCGTGGCACAGGATCTCGGAAAAACGAAGATGAATAATGGTCGCCGCTTTGTCGCCAGGCTTTAATGCGGCCCATAGCACTCACTCACTGTACGGTCTCGAGTGCAGGGCATAGAGCAGGTACATAATGGTCGCCGCTTTGTCGCCAGGCTTTAATGCGGCCCATAGCACTCACTCACTGTACGGTCTCGAGTGCAGGGCATAGAGCAGGTACATGACTCATTGATGCAGCTTGTCCGGAGTGCATTCTTATCCACTCAGAGTAATTGAAGCGAGCGACAAGTGCCCCCGCAGAGGTTACTTTACTCTCAAATGCTCGGGTAGCTTGGGGCTGGAAGCAAAGCCGCACATTCGACAAACTGTAGCTCTCGCATCCGTCTGCAAATATAACCGTTTGAACTTCATCAGAGACCTCACATTCGTCGATGAACAATCTGGAAGGCAGTTCTCAGATTTTATATTGCATCCCGAATATTTCGTGGCTAGCGCCCCCAGCTGCTGAGACAATGGTTCTGACATCGCGAAGGAACAGCTCCGCAGCAAAGGTGAAGGCAGGAGAATTCAAGCGCCAAATCAGTCACCCTGTCATTATACCCGCAAGTGACGCGCAATCCTGCGTTTTACCCTTCAACTCTGCTTTCACATCAGCACAAGTATCGGTAAGTTCCAGGATCTAGTTGCTAAGCTATTGCAACCTCGACATTTTTTTCTAGAAAAAGAACGAACAGCAAATACACGGCTTATAGGCTTTCTTGAAACCCACATTTCAAACCCCGAAAGCTAAGTACCAGGTGCAAATTAGGTGAATAATCGTCGAGATTGGGGGGCAATGCTAATTGCACAAATTTGCGATCAGTTGAGTGGAGTATTCGTCTGCTGGAGTGTTTAGTAACCCCTAGTCATTGTCCAATGAACTAACTGTCTTGATGGGACCGTTTAGGTATTGGCTGTGGCACGCAATTAGAGGAAGTTCTTCAATTAATTGATCTTCTCCGTGTTAACTGTTCTTCCTGTGCAGAAATCAACCTGTTCCACCCTGCCTATGCAGAAGCAGAGGAACGCACCAAATCAGCTGTTCGAAATCAGAGCACGTTCATCAACAATGTCTGGACATCCTCATTACCACCAGCGTACAGCATCGGCAATAACCAGAGCAAGTACGACAGATGATGACAGTAGACCTTCCTCACCTGACAGTGCAATTTGGACGGACATGTCCAGCCCAGACATCGCCTACACTCGTAGCAGGGACGAGATGCAGACACCGACCAATCTCGCACAGTCAGTCAGGGCACAGCAAATCAGAGAGGTGTTTGCCGCGTCGCCAATCAACTTTAGGACGCCGACTCCGTCCAGTGGGTTAACCCCACGTTCTTCTCGCACTTTATCCATGCATCGTAGCAATCCTAACATCCACCGAATCGACACTTCAAGTCTCTGTGAGACCCCTGTACCGCCAAAACGTCGCTCATCAGTCAGCACGTCCCGCCTCAATCGCGTATCCAGCTGTCATGGTCTGAAGCGAAACGCCATTTCCACAAGCAATATGTCATCGGAAGTTCACTTCCAATGCTGGTTAGCTAGGCAACCCCACACCTGGTGCTAAACATTTCTCTGTCATAAACAATGCGCAAAGCACGGATTCAAGATAACTATCATTTCGAGCATCATGGCATGTCATATTCCCTTCAGTCCTCTATTGTGAACGCCGTGTGGTCAACGTTGAGTTTAAGTTTGCTGATAAAATTTATTTACTTCGCATGTCGTTTTGTCAACATTTGAGATGAAATTTACGATCAGAGCTGGAACGTTTCACCGATAATTAACTTTAATCAATTTTGCATTTCTTTGAAATGTTTCTAAGATCTTTGAAATGAACTATTTCACAACGACAAGACAATCAATATTAATCTATTCCCTGCCAGCAGGGTCACAGTAATCCACTCAAGTGTTCTTATGGTGTTGTGTGAATTAATTTGACCTTTGGGGCAATAGTGCAGCGTACTAGCCAGTAACAGGTCCTCGCCGGAAGGACTCCAGTTTTGCATCGTCACGTTCCTACATGTATACTACACTTACGGGGGATATTTGGTTGAAGACGTTACTTAGTTAGTGTTTCTATACCGGTAATTATGATTGTTCCAATCCTCAGAGCCACGGTGTGGTTCCTGAGTGAAGGCAGCATACGTGGAGTGTTTCTGATTCCATTGTATTTCCTGTGATGCGTGGAAACATTACTGATTAGTCGAAAGGTATGCCCGCACACCGGACACGGATGATCGGGAAGAGGTACTGGTATGCGGAGGCATTCGTTTCCTGTGTGCTGTTCCGATTGCCCCAGGATGACTGTTATGCACAATGCCGGGGTCAACATGCACATGGTATGTCAGGTCCCTGCAGAATGCAGTACTTGCTGTGCTTTTTGCTTTCAACACCAGATCGCAATTTGCCAAATTTCAACTGTTCCACTTGTCCCCGGGTATACCCGAACAGAAAAGGACTTCCGTAAAATGGCGACCTCCTCTAGAACTGTTCATGCGAACACATGTATAATATACGTTGCCGATGTAGAACAAAGTGAAAAGATTATGTTACAAACTGACATATGTTGCCTAGTGTTGGCATTTTCAGTTGTCCTGCATGAGTGGTGATGATGCACCTGCTCCAGGGTGAATTCCTCCACAGCGGGATATAGCAGACATACCTGGCATTGCCAGTGATTTGTTACTGGTTCCAGTGGCGGTGAATAGGCAGGGTTGAAGCTGTCCTCGTGTTGTGAGCGGCATTGGCATGAGAACAGAATCCGATGTAATACACGGTGTTATGCATTGATTCCTCAATGCACCGAGGTGCAAAGAGCCTGCTAAATAATATGCTCGACATATTCTAGAATGCTGTGGTTGACACGGGACATGTGCTACTGCATACGTAATGAGGCATTGTTGTTCAGACCCGAGGGTGCCAGTACATGCATGTACATGTACATGTACAAGATATGCAGTGAAGTAAGAGAGAGAGGCTGTGAGTGGCATGTGACACAGTTCAACAATCGGTCACCGCCAGTCCCCCACTCATAGAGTTGTATACTGTAACTGAAACACACCGAACATGACCACCCACTGACGAAGAATGTCTGCAGAGTTCATACCGAAGAGAGATGCAAGATTTACCAAGCCATTCTCAAGGGCACACACTTCCAAAAGTCTGAAGGTAAAATTGCTGCTACTCCTTATGCTGTCAGACTGACAAGTAGAACTTTTACTGGCTTTGTTCCTCTGACACCGTGGCAATACCACACAGACCCATAGCATAAGAAGCCCCGCACAATCAGGATGAAAAGCAGGGGAGAACGTTGAACCTGTTCCCTTGAGTACTAAACTACTGATGAGATACACATTGTCCCTGCCTATTCGTGGAATTATTCTCTCGCAAACGTTTTGATAATATGCTAGTGACTGCTCCCCGACCACTGTATGAGGATAAACGTGTATGCTGTTCTACTCTGTGGAAAACATTGTCAGGTTAGTGACGTTAGGACAAGACGACTTGCTTTCCATAAAGCCTGGTATAAGCGCCTGTTTCTATCCGCGACCTCAAGATCCTCCAAGCCAACGTCCGTAGTCCATGCAAAAAGGCCCCTGACGTGCTGCAGCCAACCGACAATGTACCTATGACACATTTAGCAACCCCCAGGGTGTTTTAACAACCACCAATAGCACCATCAGGTGTCACATTGGGATCCACAGCAATATTGCATGTTGGGCAAATCAACTGGAGTTGATTAGGCAAGGCTTTAGATATTCCTAGATCGTAGCGATCAAACCATGCATACACCTGCATTACGCGAGCTGTCTGCCCACGCTAATTCTGGACAGTGCCCGAAATATGCCCCAAGTACCACCTTGCAGCCAGATGCTTGGTGTTCGCTCACTTAGGACAGCATTCCTTGCTTAGGACATGTGCTACAACTCTCATTGACCACGCATTCATTACAACTTAAAGTAATCATTTTACTACTTCAAATCCTCAAGTACATCATGACTTTAATACGCACAGCTAGCCCTAGCCAGAGGCATTCGGCCGCATGGAAAGAATAGCACCAGGCGCTTCACAGCCTTTACAACACCAGAACTCTCCTCTCGCTCGACCGCGGAGCTCGATCCAGTACTGCTGAATAAAATCCGAACCCGTGGGTCAAGTACATGTACACGCATTCGCTTGGCACTGTGGACCCGTAGGCCTGTGAGCACTGTGATTTGAACTGGTGCATGGCGCAAAGCTTAATACTTGACTCGCTGTATCGGATTTCATTGAGCAGCTTTGTACATAATTCACGAAGTCGAATTTCTCTGCCCCAAAATGCACTACCAGTACTACTAGTACTAGTTCCATAGAGTGTACTTCGAAGTACAAGCATGCTGTAACCACATGTGCGTGACGTCATACACTGTACGTAGTGCTCGAAATGAACTGACAGTCACCTGACTTGTACCCTAATGCCGTAATGGTGCTGTTTAGTAGTGTAGATGAGAGTGAAGCGACACAAGCACTTCTCCACCACTGCACCAGTGGCAGTGCCTGGAGAGCTAATAAGGCGCGCAGGTTGCAAGATGCTGCCATCTTTTCTAGTTCATGAATGCGTCTGTGCATGGTATCAAGATTCTCTGTGCATTCGTACTTGAATTGTGTGTCCCTTGCAGACCTTGCAGACCTTCGAGACATACATATACATGTACAACGTACTAGTAGTTTACTTTGCTTGATCTAATTGTGGGATAGGCTCAGGAACACCTTGTTCAAGCTGTACCCTAAATCATAATTATGACCTTGACGATCATTTTAAACGTTTTGTGGATATGACCTTAAACGTGCATCGTCCGAGGCAATATTGTTCTTTCTCGCCTGTGCGCATGTGGCACATAATGGCATTGTGTTATTCCACTGTGAATAGGCCCATGGCATAGAACAGGGTGTGAACACATCTGCTAAGATGAATGAATGCTAACTTCAATCCAGGACAGGTTCAAAACAGGTCGATTGAAAACATGTCACTGTACATGCAAGCTGTTCTCCAACACATGCCGCCGTTTGCATTATAATAACCATACAAAGCTATCGTTATCGTATTCTCTGGCCACTGCTCTACTGTAATAAGGACTATTACTTTGGTGTCGAGTTTACTCGCGTTGTGATGTCGCATGGAAAGTCGAATGGATAGATTTGATAGAGCGGACCACGTGACAATCCGCATAGCACGTCTAAGGTGTCGTAGTGGATCGGATTCAATAACGATTTGGTCAGTAGCCGGAAGTGTTGCATTTTAATACAAATAAAAACAACGTTTAGTAGTGTAATCCGCGATATTCATGTTAAAACAAAATGGCGTCACGATTAATTGAAAGTGGTATAGTTGGTGGTACGAGTGTTCAAAACCATTTGAACTTCATACTGTTCGTCTTCTTTTTGACATGCTCTCTTTCCATCGTCCTTAGCTTTTGTTTGTTGAGAGCTGTTTTGGCTTTCTCCTATACCTCTGGGGGATGCCAAGTGATGGTTTTGAGAGGCTGGTGATGGCTGTGAGCGAGAGTTTGCCGATCGGCGTCGTCCTCGCTATAGCGATGAAAATACTAGTTACTGCGCACCTGGCAGATATCACAACACGTCGGAGCGTCCAGGAGCAAAGGAATCTTGGGTTTTCACTGGAATCTAGTTCCTCCAGCATCGTGTAGCCCACCGTCGGTGAATGGCGGTCTAGAAAGGTCGAACCTGGTCTTCTGCAGCATCTCGCAGTCCTGCGAGGCAGACTGAATAACGCCTGTCATGTATTCTACAAATAAAAATCACGAAGTAGTGGACTTTACAGTGATGAGTCTATCCTGTATGCTGCAAAAGACGCAGGAAATGTGACTGGTGTCTGTACACTCAGTGACTGGACGCCAACACCCCAGTCTTCTCCTGCAGGATCTGTTTGACATTGACATTATGCAGTAGGTCGGCATTGACCTGGTTTGGCAGCTATCGTAATAGTATCTGCCTGGTTGGATGTAGCAGGTTGGTGTTTGCTCATCGTCCAGTCCGGAATTTTCTTGTAACTCACGGTGGAGTACGCGCAGGGTTTGTGATCATCCCTGTTCACTTCAATATTATCAAACACAACGTTCCCTTTGTCACTCATCTTATCCTGAGTACTGAATTTGCTGACAATATTGCACCACACTTGTCACAACCTACCGCCACTGCTGGCGGTGGCGACTGGTTCGTCAATGGCGGTGACCAGGCTGACTGACTAGCTTCGAGACAGCGGCCTCGTTGTCAACCCCGCGGCAGCCTTAAGGTTGATTTTATCGATCCAGCCTCAGCGCCATGTTGACGATGCCCTAGTGACTGTGTGTCATGGATTGCCTTGCCATCAGCGGTCATTGCCGTCCACCTTGGTGCAGCCCTCAACAACTGGCTCAGCCCATGGGAGTCTCAAGTGGACAAAGTTGTTGCCAAAGTAGCTCAGAAGATTGGTGCATCGTGGTGTAGGTGAGCACATAACTAGGACTTCCCAGCGCCTATTTGTCCAGGCTGCGATATTATGTGACATGCTGTACTGCACATTCTTTTCAGCACTGCAAGGCCGGCAGCTGGACCGACTGCAGGGGCCGCGCACATGCAGGCCGCCTGTTGCCAGTGCAGCATTCTGGAATGTTCCTTCCTTCTGAGATCCGTGGAATAATAACTTTCTTTGGTTCAAAGCAAGTTGCTTACCTTTCTGTTGTGTTCCCAGTGTCCTTACAACAATAACCTACAGCAATGTTTTATTTTCCTTTCCATTTCCCAACCAATGAATACTACGATGTCGATTCTATTTCTGAATACTTTAGTGTGTGCCCGCGCACGCACGTGTGTGTGTGTGTGTATACCTCACTCGCCACTCAAAGTTCTGTTCCCCATCACTGGAACACTGCCTGTTCTTTCCGGACCTGCCATCTTCTGCGGATGGGCATTCAATGATTGTATTGTGTGTGTGTTTCATTCAGGATCAGATCCGCTATCGTTGCTATAAGAGAAAATCTGTGGGTTCACACCCAGTGCATTTGTAGATTTGCGTGCTTTTCTTGCCACGGGCGCATACATGGGACATTGTGTGTGTGTGTGTGTGTGTGTGTGTGTGTGCGTCTGTGTGTATGGGGATATTGTCTGTATCGGCTTTTGGTACTACTGTTCAGGTCTGTGCTTGCATGTGTGAACATGAAATTGTTCGGTTCTGTGCATGCTATTGCTATGTTGTATATTATTGTATGTAAGTGTGCATTTCCACGAACAGTGTAGACGAGCGTGGAGAGTGCATTCATCCCTCATCAACCACTTCCCCTTGGGCTTACGAGAGTTTTTTTCTGCGTACCTCTCATTTTTGTTTGTTTCTCTCTGATACTGTATTGATGCCGGTACCTGTACCTCGATGTGTTCCTCTATCTGCAGTCACCTTTAACCTTCGGTCAAGTTAACGTTTATTGTGCTCTATTTCTCGTGCGAATCAAAATAAACAATAATAACACAAGTCGTGCTAGAGTGACGACATGTGCGTGTAGTAGGGTTGACGCGATGGGACGTTATAATTAGGTGGAACAGAACACACATTGGGCAGATTGATTGGGCATCATTGATTGTGCTCAGTCTAAACAGTGAACATAATAATTATCTCCAGTGACAGACTGTAGCGGCTAGCCTCCAATAGGTAGCTGGCACTAGTCGCTACTGCTTGTTTGACAGGTGCCGCCAGAACCCTGGTTGTGTCATGCTATAGATGCACATGCCCTATTCTGGGGCATACTGAGGTACTTTGATTTTGTTGACTGCATGTAGAAAGCATCCAATAGTAGTACTCGTAGACATTAGCTCTTTGTAGCTCAACCACCATCGCATGGATCGATCGGTGACTATGCACTTGGAGGTTGAAATAGCCCGCGCTGAACAGATCTTGCGATGGCCCAGGGAGTGAACTCGCTTACTTGACTATCCCGGTTTTAGTTAACCAGCATGAGTGGTGCAATTTGTCCACACCATGTTGCGAGCTCACAATTGGGCAGGTTTTGAGCTGCACCACGAAACAAAGCGAAATAACGGCGTGACTGTAGAGCAAGGAAGCGGCGAGACGGCACTTCCAGGACGAGACAGGCAGTAGAGATGTGTTCACAGCACGAGCAACCTCTCAAACCCTGCCGGTACTCCACAGTTACAAGAAAATGTCGGACTGGACGACGCGCCAATGCAAACCTGCTACATCCATCCAGGCAGATAGCTGCCAAACCAGGCCAATGTCGACCCACTGCATATCGGTATGTCAATGTCAAACAGATCCTGCAGGAGAAGACTGGGATGATATTGGCGTCCAGTGTACGGACACCAGTCACATTTCCTGCGTCTTTTGCAGCATACAGGATAGACTCATCACTGTAAAGTCCACTACTTCGTGATTTTTATTTGTAGAATACATGACAGGCGTTATTCAGTGTGCCTCGCAGGACTGCGAGATGCTGCAGAAGACCAGGTTCGACCTTTCTAGACCGCCATTCACCGACGGTGGGCTACACGATGCTGGAGGAACTAGATTCCAGTGAAAACCCAAGATTCCTTTGCTCCTGGACGCTCCGACGTGTTGTGATATCTGCCAGGTGCGCAGTAACTAGTATTTTCATCGCTATAGCGAGGACGACGCCGATCGGCAAACTCTCGCTCACAGCCATCACCAGCCTCTCAAAACCATCACTTGGCATCCCCCAGAGGTATAGGAGAAAGCCAAAACAGCTCTCAACAAACAAAAGCTAAGGACGATGGAAAGAGAGCATGTCAAAAAGAAGACGAACAGTATGAAGTTCAAATGGGTTTGAACACTCGTACCACCAACTATACCACTTTCAATAAATCGTGACGCCATTTTGTTTTAACACGCATACGGTCCATTCAACTGTTGAAGACACTTTTAACAGAGTACATATAGAGGCGACGGTTTCAAATAGGACACAGGTTGCAAACCGGAACGGACTCAATATTCACTTTCTCTCTTGGTATTTTGATTAGAAAACATATGTCACAGTGAGACTACGATGTGTTATACCCCGAGCCAAAATTTCATGGCTCTGCGATGACCAGAAGCGCAATACCAAGCAGGTGAGTTTTGACGTGTTGCTTCGCACTGCGACTTGAGTTTTACGACTTTCGAAAAATCAACTTCTTGTCGCAAGTAAACAGCGGCTCGCCTCTCGCCAATAAAGCACCGCATACCAATCAAAACTAATGGAAGCACACACAAGGCTTATTGTTACTCTGTACTGGCCGTCGTGCAGCGATAGCAATTACCTAATTTCAGACCCCGAGTGAATTTGACGTGCACTCTAAAACGTGTCCGGTTTGGAGCCACCTCTGATTTAAACTTTTTTGAAGCGAAAAATTGGGCAACTTGGAGGCAATGGGTCAACACAAAAGAGTGGCTCAGTTCGATTGACTCTGGCCCCAGAGCAAACTTCAACATGCCAGTTTCCTTCCACAAACATATTTCGAGTGAAAAATCAAAGCTGATGATCGGTTTGGGTCTATACAAATCTGGCTGTCAAGGCGTTCCAGTATCGAACCGTCTACTCTACACATACATGTACATGTACATGTACTCGACAGGTTCTCCATTTGGGGTGAAGGACAGTTCATGAGATACATGTACATGTGAATTTGGCGCGAAATAATTGCACGTCGTTACATATGAAGAGAACACAGGAAAATGACGCAGTGACATTGTAATTATAAAAAAATGTCACGGAGTCACTCCTATCCCGGTCTGCATCGCAGCCCTTGACGGATACTGTAGGCAGAAAATTGGCATAATTGGGTGGTTTTTTTCTGGTATGTTTCATGCATGTGTGGTATGTACATGTAGATAAAGAAATGGAGCAGAATTGAAGGAAGCGCCCGCCATAACATTTGTATGGTTCTGCCAATTTCACAGCTTTTCGAGCAGAATCTGCCAATATTTCCAGCAGTATCCGCCACAGGCTACTGCATGGTGCAGAGCATGGCACCATGCAGACCAGGAAGAGGGGTGGATGTGGGGGGGGGGGGGGGGGTGCAACCAACCCTTATCCCTTGTTACCATTTGGCCGATTTTGGGGTGATGTAAGACGCGTGGAATCCCGCCAATCACCATCGTATCAACAGTCCGCCCAAAGCTCCACGGACATGCACGCACGACTCAATTAAAAAAAAGGAGAGTATGTACATGTACATGTATATGTATGAGGGGATGCATTATTGTTCTTACACATGAACATGTACATGTACCTTGACGTGAATCTCTACAATTCGTAACCCATGATTGATTTCTAACTGTAGCTTTGTAAGAAGGTGTATTGTATGTCTACGTCAACGGGTCCTAGAAACAAGGTATTACGACGCTAAATTAAGACATTGAGTTTTACAAGTGATTGCACAGTGTAGTCTTTACGTCAGCATATCATTATCACAGCGAACATTATGATCAAGACTCTGCGTAGGAAGTGAGTACTGATATTATAAATCGCGCTTTCCAGGACGTGTCCAGGGTTGCCAGTAGTGTTGTGGTGACGAAATCTTCCAAATCATTATACATCCTGAAATGTTGCTACATGTATATGCTTTGGCTTCTTTGCAACTGTTTTTATCAGAGCATTCCTTCGTCGTGTTTGAGCTACGATAAGGTGCTCTCCCGCAGGACAACTTGTACGTTTACCCTCGAGCGATACATCCGTTGAGTCTGCCTTTGAGCATTTAGAAAAATTATATCTGTGAACAAAGTGTGCAGCCAGCTTCGGACCGGCGTTTTCGTCGACGTAGGGAAGCTTTGTGAATACGCCGTTGGCGTGTTCGTAGAGAGTCCAGCTTGTGATGCCTGCGGAGTACATTACAATTCCGTTACTTTTAAAATTTGCGACTTTTCTTGCTAGGGAAACTCCCCAACGGGTTCGCCTATGACGGGTATAGTTGTGTTCTGTGAGCTTGTACGACGTATGACCAGATGTCTACAACTGTACATACCGATACAGCAGGAAATGTATGCGGTAAATACACGGGACTGATGTGCTGACAGGTCATTGGTGTTATAGCCTCTGACGTCAGCGAAACGGCTATTGTCCCAGCAAGTATTTTTAACATGTTGTAGAACATTGAGCCAACTATAGTCTGCAGAAGACTGTCACTAGCAATGCGCCATGTATACGACGCTGAACAAAGACATGCTCGTTTTTAGCATCATGATAAGTCCATTGTGCCGATTGGAATGTTAGCTACATGTACAAAGTTGGACTGCTTCGCACCCGTATGTGCTCGATCATTGGTTATTGCGCTGTGCCAGGGCTCAAAACAATCGCATAATCGTCATTCTGCCAATCTGGCACCGCTTGGCGTATGCACAGGCAGCAGCAGCATCTCTGCGACGATAGGAACACAGCAGTGGCCTAACATAACAAGCACTCGCAGTGAAATGATCGACCTTACACTGCTTCCTAGTGCCGTCTACCATCAGCCGGTTGCGATGCCACTCATGCATGGCGCAAGCTCAGTGTGCGTGTGAAAACTACTGAAGACGCACATCGGAACAACATGACATTGTGTGGATTGGGGGGGGGGGGGGGGAGGGGGGGGGGGAGAAATCTTGATTGCTAATGAATGCTGTGGACTCGGAGCACAGTCAAAGTATAATGACGTCTCAGGTAAGGTTGGTACTTTCAATCCAAACAATGCCACATATCATTATTGTAACGCTGCGGAAGAACGTAAACGCTTTTTCGTGTAGAACTCATGTTCTCTGCGATCCTATCTGTGCCGGCTCGGGATGCCAGTCCAACCAGCTTGAGCTGCTACAGATCCAGTAATAAGGACCCTGGTATTTGCCAGTAAATGTATCCTTTTAAACAGTATACAACCCATCATGTACCTAGGCTATACAGGGTGGCGCACCTAGGAAACCCATATAACCACAATGTGGCACACCAAATCCATTTTCACGAGTTTCTTTACCAAAAACAATATTTAGCACGTTTGTCGTTCAAAAAAGACCACGCTACTACCTCTAGCACCATATTCTACGCACTGAGTGGGATTATCGAGACATTTCCCAAATAAACCGCAGGCTACGATAAAGCCAGCCCTTGCAACGCTCGTCCAAGCAATCAGGCTGACGTCTGCATGGATAAAATAGTTAGGGGCGTCCATGAACATGATCAATTTGTTTGATATGGCTGGTTTACATGCGCCTGTGCTAGCAAGCCTAGCTCCTCAGGTGTGCTGGCGAACATTAATATTTCATGCTTGTCATTGCTAGTCACCAACCGGCACTAACCGCCAACGTTGCAGCTAGTACTCCACCACACAGCTGTTGTTTTGTTGTAATAGGAATTTCTCAACGGTGCTTGCCCCGCTCATACATGGACTCGTGTAGCGAACAGACCATTGCTCTAGGGCAAGGATGGCTAAGCCGAGAGAAACACGACGAAGCTGCTCCACAAGCCAGATCGCTGAGACCTGCAAGCACTCCATGAACAGACAGTGGTCTAGTGTAGACCTCGCAGACTTTCGAAGGTTCATTTTTCATAATCTTGGCAGGGTGGCTTTGGTAGTTGATCAGCAGTGCGAGCACTACTGCCTGTCGATATGAGAGGTTTCCTCTCTTGGGCTACATCGCTAGCACCAACTATTATTGTGTTAACTTTTAAACACTAACTAATGCCTGCAATCTAAGACGTGGCAGCATGGCGCTTTGGAAAAATACGTATTTCGTTTGTCTAGTTTTAGTCTGCGTCCTATTGGAGCAATGCAATTGTCAGCTGGCACCTCGCCCACGGCCGCGATCACCTAAATCACCTATGGCACCAGGCAGGAGGCAGCCTCTTCCTTCCAGGCCTGGTGGTGGATTTGCAGGAAGCCCAAGGGCAGGAGTAGTCGCAAGTCCAGGAAGACAACCCTCTTCGGGACCAGGCTCTAGAGGGCTACCCAGAAGACAGCCGCGGCCTATGCCCAGGTATCCTAGCAGGCCTGGCAGGCCTAGCCAGCTATTACCACGACCATACGACTACAGGGGTCGTGAACAAGCTCCGAACATGGTGCATCCACCGCCCAGAATGGTCACAGCGCAACCTGTAACCTATCCTGGCGCTGGTGGAGCTCCGCACGGGAGAACGTTTTGCGGAGCAGGTGAATACTATACTCCCGGGCAGGAGATGTGCTGTTCGCGCGAAGTTGTACCCATGCCATATGCCATGCCACCTGAGTAAGTTTGAAATCGATAATTATAACGGTTAAGTTACTATTCAATAACTTTCATAAGTTAAGGGAATGGAAAAGGGAAACGCCTGATGAAAAAATTGACTGTCGCCACCAAGAATCGAACTAGGGACCTTCTCTTGAGGCCAACGACGCTCTGACCACTGAGCTATGGTGTAGCTGTGATACCAGCAGAGACCGTTCAACGTCATCCTCTTCAGAATTTGAAACTCACACTTGCTGTGACTCTACACAGGCGGGTGGGACGCAGCCCTCACTGCAGCCACACACTTCACGCACAAACTAGTACACAGGGAGCCTCAATGCATTAAGCATTCGTAAGTTAAGGAAACGGAAACGTATAATAGTTCCTCCAAAAATATAGAACGATGTATCTTCTCCATAATTCTGTAGTGTGCACAACAATAATTTATGCCATTAACTTCAACTTCACTCCGGGCATTAAGTAGTCCAAACTCCCCGCGTACTGCTTATGGCCGACCTCATTCGCCGCACGAGCCAGCAACACGACGCCAGGTTACTGTAGATGAGGGCATACATGTCCCCGTGCAGCTGGTCCGGTCGTACAGATTCCATCCACGAAGGCCATACGACTACTGGCTGGCTAGAATGTGTGAATAGAACTACATTGCATTTGGAACACAGAGTTTGGCAGGTGTTTGGACTGGTTAACAGTCCGAATGCTGCTGCTCCTTACTGACGTTTAAGGCAGTTTTGTTTAGTATCCACTCTAATATAGCCTACTACTTCGAAGTATTCAATCCCAGGCTTTTGAAGTGTTTGGTGTGAACAAACTATCTGGGTTTTTTTTTTCATGTTCTAGGTTTTCGGAATGCTGCGATGGCGAAGTGATAGACAATCGTACCGAAACTTGCTGTGCGGGTGAGAGGGTGTTTGTGAACGAGCAGGGATGCTGCGGAGGGGAGCCGTACGAAATCCGATCACAATCGTGTTGTGGAACTCGGCTTTATGAGCCTCGAGGCCGGATTTGCTGTGGCGGTCAGTTGATCAGAGCAATGAACACGCTCTGCTGCCGTGGTAATCCTGTGGCAGTCAAGGGCGATCCGAACAAGCACATCTGTTGTGGAAGTATGGCGGTCAACACTGTCACACAGAAGTGCTGTGGCAAGCGCGTGGTGTCCATCGATTCGGTGACTCGCGGCTGTTGTGGAGAGCGAATGGTCTACGATATGGAGACAGAAAGCTGCTGCCAGGATGATGTGACTGGAAGATTTCGAATCAAACCGGGTTTGCGATGCGGATTGGCATCTCCGGCGTTACCATTACAGTACCAGCCCGGGCATGGAGCCGGTCCCGAACATGGAGGTGTTCCCGTGCATGGAGGTGTTCCCGTACATGGAGGTGTTCCCGTACATGGAGGTGCTCCCGTACATGGCGGTGTTCCCGTACATGGAGGTGTTCCCGTACATGGAGGTGCTCCCGGACAACAGGCGCATTTGGTACAGGGTGGTGGTGGATTCCAGTACCTCCCTTCTCAAGGCGGGTATCAAACAATCATCCCACAACCTGGTGCTGTAAATCGCCTCCTTCTGGTTCCCATTCCTCAAGCGCCCGGCAATCCCGGACCCCAATACCTACCCCAGAGACGCCCAACACCGATCCAACTGCCACCGGGGCTTCCGGGCAACTTTCCAAGATATATAGGAGATCGGCCTTCCCAAGCGCAGGAGCCTTCGTTTAAACCCATACAATATCCCAGCCTCCTACCAACCAAATTGCCAGCAACATATACAGGTAGTCTCGTGTACTTCAGTCCAACAACGAAGAAACCATGATGGTATAGAGAGTATGCATTAGTTTGCGGGGAATGTGCAAACGGGAAAGATTGACTGTCCCCGCCAGGACTCGAACCAGGGACCCGTGCTTATGGTCAGCCATGCTCTGCCGCTAAGCTATGGGTAGTTAATAATCTTTATTTCAGGATTACCCAAAGGCTAACGCCTATCTGGGGGATCTCCTATTTGTTATGGAGAGTGCTATGATTTCCACTGGAATGCTGTTTAATCTGCACATAACGCCCTGTCTACAAGCACTAGCTCTGTTGTTGGCAAGAACGGTTAGAACCTTGTTTTGATACCAGTACCCGTATACAATGTACTTGATGATGGTTAAAAGCAACAGACGGAGAGAGAGAGAGAGAGAGACAGACAAATATATATACAGACTGAAGTATAGACCCTAGACTGGACGTCTGCACCCCTTTATTTCTTTATGGAGCAATCAGCACCTTGGCCTGCGTTGCACAATGTAGGTCTATGCATAGTGTCACTGGCATAGCACACTAGCATCGCACTTTGTACTTCGTTTCGGACACAAGTGTGCAGTTGTATGCAAAACTAGAAACGAGAGGCAAGACGTTTCTCTACAGATTTGAAACCAAGGGAGCAGGAAACAGTGTCGCCAGGTTTGTGCAGTCACCAGCAAGAGCTCTGGTCTCTACATGATAGTATGATACCCTTTCCTCTTTCTATACCGCAAACAGTTTAGTTACATATGTTATGCTATTGTCTTGAGCGCTTCGTACTGAGTTACTGTGTTTCATTTCTTGCACTTTGAGGTCTTGAGACTAACATTTCTATCTGTAATCTGTAACATTCTTTACTCACTCCTATACTTAACAAGAGGTAGTGATTAGATATTCTGATAATTCGAATAGTAACTGTTGGTGTGAGAATGTCATCGTGGGCAGTTGCGGCAAGAATGTGGAATGTTGGTACAATGGTACCTGATGAATTGGGTAATTTTGTACAACCTCGCGCCAACTTGCCACATTTTGGCACTTCATTTTGGTGCTAGAATGTGGGCAGCTCGTGCGAGAATGTGGAATGAATGTGCAAGAATGTGGAAACTTCCACATTTCGACCCAAACTTTCCACAAACCTGCACCATCTTTCCACATTATCGTACCAGAATTCCAAATTCTCGAGCCAACGTTTGATTAGGGAATGTGGGAAGTTGGCGCGAGAATGTGGAAGGTTGGTGGGAGGATGAGGCAATTTTCCATATTCTCGCTCCGACTTGCCACAGTCTCGTAAACACATACTTGAAGTACATGCACACTGCACTTCAAGGTACATGTGATTGTATCACCGGTTGTCCGGGGAAATCGACCTTCGAGGATTCCTGCGTTATGTGAGAAAATCAAGGTTTCAGAGGTGATGTGGCAGCCCACATGCTGATTGCATTGGCAAAACTTTTATGCCTTCTCTTCAGGTTATACATGTATACAGGCTAGATCAAACAGGAGCGAGAACAATGAATTATGTACAGTAAAGAGGTGACACGCGTAAAGAGGTGATAAAACCGCGCAAAAAAGAATAGCTAAAACAACAATGGTGATTAATGCTTGACCCATACACATACATGTACATCTACAAACAGCATGCTGTCCGGAGATTGAGTACAATCATGTACATATACATGTAGAAAGAATGGCAAAAATTCAAACTCAGAAACCTAATCTATGCAAACAGAAGCAGATCGAATTCACAAGGTGATTGACAGGTCGTCAATTTAGGCCCCGGCGGATAACGCTCGAGCATTTGGTGGATTTTTCTTTTCAATATGCTCGCATTCTGCTCCAAAATAGCACTGAGAATGCTTAAATTCTGCTTCGGAAAAATGAAAAATGTGGCATAGTTTAATGATGTTGCAGATTGATAACAGCATACAATGTATTTTGCAGCATAAGTCATGTTCTACGAAAATGAAAAATACAAGAAGCACAGAATTATTATTACTCTGCAGGCAAGGGCGCGGTAGTACTAGTCGCGAGGGCATTGTGAATTCTCACAAAATCCCATATTTTGCAATAGTATGCTAGTTTTCGCAAGAATACGCTAGTTTTCGGCAACACTTGCCGGATTATGCTAGCGCAGAAAGTGCTACTTATGCTGGATATAATGATAGCATTATCCGCCGGGGCCTAGATCACTCGTCATCAACACGTTAGTTGTGTCCATTGGTTGTTGTTGTTGTTGTTGTCGTTGTTGTTGTTGTTGTTGTTGTTGTTGTTGTTGTTGTTGTTGTTGTTGTTGTTGTTGTTGTTGTTGTTGTTGTTGTTGTTGTTGTTGTTGTTGTTGTTGTTGTTGTTGTTGTTGTTGTTGTTGTTGTTGTTGTTGTTGTTGTTGTTGTTGTTGTTGTTGTTGTTGTTGTTGTTGTTGTTGTTGTTGTTGTTGTTGTTGTTGTTGTTGTTGTTGTTGTTGTTGTTGTTGTTGTTGTTGTTGTTGTTGTTGTTGTTGTTGTTGTTGTTGTTGTTGTTGTTGTTGTTGTTGTTGTTGTTGTTGTTGTTGTTGTTGTTGTTGTTGTTGTTGTTGTTGTTGTTGTTGTTGTTGTTGTTGTTGTTGTTGTTGTTGTTGTTGTTGTTGTTGTTGTTGTTGTTGTTGTTGTTGTTGTTGTTGTTGTTGTTGTTGTTGTTGTTGTTGTTGTTGTTGTTGTTGTTGTTGTTGTTGTTGTTGTTGTTGTTGTTGTTGTTGTTGTTGTTGTTGTTGTTGTTGTTGTTGTTGTTGTTGTTGTTGTTGTTGTTGTTGTTGTTGTTGTTGTTGTTGTTGTTGTTGTTGTTGTTGTTGTTGTTGTTGTTGTTGTTGTTGTTGTTGTTGTTGTTGTTGTTGTTGTTGTTGTTGTTGTTGTTGTTGTTGTTGTTGTTGTTGTTGTTGTTGTTGTTGTTGTTGTTGTTGTTGTTGTTGTTGTTGTTGTTGTAGAAGTTTATTTAACGTCGCACCACAAACAGGCGGTTTCGCCTCCTTTGATACACGTGGACGACAGAGGGAATGAGAGAGAGGTGACGCAGAAATACGGAGAGATGAAAGGTAGAAAATAAATAAGTGAGTCAACCTGGCTTCTCTTGTCCATTCTATTAAGCTTGAGTTGTGCCCACCTCATCTCATGTGTTTTAATTGGTTCTCTTCTCTAAGAACTAGAAACTCACTCTTCCTCCCGAAGTGTAACTCATCCACTCTTTTGCGCTCCCCTCTCTTTATTGCTTATTCGGTTTGGCTCACTCTACCCAGAGAAGTTAAGGCTCTGACCTCACTCCGCCTGTTTAAGATCCGTGCCGCCCCTTATTTACTACGACATAAATAGCTCATTATCCACATGTCCTTTGCGTCTCTGTGTTTTTCACTGTTTTTATTTGACATTATCTTTCTTTACGGAGTTGTTGTTGCTGTTCATTTTGCTACTCCTTCTTTTTCCCTCCCCTTACTTTTATTTATCGCCGTGGTTGGCAATCAACCACGCTCTTAACATTGGCCGGTGTTTCCACCGAGTCTATGATAGTTTCAATACGGTTTGTGTATATGTCAGTTATAGTGAGTGCGCAATGCTGCTTTTCTAATTCTCATTATGATTAGCATGCAATGTACTACCCGAAGTACTGAATTTACTTCTTCTGCACTCTATATTCTAATGTATCTTCTACCTCTTCTCCCTTACGAACATACTTTCTCATTTTCCATACTTACTTAGGAGACTCCCTTCGATAGGAGGATCCGTGAAATAAAAATCAATCAATCAATCAATCAATCTTGAGATGTTGTAATAAATAAATAAATAAACCTCAGGGCCACACTAAAGCAAAAAACGGAATAGGAATTCTATTAAATTTTACAAAATAGCATCATGCAGTATTGCGAAACACGTTTCCTATTCTTTAGTCCGCTATACCACAGAAACACACTGGCCGAAAAGCATTTAAACGGAGCCATGATACGCTTTTAGCAGGGCACAGAACTGAAGGTGGCTGGGGTCGGAACGGAGTTCAGGCGGGAGCTGGTTCCACAGGACTACGCCGATGAACTGTATGGTCGCTTGACCAGCAGGGCCCGGCCAAAATGGTACTAGGAGATGGTGATGTGCTGCTCCCCGAGTGCGGTGACCAGCAACCCTCAGGAAGAAGCTGGTGAAGAGGGAGCTAGCTCGAGAGAACAGACAACGATGGACAAAGACGAGGAGCTAAAATGGTTGTTTTGTGTCATCTCACTGAATTTCACATTTGTTTGGTTTCTTCACTACAGGTAATTCATTTTCCTTGCTCCTGTTTGCTTTTGAGTGTGTTTCACCTGAAGAGAAAGCACAGACGGTGCGAGATTGCGGAATGTTGGTGCGAGAATGTAGAAGGTTGGTGCAAAGTGTGTTGAAAGTTGGTTTCGTAATGTGGAAGGTTTTTGCGATACTGTTCAAAGTTTGTGTCGGAATGTGGAATGTTGGTGAGAAATGTGGAAAATTGGTGCCAGAACGTTGAAAATTGGTGCGAGAATGTGAAACGTTGGTGTGAGAATGCGGAACGTTGGTGTGAGGATGTGGAAAATGGGTGTGCGAATGTGGAACGTTGGTGTGAAAATGTGGAATATTGGTGTGGAAATGTGGAAAATTGGTGCATGATCAAGCCATACTCCGTACAGATTATTGACCTCTCAGTCTGAAAGTGACAGGTATAGCAGAGGGTTGCTGCGAGAAAGTGGAACGTTGGTGCGAAAATGTGGAAATTTGATGCAAGAAAGTGGAAAGTTGGTGTGAGAATGTGGAACGTTGGTGTATGACCATGGCATAGTCCATAATTATAAATGCGTAGCTTTTAGTAATACACCGTACATTTTATGCAGAGTTCATTATCTGCACCGTACTATAATGCATATACGGAGCCGGCGCAAGCGAAAAGGGACCTTATCCTGCTGCACGTGATTTTGAGAAAACCGCACTTGAAGTGAATCAGCTGATTCTCAGCTGTCACGTTCGGATCAAACTTGAAACTGTTCGTTTTTTGGCGATACGCGACTTCTTTGGAGCTCAGTCATTCTTTGTATTGGAGAGCCAGTATCCTACAGCTCCTGTAGAAGAAAACCCTGGCTAAATCGACCCACGTACCACCGATCGGCGATCAAAATCGATCGACCGTGACCAGGTGACACGTCGACACCTCCGCTGAATAAAATCGCACGCGCGAGCGGAAAGACAAAGAGTTGCTTTCACAGTTTCAGCGCAGTTGTCTTGCCGTCTTCGCTTTCTGCTAAGTCCTTGGGTCGGCGTAGCTGTTCACTATGAGCCATCGTAAATGTTTCACCGTGAACGAAGCGCTGAAATCTCTCCTGGAAGAGATGAGGCTGAAGTTTTTGGTGAGGAAGACGAGTCGGACGCCAGTGACGTTCGGTTCAACCTGACGACGGCGACACTTTCTTCAGCAGCGAGTGGATGTCGACGCAGCAGCAGAGCTGTATGTCGGAAAGGCAGAGCCCAAACCTCCGCAGGCTAGCTCCGCAGCAGCTTGTGAAGCGACCGTTGCGCCGGCAGAGGAGGACGACACTGTTCGTCAAAAAGAGAACTGCGGATGTTCAAAAAATTGCTTGCAGCAATTTGACCCAGCTGACATCGAGACGTCGATCCTGAACATGAGAGAAATGGAGTCGCACGAGAGTGAGCTGGTGGTCCTGGGCCTTCTTGAAGCTTTGAGGCATCCTGAAACAGTTTTTGAGAGTGAAGAGAAGCGCAAGAGGGAGCGTTTTACCTACAAATTCCAAGGACTGACTGTTTGTGTGGGTGCGTTCCGTCACGTGTACGCACTGTCTAGCAAGAGGCTGAAACGGTACAGAAGCCACCTGGAGAAGAATGGGCTTGTGCCACTAGTGCACGGCAACACAGGCAAACGGCCACACAATGTCCTGGAGTTTGCTGTTGTGAAGTACTGCGCGGAGTACATCACTCGGCACGCGGAAGTGTTTGGAATTCCACATCCTGCGCCACTCCGTGGCAGAGACGACACGCCACCTATCTTCCTTCCAGCGTCACAAACGTACAAGTCCGTGCATGCAGACTTCTGCGACTGCTCCCACAAGGAGGGTAAGAAGTCTGTATCCTTGTCGACGTTCCGCTCCATCTGGCACCAGACATTGCCGCATATTAAGTTCATGACGGCTCGCATGGATGCTTGCCCGGTGTGCGAGGACTTGCGGCGCAACGTGATGGCGGCTGGGAGTGAGGAGCAGAAGACGACTGCATGCATCAGCTGACTGACCGTGTTCAGCTGTTGAATACCACACCTGAGCAGGTGAGAGCAGCAGGCCTTCCCCAAGTGTTGCCCCCAGCAGGTCTGTCACAAGAACGCCAGAAGTACCTGTTCAAGGATATCCGGCCGTTTGTGGCAGACCCTTACAAGGATGAGCTGTGTCCGCCTGTGCCGGAGGAATGACAAACTTGCGTACTGCAACACACGTTTTGAGCCTGATAATTGCAAGAGTCTGGTGCTGTGTCAAACTACATGCCTCAGAACATTCTATTATTCTTGTTGTTAGATCTAAAATGCGGCGTGCCTGCGTGGTACGGAAGGACGTGATGGCCCATCAGACGTCACGCTTGGCACTATAAATTCCATCACAGTGAAACTTATGCCACCTGCCCAGTAGTGTGTGTATACTGTATCCTCCAGCCCTTCTGCTGGTGACTCGAAGGCTTCTGTAAGGCTTCTATGGCCAAATTATTGCAATTTACGCATTTCAAAGATTATTCGTGAATATGTGCGATGTTTTGGTGAAAACAGTGTTGATTTAAACGTCCGTAACTTTGCTATATGTTGATGGATTTTCATTCGGTTTTTTTTATCTGATTCATACGTTCTCTGGCTACAAGAATCCGTTGCTAACTCAAAATGCCCAAAAAACGGATAAGGTCCCTTTTCGCTTGTGCTGGCTATTAGGGAGTTGTACTCACCCGTTTAGAGTATCTTCAGCGGGCTTTAAACTAATCCAAGGCCCTCGACGCGTCATCAAGAGTAGTAAAATAACGATTGAGCGGGCTTTAAACTCTGACAGGACCCTTGGCGGGAATGTCGCTGATTGGTCGTTTCCTGGACAACGAGCCAGACCTCGTTCTAAAGCAAATTCAAGTGACAGTTATCGCGCTAAGCACCATCTCCAATCACTGGCCACCTCACCTGTCACCTACATGTACATGTAGATGTACTTCGAAGTACATGTATCAATGCAATACAATACCCGGATAGGACGTGAAGCTCTCACTTGGGTTTAAAAAAAATAATAATTGAGATTGCAGACAAAAGTAGTCGCTGAGCCTGCCACACTCAATCATGTCTATTATTAGTATTTTTGCACTTGCCAGTGTCAAGCCTTGTTTCGAATTTAAAATGAAGACGAAGGCTCATTTACTTCGTTAAACAGTCCAAACCCCCAGGTACATGCACTTTGAAGTACAATGTATGTTGAGCTTCAGGACGGCTAGGGACCCCCGCTTCACAAGGTCGCACGCGGAAGCACGCTTACCTTTTCAATGGCGTGTGCAGGAGCAGATATCCTGACCGTCAATAGGTAAGGGTAAACTACACTCCATAAACTGTGTATACTTCGATAAGCAGTGTTAGCATTGATACAGAGCCGCTCATACCAGAGTGTATGGAGTGAATAGCGCCACATGGTCGCCAAGGTTGAATGCGAACCAATAAATATCAGGTAATCAGTGCACGGAAAACCGCTAGGTTGTACATGTATGATAGGATCCAGTGGAAAGTGATACTAGTAGTATACGTTTGTTCAGACTAGACTGTATTAGTGTAATACTGCCCCTACCCCAGTAATCGAGTATGCTCATGACTTACTAAGGCAGAATATCCTCGCCCATGATGATGCTCATGGCTGCCACTAACCACATACAAATAATGCAGAGCAATATACATGTACATGTACATGCAACGTTACAATCGTCATGTACAATTCATGCGCGGAGTAGCTACTAGTGCTTTCTATGGAGACATTTCGTGCATGACAATATTCAGCTTGCGAGTGTGCACAGTTGTAGAAAGACTTAGTGTGCATCAGGATTTAAGCATGCTCGCTGTGCTCTTCTCACAACACAAGGCCAAATAGGAAAGAGGAATAGGAAAGTCATAAATGATCACCCTGTTTCTCTACAATGGGCAATGGGCCAGGGTTATGACTAGAAGTGGAATACGAAGATACTACATTTCTCAGGTAGCAGGGAAGGTTGTAATCGGAACAAAAGGGCACAATTTTGCAGGCATTTCCGAAAGCAGAACAGGTGAGCAGCTAAAATGAGTTATTCAGTTGCTACTGAACTACATGTACATGTATGTGGTCAATGCAGCAACAGTACTAGTGGTTAGGAACCCATTTCATCCAGCATTGATTGAAGGATTCCTTCAGCCTCCACAGCCTTTTCTTTGAGCTGATTCAAGTTGTTCGCAAGCGGCTCTGGTTCGCGGAAAGGCCGTACGTCGCCACCCGTTCCATCGCCGTTATCACCTGTTCCATCACCATTATCACCCGTTCCATCACCATTAGCGCCCGTTCCATCACCATTACCACCCGTTCCATCACCATTATCACCCGTTCCATCACCATTATCACCCGTTCCATCACCATTATTACCCGTTCCATCACCATTATCACCCGTTCCGTCGCCATTGTCACCCGTACCATCACCATTATCTCCCGTTCCGTCACCGTCATTGCCCGTTCCGTCGCCATTGTCACCTGTTTCATCATCCATGTCATTGCCAGTCTCATCGTCCGGATTTTCATCCTCATCACCGGTCTCATCCTCTATATCACGCGCTGTGGCAACTTCGGGTCGTGAAGCGTGCGGGAGAATTACATCCGCTCCAACCTGCACTCTGCCAGCCATACGTTTGGCCATCCCGACACTGTCACCATCTTCTGGATCCGGTCCTAATGTGTCAAGGCGACAGATAAGCAGAAAGTCTTCACCAATGGATTCGGTTGCCAATGTGTCAACGCGATCAGCAGATGCTTCCAAGTCAGCTCCGATCCGGTTTAGAGCAAACTTATCCTCGTTGAGGAACACAGAGGCCCTTCTGCATATTCCTCGCCTATCAAACGTTACACTGGTCGAGTCTTCAGATGTTTCTATTTTCCTTACGCAGCACTGATTGGGGAAACATCCGAAGGCTGTGAGACATCGCCGAAACACGAACTTCTGCGTAGAGACAGAACGGGAAACACACGGACGAAATCGCATAATTACTGACCATCAAAAGGCATGACTGTATTTCGACTCAGTACAATGTTCTCATCACGATTCACAGAGATTCATGTATTACTCTAGTTGTTAGCCTGAACTCTCAAGCTGACGAATTTCGTAGACTTCCAAAAGAGAAGATGCGCTACTCTCCAACTCATTGGATCTTCCAATAACCAAGCATGCATAACGATGCACATGTTGTCGTCGGAGAATAAAGGCGTAAGTAAATACCACCCCTGACAATTTACATATATACGTTGAATTTGACATTTCCCCAATCTTTGAAAACTGGATCACTTTCTTTCACCTCTGCCTCTGGTAGTACTTTACAGAAGCTGATCGTCGTTAGTCCCTCAGGGGAGGGGAAAAGACCCAATTTCCATCGGTATGTGTGGTGCGTGTTATGAGCCGTCTTTGGAGTGAAAATGTTGTGAGCGCCTTCTAGATTCGACCTGGTCCCTGGACCCATAGCCTAGATGTTTCGAGCATTGTGCATGACGAGTTCGGACACAGGGTGGGTCAAGGACCATCTTTCTGCTTCCGTGGGGCGACACCAAACCATGGTCAGTGATGACCAGGCATCAGGTGCGTCTCCTAAACGGTGAAGGAGGAGTGGTCAGCTCCAACAACCAGAGGCCGAAGACCGAAAACCCACTTGCGGCGGCCTCCATGACTGTGTGGGAGGAGGAGGAGGAGGAGGAGGAGGAGGGTATGTGCATGTACAGTCTACTTCGCGTATAACGACACTCGGCGGGGCATCAGAAAAGTGTCCTTATTCGCAAAGTGTCGTTATACCCGAAGTCCCATTATAATTACAGTTGGATGGGACTTTGCTCTGGGCATGGAAATTCTGTCGTTATTCGCGAATTGTCGTTATATCCACAGTCGTTACTAGCGAAGTTGACTGTATCTCACAATTGCTCTTGACACCCCACGGCCGTGAATCATTGGTATCTAAAACTGGTAATGAACATACTGTTATTGCTGTTTCTGAAGGACCAATACACGTATACTGTTACTGTTACTGTGATTGTATATGCTGGATAGAAAATTGACCTGGGTTACTAGGCTGCAATACACTAACCTTACGTCCCTTTTGTCCGCACTCCACAACGTCCAGGGTGAGCGCCAGGCCAAGGATCAAGCACGCAAACGCTGCAAAGCGCATCTTGTCGTCTCGATTGTCACCGTGGTCAGGAAGAGGTACGGAAAGAGTTTTTCTGGGTACTGATGGGGAACACTGGGAGCATAGGACTGACGCAGAACGAAGGGATTTCGGGCCTTTTAGACCTAGCTTGCTGCCCGACTTCTTCCTGTTAGGCTCTGCATCGTAGGTTCCACTCACAGCTTCGTGAAAAACATGCTGGGTCCTGATATGGAGCGTGTCCATGTTCAGGTAAATGATGTATGCTTATCACGAACGACTCATATCCCGAACACTGGAAGTGGTACAATAGCGTGCTGGTGCTTGAGAAAACTGAGACGAAAAGTGCTGTTCTTGAGATAAGTGAAAGGATAATAATTATATTATACGTTTGACACCATCAGTATGCTTGATGGTTACACAAGCGATAATTGCGAGGATGCTCGTCACAGCATTACTGTGAGGCTGCTCACACACTTGAATTTCGTCGACAGAAGGCTCTTATACCTTGATCACGACGCCCTTGAATACAATATGCAGTGACTGTATAATTGATTCTAGCTGCTATGCAGACATTTTGGCTTAAGGTACTAGTACTCCTTTGTAGGGTCAAAAATCGAAGTTTAGAAATCGGCTTTTTTGACTCTTTCAGTGGACGCACAAGGCCCTGAACCTGTGGAATCCAAAATTTGAGGCGAATCGGCACAGTCTTTGCAGAGTTACAGGCCAGTGAAGTGCGTGGGTATGTACGATGTACGCACTGCAGCGTGACCATGCCAGCTGTCAGAAGAGCAAAAATGAGTACTCATGCCACGTGGCAAAAATTCAAATATTCGTTACCATGACTGCACAAAATGGCGACCCAGCGTAAAAACTGGGTTCCCTTGCGCTTTTTGCATCACAAACAGCAACTATTCTGCACTCGCTGATCGAGCTTGAAGATGGGAAACAAAAAAATGGAAAGGTAGATTCTACGTTGCCAAAAAGAAGAAATATTATGGAAAGAAGCCTGAAACAGCTCCCGATCCTAACCCTGTTCCTGTGGAAGCGGAGCCAGAAGATATTGGACGTAGCTCTTCATTTGCAAAGCTCGTCGGCTGCAAACCCTGGTGGGAGCAGGAGACATCAGACAGCGATGGCGATGTTGGAACGGAGTCTGATACCTCACTGACCTCGAACCCAGACACGAGTGACAGCAGTGATGACAGTGATTGTTTCGAGGCTGATGAGCCCCATACTGGTGCGGGAAACGTATTTTCGACTTGGAGCAGCTGCAGGAGATTCTGCTGAAATGTGTGTGCAGTTTGTAAAGTTGGCGGTATCATTTTGGAAAAGGAGAGACAGCAAGGCTTAGGATCACACATGGTCATATCCTGTTCATCAGAATCATGTCCTGGTGCTAATGTCAAGTTTTCATCGTCCATAAGAACAAGATTTTTTGACGTCAACCGATGCTCCGTTTTAGCTGCCAGGCCCATTGGCCGAGGACACTCTGGTCTCCAGAAATTCTGTGCCATTATGGACCTCCCCAAGCCTGTCAACAAGACGAACTTCCAGAAACACCAACAAGCTGCAATTGAGGCTGCACACACGGTTGGCGAGAAAAGCCGCAACTACGCTGCCCAGCAGCTGTTAGCAGAAAATCCCGAAGCCAGAGGCCATCTACAAGTTGCTGGTGCCTGTTTACCGAAGACTGGCAGACCAGGCACTTCTGAAACGGTGCTTGCTTGGTGCCACACAAAATGCCAAAGAAGCATTCAATGGTGTCGTGTGGCGCATGTGCCCGAAGGAAGTCAATGCAGGTCGCTGTGTGGTGGAGCTCGCTGCAAATCTTGCTACATGCACTTTCAATGATGGTGCTATGAGCCTTTGTCAAGTTCTTAAGAGAAATGTCGTGTTCTGTTGGCCATAACACCATCAAGGCACTGAAGAAGGAGGATACGGACCGCATTGCACATGCCGAAGTGGCCAGTTCAGCATTGCAAAAAAGCACAAGAAAGAAGAGGAGAAGAAAGAAAAAGGGCTGGGAAGAGCAAAGAACAGAGCAAGAAGGTGTCACATATGAGGCTGGTGGATTTTAGCTTGGTTTGGTGAGGTTTTGTTGCTGACATTACAGCTTATGCCTGCATTTTTGTCTGTTTTGGACCCCTTTTTTTCACTGTTTTTAGCCTACTGCGAGTGTGTTTTCTGAAGTTTTCTCTTGGATAAAGTGTCTGGACACCCCCCAAAGTATACATTTTTGGAAAGGTGATGCCCAGGCCTAGGGCACCTGGGTGTTTTCAAGAGCAACACTTTAACTAGAACAATCTTTGCCCTCTCTCAAATGTTGCAACACGGTCGCGTATTATATACGTTGTTTTATAAGGTGTATTGTGCGTCCTTTGTTCCTTTGGATGGACTTCTGCTGACCCAGGTGCCCTTCCCCAGACCTAGATGGTTTGGATCCAACAAATTTGGACCCATCAAATAGTCTTTTCCTGGACATTTTTTTAAGAAAATGTGTAGCCCGTCATATCGACAGAAAGTGTACATTCTGATTTACATTTTCCAAGGATCTCGCAAAGCATGACAATATATTTTCTGCTGTTGCAATCACTACCCTTTCATCTGTGTGTGGAGAAAATTTGGAGTGATTTGCTTGTGTGGGACCAAAGTAATGCCTCTTCTTGTGCGGTCGGCCCAGATACAGCCGCGAAAAGAGTACTAGTACCTTAACCTCTTCCGCGGAATCAGCATCTCCGAAAATTTGTATAATTATGTGCACATGCACATACATGTACACACGAATGATATGAAAATATGCAAAGAATGTTAACATTATAATGAACACTAAGGTTCGTACATGTATTCACTAATATTCCTTGTTTTCCTCACTGCTCTACTCACTTCATTGAACATCAAATGCCCTAGTCCAGTGCACATCAAATGCAATAGTCCTTCCCAGTTGTCCTATTAACTGGTTTGAGGGAAAGAGACAAACGGGAAGGGTCTGAAGAAAAAATTTACTGTCAGTGTCACCACCAGGACTCGAACCAGGGACCCTCGCTTGTAGCCAGCGATGCTCTAACCACTGAGCTATGGTGTAGTCGTCATCCCAGCAGAGAACGTTCAACATTTTCTTCAGACTTCAGTTGTCCTGTTCTTCGTGTTTTTTCTCCTTCTCTGCTCACATATTCTCTGTCTATAAACTGTACAGAAATGGAGACCCCCTCGATAGGCTTAAATGGCCTCTGGGAAATCCTTGAAATAGATTATACAATTGTAAATGTACAGGACAAACACCTATGCTTCTATTACTTTACATGTAAATGTACGTGTAAATGTACGTGTAAATGTACGTAAATGAACATGCAGTCGTAAGATCTGTGGAGTGCAAATTACAGGAGTAGTGTGCCTTTGTAGTACATCCAGCAGCAGAATGTGCTCAGTGTAACGTATTTTCGTCAGGACATCTAATTGTATAGTACAAGTATGAATTCGTCAATGCTAGGCAAGTATTACGAATGCCGTGTGCCTATGGGCTCAATATCTTTAGACCTAAATACCCTTGAGAAGGCTTCCCAGGTCGTATCTTGTGCCATCTAAACGGCTGGGAATCAGTTTTCCGCCTCGACAACGCGAGTAGAGTGACTGTCTGCGAAGGAGTCCTCAGATCAATTAGAGTGCGCCCCATGTCAAGGGTTGGGACCAGCAACAGTGCATCTGGCTATGATCGACGCTGTGCAGTAACTTGCCCAGAACATCACTGGACATGTTGTGATGCTTATGAAATGCTCTGTTTTGGTCTGTGACTAAAGTCTAACCCTGCAATGTATAGGGCATAGAAACCTGTCTAAGACGACCGCTCAGGGGAGCTTCAAATTGTTGTCTCTGTTACCAGGTGGTCTTCTTGCTCGGGATAATTTGGAAAACAGGAAAAACATTATCCCTTGGTTCTGATTGCAGTGGTCTTCTGGGACATGTGGTCGCCTTTACAGGTTTCACTGTTGTTGTTGTTGTTGTTGTTGTTGTTGTTGTTGTTGTTGTTGTTGTTGTTGTTGTTGTTGTTGTTGTTGTTGTTGTTGTTGTTGTTGTTGTTGTTGTTGTTGTTGTTGTTGTTGTTGTTGTTGTTGTTGTTGTTGTTGTTGTTGTTGTTGTTGTTGTTGTTGTTGTTGTTGTTGTTGTTGTTGTTGTTGTTGTTGTTGTTGTTGTTGTTGTTGTTGTTGTTGTTGTTGTTGTTGTTGTTGTTGTTGTTGTTGTTGTTGTTGTTGTTGTTGTTGTTGTTGTTGTTGTTGTTGTTGTTGTTGTTGTTGTTGTTGTTGTTGTTGTTGTTGTTGTTGTTGTTGTTGTTGTTGTTGTTGTTGTTGTTGTTGTTGTTGTTGTTGTTGTTGTTGTTGTTGTTGTTGTTGTTGTTGTTGTTGTTGTTGTTGTTGTTGTTGTTGTTGTTGTTGTTGTTGTTGTTGTTGTTGTTGTTGTTGTTGTTGTTGTTGTTGTTGTTGTTGTTGTTGTTGTTGTTGTTGTTGTTGTTGTTGTTGTTGTTGTTGTTGTTGTTGTTGTTGTTGTTGTTGGTGTTGGTGTTGGTGTTGGTGGTGTTGGTGTTGGTGTTGGTGGTGTTGGTGTTGGTGTTGGTGTTGTTGGTGTTGGTGTTGGTGTTGGTGTTGGTGTTGGTGTTGGTGTTGGTGTTGGTGTTGGTGTTGTTGTTTATTTTACTTCGCAAATTCTAACGGGCAAGTTGCCCCAATAACAAGAAAGCGAAGGCAAAGAAAATAATACTAATAAAAGAAATAACCGGGGGCAGCAGAAAATGAATAATAGCTTTAAGAACTCAGATGGTGAGCCAAGGAACAAATTTCCACTGTAATACTAGATGCAATGTATTCAGTCATATACATGTATATGTACATGTACATGTATATGTACGTGTACATGTATATGTAAATGTACATATACATATGAATTGTATATTCCGTTGTTACTCACTCAGACCTCTCACCAATATCGTGATGCTCTGCATCTGCCGCTGGTTATTCCGGATGCTAGCGGGCGCTTATACCCGGAATACCTGTATGTTTTCCTGTATATTCAGATGCAGGTGCAGACGCATCTGCATTTCCACAGAATTGATTTATCTCGTTTTGAATTGGAGCCCTTCAGATGCAGATGCAGTGCCTAGCGGTTTTGTTGCGTGGGTCTGAGTGTGTAGCAAAGGAATGTACAATAGCTACTCACTCATATGGGTGAGTAGCAAATGAAAAGAGCGGCAATTATTTCACAAACCTACTTTTCCCGACACAACTATTACTCTGTTAAGAAAAAGCACTGAGTCTTAGTTTAGTAAATAGCGAGTTGTACTCCCAGTGCCGAGAGGCGGGCTCTCACCCCTGTATGGCAACGTTCCCTTGTCTCACAAGACGAAGTATACAGTCCAAACTTATTTGGCCGAAAATTTAATAATAAATGGAAGCACATCGTGTGTTGGGCTAGGATAGAGAAATTCCATTACTCTGTTGAATCAAGCCGAGCGAGCTGTACTTCCTGTTCCCGGGAGGAGGAGGAGGAGGATTCACATCCCTGTGTGGCCACATCTTCATGCCTCACTTTTAAAGACATGCCTCATGCCTCACCTAAGAGGATAATACGTACGTTATGAAACTGGGATGCAGTGAATATGTCACAAAGAACACGTCATTAGTTGTGTAGTTGGATCATAACAGATGCAGATGCAGATATAGTTGCAGATGTAGTTATGGTTATGTTTGGTAAATTTGATGGTATACAATGTACATGAACGTGTGTTGCAACTCAGCGATATACAGTACGTAAATTTTGACCCGAGAGAGATTTTGTCGCGAGTAGTTCGACCTTGAGTTGGTAAAGGACGCTGCAAGTTGCATTGATATTTTTGCTAATGGCTAACGACTTTAGTGGCGGCTCACGTTTCAGTGTCAGAGAAATACATTGGAAAGAAGGTTCGAATATACAAAGGGATTTTTGCGCAAAATATACATGTTTCTGTGGTACATGACGGTCACTTTAGTGGCTGTAACTATTCTATCTGTATAATGGATTTTCTTCCTTTCGCTTGTTTTGGACATTTCGGCCCTTACCTTGTTGGCAGGTATTGAAATCATTGCAAAACTATAAAACATATAAGTCTGTTCCTGTTTCTATCTTTTCCCTCGAACCAATAAAGTCTTGTCTCCGTTTAGAAGGAACTCCCAACGCGCCCGCTAACACCAGCAATAAATCATTGCACACTGCACAACTGCACCTGCATGTAATGCCCAATTGTCCAAAATGCAGTGCTTCCAACACCATTCTTTTAGACTCAAAAGACCGATCATTGTTGAACTGGCGTCCAGTCCCTCAACCTGCGATACTGCTGGTTAGGATATCTTAACCACCCTCAGCATGTAATTTTCTTGTTCGTGCTTCATTCTAACATCGTTGTACTAGTAAAGTTGCCGTGGTATTGTGCTCACATTCTGAAGGGCGTAAAACAAGATTGCGTCAATCGAACCTACTGCATCATGAGGCATGTCATGGCAGGATCCAAACCATGCTGGTTTTTCGGAGGTTGATGCACATTTCCTGAACTACAGCCTGAACTGTACGTGTCATCCCAGCCTGAGTGCTCTCGCCAAATTGATGTACGATGTATACAGCGTCGATGTACAGTGTTGGCCAAAGAAATGCAACCTCATGAATACAGTAACTACGCTGGGCGCTACGCAGCCCTAGTCACGTGACTGCACACACTGGTCGTCTGTGTACTCTAAGTAAGTCTAACGCTAATCACCAGTTATTTCCTGTGGCAGAATTGCTGAGCTCAGTTGCATCAATAAAGGAGAACAGATCGTGCGGGTAAATAGATTGAAGGCAGCAGAGATGAAATGGAAGCCGATTACAAGGGATGCTTGCACTGGCTTTTCCAGCACAGAATCAGATTCCTTTGCGGAATAGCTAAAATACTAAAGCAACAGTGGAAAATCATAATATGAGTGGTATGAACTAAGCGAGTGTAGCTTGATTGGAAAAGGGATGCGAAGAAACAGAGGTTTTAGTACACTCCTAATCCTCGTCAATGTCTCCGATTCCGTCCAGGAGGTTTTGAAGTATTTCCTCAGCCTCCTGTGCTCTTTCCCTGAACATCCCCATCTTCTCGGCATATTGCGAGGGAGAGCGTAAATCCATGGGTTGGGCAGGGGGGCCTCCATCGCCAGTGTCTCCTCCTGGGCCGTCCCCCATGTCTCCACCGGGCCCACCACCAGTGTCTCCTCCGGGGACATCGCCCATATCACCATCAGGCCCACCACCAGAATCTCCTCCAGGGCCTCCGCCCATGTCCCCACCAGGTCCATCGCCGTTATCTCCTCCAGGGGGATCACTTCCAGTATCACCTCCCATATCATCCGGCATGTCGTCATCCGGTACGCTGTCCATGTCGTCATCCACAGCAACATCATCTTCAACATCCCGCACGGTGGCCACATCGGGGCCCTCCGTTGCGGGAACTACACTAACAGCGTCGACCTGCGGAGCTCTGTTGCTCGCATGTCTCTTGGAAACCTGTATATCCTCCTCTGATAGTGGACCGAGACTTCCAGGGCGACAAATGAGCAGCAGGTCTTCGCCAATGGACTGGGCCGACAATTCTGCAACACGGTCCTCAGCAGCATTCAGATTATCGTCAATGCGGTTGATACTGAACTTCTCTTCATTCAGAAATTTGGCAGCAGGAGCACATCTTCCACGCTTGTCGAATGTCACGCTGGTCTCATCTTCAGCTGTGTCGATTTGCCTGACGCAGCACTGATTCCTGAAGCATCCGAATGCTGTAATACAAGATCGAGGACGTGGAGGTATGAGCTTCTGCAGAAAGAATCGAAATGACAAGAACATACAGAACGATTTTCAAAATGATAAGAAATGGACATGTACATGTATTTGTACATGCTGCATTTGAAAATACTTAGACCAAAGACCTTTCAAACGTGACGTTCACCGTCGTTGCTGCTTTGTTGCCCAGCTATACGAAGACATCTTCTACTCGCCCCTTTAATGCTACAGAGTAGTATGTATGTACATAGCCACCAAAAGTACATACATGTAGCTCACTAGGTTGGTTGGTGTTGGCTAACAATGCTCGCCTTAGCGTGAAGCTCTGAGCCTCGAGCAAGTAACTAATTTACATGTACTTCGCTCTTTCCATTCCCAGTGTGGAAATGGCTCTGCACTTGGTGTAGATCGTACACTATTGCAGCAACAGAGCCCACCGTTCTGCACCTCGCTAGTACTGAACTCTTGTTAGTCTCCTGTATACCAGTGTACATGTACAATACTGTGCATGGGGGTGTCTGACTTCAGTTGGGAAGGCACATGGCACAGTGTAGGTATTTTACTACTCACTGATCGGAATTGGCTATAGGCCATGTTCACCCTACCTATCCATAGCTGTCTTGCATCATACGGGCATATCAAAAATGCTAAAGTGATGAAAATTAGGCCATAGTCAATTCTGACTGTTGGGACAGGCGGTGATAGTACCCCAGACATCTTGAGCTCGAAATATTGAAGGCTCTCTCCCTCGCCGCCCTTGTCACCCGCCAAAGAGGTGGCTGACAACCGGACAGGATCATAATATTTATAATGGAGGACTGAGGTCCAAGCAGGTCTCTCACCTTCAACAAGATCTTTAGCAGGAATTTGTGACGAAGTCGAGATTTGCCTTTGGATCGCGATCTATGACTCTCGGTTACAGTGCCCAACACAAGTAGGCATAGGAGAATACTGGTGAGCACGGTGACACGCATCATAACCGCATCGATCCACAGGCGATCAACAGAATCTGATTTGATCCGGATTGTAGTCAATTCAGATTCCAATCCAGAGCTTCGGAAAGGCTTCAAATTTGTACTTCTACACTTTCCTTCCTTGAGGACAACTGACAGCGTTTGGAGCTTTATCAACTCTTTTGTTGCGTTTTCTGGTGCTGCGTGTCTCGTGCCCGCCGAACTCTGCTATCGCCCGAAATTCACCTGCAGCGGCGCAAACTTAGCCTTGAAAAGCAGCACTTATTATAACCTAAGTCATCTCTTCAAGAAACCGAGATAACTCACAGCGGTGCTGAGAACGGGTGCGATACGGAAAGTGCAGACTCTTATTTTGGGTTGGTGATTGGTCACGCAAATATCGTATTGTGTTGACATATTCATATGGGGAATGTACAAGCTTCCAAGCACCAGAACTCCAGGTACAATGTCGATACATGTCCCTACGTCATACATGTATATGTTCTCGTTGTTTCGGAAGATTACAGTAGGGAATGCCTACTTCAACATAATGAAGTTGAAGTAGGCATTTCCTATTCATGTTATCAATCGTCTGTGGTGTGATGACTGTGTATTAACCGGGCACGTGAGGATATGGATCGAAGGGTATGTGTGCGAGGGGCCCTTGGGGGGGGGGGGGGGGGGTGATAAAGATCTGCAATGTTTTACATGTACCTCTTCTTCTTCTTCCTCTTCCAGGAGGATTAGGAAAGATAACTGATGCGTCATCAACAGCCGACAATAAAAAAAGCTTATCAACCCGTGTCAATCCAAGATGAAAGATAACGCCGGACACATTGGGTGAGTAACTCTGACTGTACCGATCACAAATTTCTTCGTCAAGCTTTCTCCACTAAGCCCCTAAATGGAGCTATGAACATTGCCGTTCTGGACAGCGAAAACTAACTCTTACACTCGTACTTCCCTAGCATTATTACTTCACGGCATGCAGTATAAGGAACATGGTAGCCCCAGCATCCAATGCTGTTCTTCATGTGTGATGGTCAGCAAGGATCACTGGAATGCTCACAGCTGGCTCCTAGATAGAACGTTTGGAAACTCTAACCGAGTTTGAGGTCCTGTTGTGACACCTAACAAGGTAGAAAACTGACTTATTTGGATTGACAAGATGCCATTTCCTCCCAACGAAACAGTCCACGAGGAGATGAATTTGACTCTTATCAGACTATGAGTGGCGTCATGGAAATTTCATTGACGCATGTGTCTGCATGGTGGAAGGCAGGGCTGTGTGAGAAGATCTAAGACCATGACTAAAACACAGAGAGTACAAGAGACGGTGTGAAGTCCTGCTTGGACGTTCAGGGATTTCCGATCGTGGAGCGGCCCGTGGATTGGGAACTCGAGACGGTCCTGGAATGAGGGTGGCATGTATGGACAGTGCGGTGATTGTTTTCTTGGTCTTTTACTACTTTGTGATCTGATCGGCTCTCCTACCACTGATTTAGGAGCTGACGCTGTACTGTTATCCTTCAGGGTGGCAGCGTTACCATGCATGCGGAAAGGCCAGTCTTGCCAAATCCCACTCGACCTGCCATTAATTACATACATGTACATGTACATGTCTTGTGTCAATAAAGTGTTAACGGTAGTATTCGGCTGCTCAATGCTGCAACAATATCTCCTCTTTTCGCCTCCATACGCTCTCAGCCGAATTGGCTACCCTCGGCAGCCATTCGACACACCAATAATTTCAAACAACGAAGGGGTTACGGGTACTTCAAGTACTGTTACTGATAATATTCCTTCTGATACCGGTAGCTGTTTCGCCTACTGAAGGCTCCTCAGAGAAGGTGATACTGAACAGGATATTGTAATTGGCATGGCAAATATGTATACAGTATAATTATTATTATTATGGGCGCAAGAAATGATGTCTTGTAGTGCACTGTAAAACAGAGAGGTTTGTTTGTTTGTTTGTTTGTTTGTTTGTTTTATTTGAATTCGTTTAGAGCACAGGCAATTCTGCCTTCTCACCAGAGGAAAAACCTCCGGTTCCTGCTAAGAACGAATAAAATATTATGAGAGAAGGAAATATTAAAAAGAATCATAACATGATATTTCCAAAGCACAAAGTTTGTATATTATTCAAATGGGTGTGTGTATGTGTAAGCATGCAGTGAAGAACACACAGGGAAAACATGCAGTAATGTGTAGGGATGCCGAGCAAGAAAGGAGCGCGATTAACACTGGTTACAAATTACAATTAATTTTGTTCAGAGGCAAAAGCCGCACTGTGGAGGCGAATATCACTGGGAAGGGCATTCCAAAGAGTGCTTCCCACAAATGTCAATGACTGAAGACCGGAAGGTCCAGGAAGGAAAGGCACTTGCAGTAGCCGCTGTTCCTGTCCTCGAGTAATTCGGCGATCATCCCGGAATGCTTGGCTTGTATTAGCCGCCAACTGAAAGTAGGTGCAGAAAAGAGGACTTGCAAGATCATGTAGGCAACGGAAAACAAAAAACAAAACCTTGTAGTGAAAAATGTGAGTTAGGGATCGAATTGATAAGCTCACGAGGAGGGGGGCTGTGGATGCACGGCTGGAGAGTCGGAAAATTGCACGAATTCCGAATTTACTGGATTTGATTAAGCGACTCTGCAGCTGCTGTGTCAACGACGGGAAGAATGCATTGGATGCGTACGTTAGTCGTGCTTGCACAATGCCAATGTACCAAAGTCTGCGGGCTCTTATGGGCAGAGATCGGCCATGGCGCCAAAGTTGGCTGATGGCGACTGACGCCTTCTGCACAACACGGGAGACATGTGGCTGCCAGGATAACTGGTCCCAGGCTGTCCTGCAGAGTGCTCAATACCGAAAGGCAGAGCTACTTGTAGTTCAAACAATAATAAGAGAATGAAAAAAGTGTTTTAACTCCCCGAGTTTCAGAATCAGAAACACAGTTATCAGTAACTCTGGATACTGATGTATGTGTATATACCCACAGAGCAAAAGTGCAAAGGACAGCAATATCACCACGGTATGACTTTGACAGGTGTGAATGACAGCAGTGGTGAAAAATACTACTTCAAGTGACACGCACAGGAGCTGGTTGTCTGCTACATGATTAGCTGATGCCTGAGGATGGCTTGAAGTTCCAAAGGTAGTACTAACTCTCGTGGTTACACTTTGACACAAGTTCACTCCTCTTGTACTCTTGTAGAGAGGTGCTTGGGTTTTTGCGTGACTGCCAAATTTTCCGCCAGGCATAAGTTGCACCTTTTGCTTTTGTTGCTGTAAGCTACTGCTTTGCGGTGGACTGCCCATTGAATGCTGCACTGGCCGTTGGGCAGTTAAATTCCTTTTGAATCTCCCTCCCCTCTTCCTCTTCTGGGGAGACCTTCGTGACCAGTTTTGGCGTTGAGCAAGTACCATTGTGTGTGTGTGCCATTTTTCTGCACCTTGTTCTCACCCACTATCTGCGGTCTGGTGAACCCTACGTTCTTGTAGTGCACCGTGTTTCCAAATCAGAATACATCAAGCACTGTTCTGTCCTTTGTACATGTATGTACCCAGGTGCTGAGTGTTGTCTCAGTACTAACGTAGTCAACACTAGTCCGTGGCGGATAATACTAGAATCATAGGCAGATTCTGCTCCTAAAGCAGTGAAATTTATGTGGCAGAACCACACCAACGTTATGGCAGGCACTTCCTTGAATTCTGCTCCATTTCACCATCCACATAACAAACGAGAATGGATCATCCATAACAAGTACAACATCCTGCCATATTTCTGCCGAAATCATCTGCCAAGGCCTGCTCTACACTGCATGAGAGCGCCAAGAAAAGTCCTGATACATGTATGTGCCTTTTATCGATGACCTTCATCTATAATGTACATGTATATGTACATGTACATGTACATGTACATGTACATGAGCAAATAAGTTGTTGGTTAAATGGGCAATCTTCTGATTAGCACACGAAGCACAGGCCGACAAAGTGCCGGTTAAAAGGACTTGCTTGCTACCGTGTTTATCACCATTGTATTCGACTTGAAAAGTGATGGTACGAAAGGCCTAGTCGAAACGATAATTTTGGCTTCTGTGCTTCGTGTGCTGATTTGCTTCCTCCAACCAAAAATCTATTCAATCTCCTGGTTCCGACTATGGGTGACTGGCCCGAAACGTCATAATTGTATGACATATCAAATAAAGAATTTTTCATCCCGCGCATGCGCCGAGCGTGAATAGCAACTGTTTAGAGCGGTTGGCAACCCCCCTTTTTTATAATGCAGTTGCGTGATGTCCACCACTTTCTTAATAAAATCCTCTGGAGTTCAGTTAAATATTTCATAGTAGTGGTGCTACTCTCCACTTGTCTGTGAGAAATGAGTAACGAAGCACATCACAACAATGAGGCCGCAGGCCATTTTGAATCACAGTTTTCCATCGTAGATATCATGACTAGATCGTGGGTATCATGACTAGATTCGTAAATTCACGTACGTGTACATGTATCTTGGTGTGCCTGTTTTCAAACCATTTGGTGGCGGAAAGTCTTCTCAGTACTTGATTAGCCATTAATTTTTGCAATTGTTAACTTCGAGTGCAAGTAATTGGATTAATTGTGTCAACCCTGTAATTTATATCCGTCTACATTATTCTGTTAGGGTATACAACTTAGGTGCATCTGTATGCTACAAAACAGTGAGACTCGCGTTTCATTTTAACAGTGACCAATAACCTTTGTACGGAGGGCAGGAGCCAAATACCGAACACCTGGATGTGCCCGTGGAATGTTTTTCTCCTTACCCAAGCGGCCATGCCCAGCGCACTCGATGGACTACTCTATGGCGGCTTTGGAATTTTTCTCATTAAACTGCTAGTGCGTGCACACATTTACTACATGGACATGTATAGCCTATAGGCATCCCTGAGTGTTCAAACAAACTTTATTATGTGCAAAGAATGGCTGTCCCATACTAGTCATTTCAACCAATTTGTTGGAAGTCGCCGAAATTATATACAATGTATTAGAGGAAAGACCTCGCTAAATTTCGTAGTTTGAGCACTCTGGCGCTAGTTCAGCAACGAGTTGTCTAAAATGTCTGTGGTGCCACCTTTGCACCATGGCTGGCAACTCGGCTTACTTAAAGCTCGTAGCTGTACTGATGAGGCCTTTATGGCCGAAACAGCTTGCTGTCTAGAGCATTGGGTTAGAGGAAAGACTAAAATGTTACGAGTTATGACAATCAGTACACGAACGTAACGAGATAACAATAGTCAGATATTTCCACAACAAGGCCCTACACATTTCATAACTCATAATACTTTAGTCTTTCCTCAAATACTTGTACATGACTTCTATTGGCTCACCATCGTTCGCCGAATTTACTTTTTCCACCGTCCCTAAGTGAACAATTCAGAATGTTCAAAAGCCTGTGGCATGAAAGACACTCACGACCTCTCTGCAATGTATCATACCTCAAGGGTACATCAATCAAGAATGAATAGTAAGAATCTCCAAATTCCGTGCAGGTTGTCAGGTGTAGATTCAGTTGAAATTGTCGAGTGTAACTATAGTCATGTAGACAGGTTGTGGGGGCTGAGGAAAGGTAAAGATTGGTAGGTACGATTTGCTGCACAGATAATGACTAATAGTAGCAAGACATAAGCAGTGAACATGATTTGGAAATGATATCGATTTCATCATTGACTAGTACTATAGTCTATAGCCTTCTCTAGCATGCAGTTGATTGTGGAGGCAGATCGTGCAAAGGCTGTCAAGTGCTCCGTGCGTCTATTTCTGGATGGTGTCCAGCTCGTTTACCAGGTTTGACAACAGGTCCTCAGCGGCCTGCGCCTGCTTCTTGAACTGCGACATGGCGGGCGCTCGCTTTTCGTTCTCTGTGGCCTCGGCCTGCTGAACCTTGGCCAGCTGAGCCTTGGCCTGCTCTGGTTCACGTCGCGATTCCGGAGCAGCTGGGTCTTCTTCTATCTCCCCGCTGCCACTGTCCACTACTTCCGCTGCAGTGGCCACGTCGGGACCTTGGAGAATGCGTACGAGCCTGTCAGCCTCGATCTGCACGCCCCTCTTCTTCCTCATGCTCATATCCTCCTGCTGTGGTCCAAGCGTTCCGGGACGGCAGATGATCAGAAGATCCTGACCTACAGATTGTGTGGCGAGCTCGGCGGCGCGGTCTGTGGCCGCGGCGATTTCATCATCGATTCTGTTCAGCATGAATTCTTCCTCATTGAGCAGGTCGGAAGCTTTGACACACATTCCGAATCGGTCAAAAGTCACGCCATCGCCAGCATCATTGGGTTCAATTTCCCTCACACAGCATCTATTGCGTGAGCATCCATTCTGCGTGATGCACCTCCTCTGACCAAAGGCAAATCCCTGAACAAAACAAAACAAAAACAAACAAAAAAGATTACAGTAAAGTGTCAATCACACAACCTAACCAGTTACTGTGTTTTCAAAACTGAGAAAGGTCATCACGAATGATGTGCATTGTTGTTAGGATCAGGATTAGACTCGCACTGTATATGAATGTGCCATGCAGTTGCGAATGAAGTGTATCCGATAGTTGAAAAATACTTCGAAGTAGTATTTTCCGGAATTTCATTTTTAAAATTCATGGCATTCTGGGTTGAAGGTCGCATCCCACCACCCCCCCCCCCCCCCCCTCTCCCCCTACATATTTCAAGTGCATTATTCCTCTAATAATCACAGTTACCTGACCTCCATTCGTCACCCTAATTTGAGGATCTCTCATTGCGCGAAACCATAGGAGTATGTCGCACAAAAACTAAACTCTGAGACAGTGTTGCAAATGTCCTCCAATACTATCTTCACGGTATTGCAAGTGTTCTTTTTCTTACTCTCCTTACTCAGCGTACAACACTCTCTAAAAGTTCCGCAATCGGCGCAGCATTGCAGCATTGTGTGTTATTATTCATGACTATTGTTGCTGTCCCCTTGATACTATGTATTGAAACTGGCCACAATCACTACAATGGTCAAAGGCGCCTATAGAACTATTCCAGAACGCCTCATGCCATGGTGCTCGTACTTCTATAGGGGATGTGTGCCTCAGGTTTCTAAAACTCCGCGCGAATTTCATCGCCCTTCTACAGCAACTTGCTGGGAATACTCGTGCGCACTTTGAACACTCTATCCAAATTCTCACCATTACTCTATTTCAGCCCATCTCGTAATGTACAACTCAGCACTACAAGTAGTAGATACAACACTAATACTATCATCGTTCCTTGTAGCTACATGTATAAACACCGGGACTGTCAGAAAATCGATAAAAACTCCAACCCCACCAGGATTGAAAATTGAGATCGTGCTTGGCATGAGTAATTCTTTAAACATCTGAAGCCTGGGACCAGGCCGAACCTACATGTAGAAGGTGTCGATAAAATGTTCTCCACGGGCAGCTCACACAACACGTGCCATACAATGTACATGAGTACATACTGATGGCACTATCATCATTATCATTACCACCCACAGCCATGTACTACGGTTTCCACCTTGAATACGTGCTTGTTATCATACAGCAACATCGTGGCTTGACACGCGTACATCTGGAAACTTTTAAACTTTAAAAGTGTCAATTCATCTTATCAGGTCAATCAGCACTCTGTTACTTAGAATTCTGCTTACCCTTATCCGGAAAAGCAGTCTACGAAGGCGTGGGGGAAGCCGCCTGCCACTTTCCACCTGGATAGTGCTTCCCAGTACGACCAGCAGGACGACCATACAAAGTGAGGTGAGACGCATCTTGACGTTTCTCCGTATTCTGCTCTCGATCGGAATTGTCAAATGAAGGCAAAGGAGTGTTGTCGACACTGACTGAATCTTCTTCGATGCCCGTCTTTATATCTGGGTACGTCGCCGTTGTCTTGAGAGACCGGACGTGGAAACAATGTCATGGTCGTAATAGAGTGGCGAGGCAATGATGTTGGTGCACTGGCAGGCGTTGCCAGTGAGACAATGTAACCCAATAAAATGGCATACAGCGGTGCCGGTCTGGGCTGCATCACAGGCGTTCGGGCCGGTCACTATTCAGTATATGGGCAAAATGACTGTTAAAGGCGGCGATGACCCTATCACACCCTGCCGATCCAATTTGATTTTGGAAAATGGAAACAGCAGGTGATGCACTGATGCACGGTGCGACGTGCGCCATGAATCGTACCATGACCCAAAGGATCCGTTAAAGCTCGCTAGAACGTTATTCAAACTTATTCGAGTGCCACACTTCCCTTGTCCTGGCCTGGAGCTACAGTTGTACCCACTGGATGGGTGCCTTCTGCAGACTCCAGACAGGATTGCTAGTGTTTGCTTTGAGAGCATGACAAAGCATCGTGGAGCACACTGCCCTCAACATGTGCATGTGGCTACTGCATGCGAACTAGACTATGTCACAGTATGTGCATTGTAGAACGCCGTCCCGTTAGTTGGTCAGGCACAGAATTCGGAACGAACACATGGTGCTTCTCTCAAGCTCAAGTGGTCTCTTCGTGCTTCCGCTTGGACACAACAGGCCTCCCATCGCAGCTGTATGTTGTAACATGGCGGTACAAACGTCATGGATCACCATCAGGCTGGTGGTAGTAGCAATGCCTCCTTTCTGAAGTTCATCACAGAACAATCTAGAATCTATCTAGACGTGTAGTACAATCTGGACTAACATTCAGCCGATTTTTCCCCCTTGAACTTTGCCTTCTGAAGTCTGTGCGGTCAATCGTGAACGCCAAGTTGAATTTGATAAATACAACCTGTTTGCTGTTTTTGACATATTTCTATGATGGCTATCATCGCAAGTGCACCGCACAAACTCTTTCCTAAATATAGGTATACTACAGTCATGGAAACAGTCACGCAGCGCCTGATGATTGCTATCATCAAAGATACCAAATCATCGATGTAGTCTAGGACGTTCGGAATAAGACTTCCCTCCTGTCTACCTGACGTGATGGATACGTCTTCTGCCATGCGCATGGTCAACACCGGATCATAATTAAAGATATAAACTTCCTGCTGGAGGGCTCGTATCAATAATTTGCTATAAACAGTTGTCCTGCAGAAATCCTACTGCTTACTAGTCGCTCTTGCCACGTACAGGTGTCGCATTGCCTGTATCAGTGCGTTACATGATATTGTAGGTCTGAGACGCAAATGAAGCAAGCAGAACACGGTGAAAGCTGTGTAGGAGCGTTCCCCTAGATCACATTTTTGTTTGTAAGGGTGAAAGCAATCACCATTAGCCCATGCATGAAAATCTAGAACGGGGGTTTTACTGGTAAATTCTGCCTCGAGCTCAGCCACTTTGATATGCAAATCCGATAAGTATTTCAATTGGGACATGTCATCATATCATCATTGTTAGGGTATTCAACGTCATCAGCGCCTCAAGATTGCCTTCGCCCCAGGTCTGGGTCACGTCCAATGTCATACAGTGCTGGCAACTGAAATCCGACCCCTGAGCGGTGCGTTCACATTCTAGCGGTCTCTGTTTCGCAGTTTTAGCATCCCGCGTCGGGTCTTTGCGATGTGAGCGCACCGCTCAGGGGTCGGATTTCAGTTGCCATCACTGTACAGTCATGTAGATGTACATGTACGTGACATGTAGTCAGTCCTGAAGTGTGTTATAGAAGACCGCACTATGTCCACAGTCAGTAGGTGTCCAGTGGTCCAGCATGCTAGCAGTGGCCACTGTATGTACATGTACATCCCGGTAGAGAGAATGAGACAGAGAGGGATAAAATAAAGAGCAACATGTTAACAGCCATCTTGACCAGTCTGTTGCACTGCTGGGCAATTATTAAAATTATGTGTGAAGGCAAGGTTGCACACCGGTCAGCGCTTCCACCATACTTGGTCATTGTTTGTCACAAAAAACACAGTTGGCGTCAGACTCGGCTGGAGGCCGAATTTTCCGCATCCCTAGGCTAGGAACGCCACCACCCTCTCTATATCAGTAATGTCGGGTTGAATTCCAGTATCACAATCTTTCAATTCGGAACTATGGCGATGCTGATACGTCGTGAGGTGCGATTTTGAGAGTCGGGACAGTAAAGCATACCACGGCGGGGGGGGGGGGGCATGAACATGCTTTTTTGGCTACACCAGATTGCTACACCTGATGTTGTTCAAAATCAGTCACAGCATGATGGCGTCCTGCACCAGGTCGTCCTGCACCAGGACAGCAAGTGGCCCTGGCTCTGTATCCGTATCTCACACATGTACAGTGTACCTTGCGCCTGTGGAACGAACGCCAGCTCGACCCTATACTTAAGTACTGCTAGGCTTCATTACTTCCGGTGCCTTGGGCTCAACCATGTAACAGCAAACATTAATACAATGACAAGTACACGACTGTACATCTCCATTTGTATATTGTCTTCTTTTTAGGAATTTCATGTTGCTATACACCTGTACAATTCTTGAAAACTCTGCGTGACGTCTGCGTGACGTCGTGCCACCTGTTGTCTTAAGCCCTTACAGTCAGTATGCTGCCAAGTAGAGAAACTGGAACTGGAACTGATGGTGCATACATCTCCCCGGGAAACACAAGACCAATCATGCATAATGAGTCATGATAATTCGAGGCAGTAGCCACAGCAACTATGAGCATGGATCGCCGCGTGCATACTTCCCAGCAGCCGTTGCATATCATTATTAAAATTTGGGTAAGGATACACACATTCATGTGGTTATGCTATTGCATAATCAGCTGAGATGTTTTGCCGAAGTCGCGGCACAGCGCGCGCTAGAGATACATTGTACACTAGGGACTCACTCCGTATACATGGTAGATGTACATGTACATGTGTGCATAGCGGCCATAAGCGGTCCCGCTGTATACTTAGTACCCTTCGTTAATTAAGTGGTTCCGGAAATCGCGCCGACCCGTCATTAAGACTTCAATCACCCAAATTCCATAGCCTAGTATGTATTGAGAGATTGATCCAGCGCTGTTCAGTTTAAAGTTAGTACTCTCGGAAATGACAAGAGAAGAGACTGATGTCATGTCATGGATATTCAGCTTAAAGTATGGGGCGTTCCCGGTGTCTGGAACGAACGGCCACCCGGCCATTTCTATTCGAAGGATATTGTATACAGCCTCTCAGCTTAGTGTTCGACATATTCCTGTTAGCATTGGTGAGCAACAAGAAGTGTCTTCTAACTTCGAAGTAAAGTTTCCTAACCACTCGATACGGTCTCTTCGCTGCAAACCTAAAATAAAAAGGCCCACCAAACTTTACTTCGAAAAGACAAAAGACAATTCACCGCTTTATCCGTGAACAGAAGAAGTCTTTCACTCCTTGCTAATCTCTCTCTCGCGGTTTCGGGCTCACAGTGTCCACGAAATCTGGGAATTTGTACGTACATGTACATGTAGTACTGTACACGTACCATGATGTACTCAGATGCAGAGCCAAGGATAATTTTATAGAAAAGAAAAGGACCAAGGAACTACAAGACAGTACTGCCGGTCAGTGTAGTTTTGTAACTGGTGACAGGGGTGGTGCTAGTGGACAATATAGCGTAACATGTAGTCCCTTTTTCTTTGCTATAAATCTACCATGATGTATTTCACTCTTCATTCCCCAGACCAGAGTCTTCCTCCCCAGCTGTGGGCCGTTAAGCATTACCGGTAGTATGTGCTATTCTTCAGAATGTTGTGCGGAAGACAGTTGCCCGGATAGAGATTTCCGCTTCCATTCCAAGTGTGAACGACTACACATACTTGTAATCACTTCAAGTCTTTTCCAGTATCAATCTTGTCAGTCATTGTCAATCAATGCAATGTGTTCGAGTACTGAGAAGTTCGCTAGTGAACTCGTGTGTTCAGAAAAGCAGATGGATGCAAAGCCCAAGTGTTCCATTGACCCGAGCAATGATTAAAACGTGTACTCTTCCTGCATTGAAGTACTGTTGTGAAATGACTCACGTGCGTTGTGAAATAACTCGGATCATTTCTTTCCAATGGCAAGAGGCGATATTGGCATTGTACACAGTAATCTGTCTTCACCAGAAAGGCTCAAACACAGCATCTCACTTGTGTGAAATATTGCATTTTTCTTGATTCATGGAGCTATATGTATCTCTTCGGACTGAGATCATGCGCGGTAAGATTCCACCGCTGTACATACAATGCATGTACAGGTACCTGTACGTGGTGGTACTATGAAAGCAGTCCCCGTGAATCACCACTAATACTTTCCAATAGTAGACATATAGATAGAGAGAGAGAGAGAGAGAGAGAGAGAGAGAGAGAGAGAGAGAGAGAGAGAGAGAGAGAGAGAGAGAGAGAGAGAGAGAGAGAGAGAGAGAGAGAGAGAGAGAGAGAGAGAGGAGAGAGAGAGAGAGAGATAGATAGATAGAGGGGAGGGAGAGGGAGAGGGAGAGGGAGGGAGAGAGAGGGAGAGAGGGAGAGAGGGAGAGAGGGAGGGAGGGAGAGAGGGAGAGAGAGAGAAAGAAAGAATAAAAGGAAGAAAGAAAGAAAGAAAGAGAGAAAGAGGGAGGGGGAGAGAAATATAGATAGAGAGAGAGAGAGAGTGCGTAAGTGAGTGAGTGAGTGAAAGAGAGAGAGAATGAAAGAAAGAAAGAGAGAGAGTGCGTAAGTGAGTGAGTGAGTGAAAGAGAGAGAGAATGAAAGAAAGAAAGAGATAGATAGATATAATTATAGAGAGAAAGAGAGAAAGAGAGTCAGTGAGGGAGTGAGTGAGTGCGTGAGAGAAAAAAAAGACAGAAAGGAAGAGATACATACAGTACTTAGTTTCATGTTCCAAATATCTTATGAGAGTGACATTTCACCTCATATTTTCAGTAAGTCTACAGTAGTATGTTCAGCGCGCCGTTGCATGCCTCGTACATGTCAGCGCCAATATCCACGCGATCCTAGTTGCTTAGCTCACTTTCGCCTAACCCACCATGGACATTTGACGCGACTAGAGACTAGTGTCATTTGTCTCTGATACTTCATAAAGCTAGTAGTAGAAAGCTAGTACCGGTAGTAGTTATTCGCACCATCTGATTGGTTTAACTGTGCCAAGACGCCTACCGAACCGAGCACAATAGTAGGATTTCTGTTTTCTTCTGGCCTTCTCCATGAGCTGCAGAGGGACGCTTTGCAATGGCCGTTCACTTTGAGAAATCAAGGACGACGGGACCATCGGACTGACGGAACCTACATCGGCTTTTCTCCAACTGCATCTACGGGCCAATGTAGGGCAACTCTGCGCTGGGAGTTGCTTTTCGCGATGATGTCAGCAGTTTCACTGTTTCAGCAAGCCGGACTCGCGTCTCACAAGACCATGGTGGTTAGTCGAGAAGGCCTCTGCCGCCTGCTGTTCGGCTGGATGTTCATTTCAGTTGCCCTTTCTCAAGAGCTAAGGATCTACTATTTCCCAACATCGAGTCTCTGGACAGGTAGCTGTTTGGAATTGTCACGTCTAACCAGTGGCAGTGGAGCTCAGAGTAGAGTGACATGTCGAACCGATCAAAATAAAGTCTAATGACCAACAATGCAGCTGTATTATCGCCGATTATCGTCTCAAATCATCAAAACCAGAGTGCGACACTGCAAGATGAAACACAGCGAGGTTTCGAAAAACGCAAATACCTCTGGCGCAGGACAGAAAGAGTGTTCGATCAAGACGTCCTACTATTCCTGCAATGCGTCCTGAGGACCCGACAGTATCGCGCACACCCAATGTTAGAAGCTACGTCGTAACGAGGTATACCAATCGTGTTGACGACTGAATGAAGTGGCCACCAGTCTGCCCCAAGACACAGCGTTTGAGCACCCTGGTCTGTCCATGCAGGCGGTGGGGGAGTGCTGACAGTCTCGTCGAAGAGATGATGCTGCATTTCCTCCTGAATTCGGCGGATGACCGCTTTGGTTTGCTGGAGGCAAACCATCCATGAATGTGGATGCCAGATTCAGGAAGGAAGGAAACCACCTCGAAGATTCGTGGCGGTAGTATGTGTAAGTAATCATTCCCGTAATCTACTTTCAGTCATATTTTCCTTTCAAGAATACTGATTTCTTCTCCTCGCAGGATATTGCATTTGGTTTAGGTATCAATTTCAGGAGTAAACCAATCCATTTGGTAAACTAATCACATTATGCATAACATGGCCGCTTTTGCCCTGAATCCTCGTTTAGTCATGCCTAGTACGAGACCAACTCGTGGAATATAATACCTATAGTTGCCTTAATGAAATATTGTGCCTGACATCGCTAAAATGATTTTTTAGTTAAGATTAAGCTGAATTGTCTTCTGGCACCCTTGTTTAATAAGTACAGCAGAATACCTCTCTGTTTATAACTTAGTGTCTTCTAAAATTATTTTTTTAATTTTTTCTCATGCACAATGTTGTCTATTCTACCTCCCTCAAACTAATGAGCTCTTTTCCTGCTTTTAATGTTGTGGTTCATTTTCTTCCTCATATACATGTGCGTTTTATATTGTAGTACTGTAAAACTGC